>NC_053494.1:218581033-218896033 GCF_905171775.1 Rana temporaria
GAAAAAAAAAAAAAAGTTGTTCCTGCACTACTTTTGGCGATTTTAGGTACGACTTGCATAGACCTCTTGCGCACAAAGTCGCACAGATGTCAGCAAAAAAAGTCGCACCGACGTGCAAGCTTTGAAACCCGCAATTCAGTGTGAACCCAGATTAATAGCAGGAATTACACGGTTAGAAAATCGACCAATCGCTCCACAGCCGACCAACGAAACAGCGTTCGATGGTCGAAATCGTTGCCAACATTAACCAATCAAAAAGGTCGCTCCTGAAGTCGCAATGACACGCAAGCTTTGAAACCGTGCGACTTCAAACCCGCAAGCAATTCAGTGTGAACCCAGATTAATAGCAGGAATTACACGGTTAGAAAATCGACCAATCGCTCGACTGCCGACCAACGAAACAGCGTTCGATGGTCGAAATTGTTGCCAACCTGAACCAATCAAAAAGGTCGCTCCTGAAGTCGCAATGATGTAGCTTTGAAAGCGTGCGACTTCAAACCCGCAAGCAATTCAGTGTGAACCCAGATTAATAGCAGGAATTACACAGTTAGAAAATCGACCAATCACTCCACAGCCGACCAACGAAACAGCGTTCGATGGTCGAAATCGTTGCAAACATTAACCAATCAAAAAGGTCGCTCCTGAAGTCGCAATGACATGCAAGCTTTGAAACCGTGCGACTTCAAAACCCGCAAGCAATTCAGCGTGAACTCTGATTAATAGCAGGAATACACGGTTAGAAAATCGACCAATCGCTCCACTGCCAACCAACGAAACAGCGTTCGATGGTCAAAATCGGTGCCAACATTAACCAATCAAAACGGTCGCTCCTGAAGTCGCAATGATGTAGCTTTGAAACCGTGCGACTTCAAACCCGCAAGCAATTCAGTGTGAACCCAGATTAATAGCAGGAATTACACGGTTAGAAAATCAACCAATCGCTCCACAGCCGACCAACGAAACAGCGTTCGATGGTCGAAATTGTTGCCAACATTAACCAATCAAAAAAGGTCGCTCCTGAAGTCGCAATGAAGCCAACATTAACCAATAAATAAAAAAATCGTAAAAAAATTTAAAAAAAGATAGATTTTATACGTAGTGTTGACGTCTCACGTACAAGTGGAGGTCGTCTACTAAGCGCCGCTCATGAGCGATAAGATGTTTTACAAACGACCTTCACACACACCAATAAAATATCTTTCGCAAACGATGCGACATAATCCCCCCCCCCCCCCCATATCGGTCTTTTTCGTTCACAATATCGATTATTTTCTAGAAAATCTTCCGATCATTTCGCAGAACGGAAATTTTCGCCCCGATTTTTCTTATCGCGTGTTCCTGCCATAAGGCTGGGTTCACACACGTCGCCCTAGGCTGAGGTTTGCGGTTCCCGGAGTCTGGTGCGTTTTCTGTTCACCGATTCAGGTTGCCAATTTTTCGCCTGAATTTGCGCCTGAGCCGCAGGCACACCAAAAAACGCACGGGAACCCTTTTTTAAAACCACACTGCAACCGCCCCCCCTCGAAAATGTGTGAATTGGCTTCCATGGAAAGCGGTCACATTCACAGGTTATGCGACTTGGACGCGGTTAAAAACGCATCCAAAGTCGCACGTGTGAACCCAGCCTGAGACTGGAGTGTGCAAAATCTGACGCAGCTCTGCATAGAAACCAATCAGCTTCCAGCTTCCATTGTCCAAGCCTAAGGCCCCATTCACACCTAGGCGTTTTTACGCCTGAAGCGCACTGCTCACAAACGCCAGAGGGGAGAATTAACATTATTCCCTATGGTGACTGTTCACACCTGAACGCCTGAACGCCCAAACGCCTGTCGCACGAAGCTCAAACAAGTCCCGGACCTTTTTTTGTCGCGCGAATCGCGCGACAGCGGCGTTTGAGCGTTTTTTTTTTCCCATAGAAAGTAATGGGAAACGCGCGTATTGAGCGTATCGCGCGACAACGGGCGTTTGCTATGGGCGTTTCGTCGCTTTAATCAATAGAACTTGTCGCCCATGCAGAAGAGTAAAAAAAATCTACCAACATAGCAACAAGTGATGAAAAGATGATAATTTTTCCTATTGGCTAAAATAAGAAACGCCGAAGTACAAAAACGTCGCACGACGCTGTATGCAAACGCGCAAATAAGCATGAATACGCGCGAAAAAAAACGCCTGAAAAAACGACCGAACGCCCTACGCTCAGGTGTGAATGCAGCCTAATTGATCAGGCTGATTGGTTTCTATGCAGGAGCTGCGGCAGATTTTTGCCCTCTCCAGTTTTAGTGAATCAACCCCCCAATGCGTGCGCCCCTCTGAGTGTAGCGACTCCATACAGGCCAATGGCGGTGTGGGGGGGGGGGGTGGCAAACACGTTGCCAGGCTTTTTCTTATCGGACATGGAAGGGGACCAGGGGAGGGGTCACAGCGGTGGCATTCGATGGCTGCAACTGACAGGGGGAACAGCGGAGGCTGCAACTGACAGGGGGACCAGCGGAGGCTGCAACTGACAGGGGGACCAGCGGGAGGCTGCAACTGACAGGGGGACCAGCGGGAGGCTGCAACTGACAGGGGGACCAGCGGGAGGCTGCAACTGACAGGGGGAACAGCGGGAGGCTGCAACTGACAGGGGGAACAGCGGGAGGCTGCAACTGACAGGGGGAACAGCGGGAGGCTGCAACTGACAGGGGGAACAGCGGGAGGCTGCAACTGACAGGGGGAACAGCGGGAGGCTGCAACTGACAGGGGGAACAGCGGAAGGCTGCAACTGACAGGGGGAACAAAAAAAAAAAAAAAATAGATGATCGATTTTATACGTAGTGTTGACGTCTCTCACGTACAAGTGGAGGTCGCCTACTAGCGGCGCTCATGCGCGATAAATGTTTTACAAACGACCTTCACACACACCAATAGAATATCTTTCGCAAACGATGCAACATAATTCCCCCCCCCCCAAGCGTTCTTTTTCGTTCACAATATCGATTATTTTCTAGAAAACCGTCCGATCGTTTTCGCAGAACGGAAATTTTCGCCCCGATTTTTCTTATCGAGTGTACCTGCCATAAGGCTGGGTTCACGCACGTCCCTGGAGGCTGAGGTTTGCGGTTCCCGGGAACCTGGTGCGTTTTCTGTTTCAGGTTGCCAATTTTTCGCCTGAATTTGCGCCTGAACCGGACACACACCAAAAACAGCGGGAGGCTGCAACTGACAGGGGGAACCGCGGAGGCTGCAACTGACAGGGGGAACCGCGGAGGCTGCAACTGACAGGGGGAACAGCGGAAGGCTGCAACTGACAGGGGGAACAGCGGAAGGCTGCAACTGACAGGGGGAACAGCGGAAGGCTGCAACTGACAGGGGGAACAGCGGAAGGCTGCAACTGACAGGGGGAACAGCGGAAGGCTGCAACTGACAGGGGGAACAGCGGAAGGCTGCAACTGACAGGGGGAACAGCGGAGGCTGCAACTGACAGGGGGAACAGCGGAGGCTGCAACTGACAGGGGGGCACCGCGGAGGCTGCAACTGACAGGGGGGCACCGCGGAGGCTGCAACTGACAGGGGGGCACCGCGGAGGCTGCAACTGACGGGGGGCACCGCGGAGGCTGCAACTGACGGGGGGCACCGCGGAGGCTGCAACTGACGGGGGGCACCGCGGAGGCTGCAACTGACGGGGGGCACCGCGGAGGCTGCAACTGACGGGGGGCACCGCGGAGGCTGCAACTGACGGGGGGCACCGCGGAGGCTGCAACTGACGGGGGGCACCGCGGAGGCTGCAACTGACGGGGGGCACCGCGGAGGCTGCAACTGACGGGGGGCACCGCGGAGGCTGCAACTGACGGGGGGCACCGCGGAGGCTGCAACTGACGGGGCACCGCGGAGGCTGCAACTGACGGGGCACCGCGGAGGCTGCAACTGACGGGGCACCGCGGAGGCTGCAACTGACGGGGCACCGCGGAGGCTGCAACTGACGGGGCACCGCGGAGGCTGCAACTGACGGGGCACCGCGGAGGCTGCAACTGACGGGGCACCGCGGAGGCTGCAACTGACGGGGCACCGCGGAGGCTGCAATTGATTTTTTTTCTTCAAAGTTTGTTTGTGCCCCCCCCCCCCCAAAAAAATTGTAAATCGATCCAAGTCTGTGCCCTTCTGCGTATGACTCTATATAGGTCAATGGCAGGGTGGGGGGGGGGGTCCAAAAACATCCCTGCCGAAAATGAGGATGCAAAATATTTTAGCCAAATTTTACGTTTTTAGCACTTTTTAGAGTTCCAAAACGAATAACCAAAAAAGTTGACTACGTACCCCCCCCCCCACCCCATTTAACCACCACCGACCCCCCAACAATTCTCTTCAGACCATTCACCAAACAACGGATCCTGACCGGTTTCACATCACATGCGTTGTGTTCATGCGACTGGGCTGCCATAAAAACGCACAATGTTCTGTTTTATTGGAATGCAGCACAACACACAATATTATCACAGAACGGCCCCCCAACGCTCAAGACGCACGTGCACGCTCGGGTGCGTTTATACATTCCAATAGCCAGAATAAAAGTAGCCTCATAATAGACACATCTGGTCAATGCATTCTACCGGTTAGAGCAAGGGGTGGTCTACTTAATATGACCATGGTCAACTTTCTTTGGGGGGGGGGAGCATCAAGAGCGGACGGCAGACGCGACACAAGGAGACGGTCAGAGGCGGCAGACGCGAGACATGGAGATGGTCAGAGATGGCAGACGCGACACAAGGAGATGGTCAGAGGCGGCAGACACGATACAAGAGACGGTCAGGCGGCAGACACGATACAAGAGACGGTCAGAGACGGCAGACGCGATACAAGAGACGGTCAGAGACGGCAGACGCGATACAAGAGACGGTCAGAGACAGAAGACACGATACAAGAGATGGTCAGAGACAGAAGACACGATACAAGAGATGGTCAGAGACGGAAGACACGATACAAGAGATGGTCAGAGACGGAAGACACGATACAAGAGATGGTCAGAGACAGAAGACACGATACAAGAGATGGTCAGAGACAGAAGACACGATACAAGAGATGGTCAGAGACAGAAGACACGATACAAGAGATGGTCAGAGACAGAAGACACGATACAAGAGATGGTCAGAGACAGAAGACACGATACAAGAGATGGTCAGAGACAGAAGACACGATACAAGAGATGGTCAGAGACAGAAGACACGATACAAGAGATGGTCAGAGACAGAAGACACGATACAAGAGATGGTCAGAGACAGAAGACACGATACAAGAGATGGTCAGAGACAGAAGACACGATACAAGAGATGGTCAGAGACAGAAGACACAAAACTGTGCGCTTTTCCCTTGAAACACAGAGAAACGCGTTGCCCGTTAGCAAACACGTGGCGGTGCTGTAAATTGTGCATGGCGCCACACTGCATGGCGGTAAAAGGGGGGGGGGGGGTTGGCGACTGGCGCTCGAGCGTTGGGCAGCCCACTGACACAAATGGCCAACACATTCGGCTGCCCCCCGACGCACGTGCAATTTTTTTCCAGTCGCTCTACAAATAGTTAAAGGGGGCTGACCCAACGCACCACAACGAACAAGCGAAACGTGAAAACGGCGCGGTCCAGTTTCCGGGCCGCCAAGGTGTGCACCTGAGCAGCCCAGGAAATCAGACCTGCGCCTTTTCTTCGTTTTCACGATTCGCTTCTTCGTTACGGTGCGTTGGGCCCACTTTCGGTCAGTTGCACGCTCACGCGACGACGCTTCCTGTGGCATCACTTTGACGCAACGCAGAATGCACCCCTCCAGAAAAAGGCGCAACGCAGATTAACGCAACGCGCCTGCGCCTTTCCATCGCTCCTGAAGGGAACGCGGATACGACGCACGCGCTCCTCCAAAAATAATGGCGCAAATCCCATCCTCCCGAACGGACGGACTGCCTTAACGGAATATATCAGCACTACATCAAGAACCAATCAGAAGACAGCAGGGGGAGGGGGGTGACTTACCGCAGGTAGCCTCCGCTGGGGTGCTGGTTGTAGTGTTCAGGCTGAGTGTGCCAATAGAGCATTTTCAGCAGTGCAGCCAAGAGAAGACGTAGAGATCCGAGACACCGGGCACTCCCCCTCCTCCTCCTCCCCCACCTAGACTACGGAGATCCCTGACCGCTCCTCCCCCCGGTACATACCCCCCCTAGCCCAACCAACGACTGTCACGTGTGACTCGGCACCCCCCCAGCTGCCGTCACGTGATGCGCTGCCCCCCCTTTCCTGTCCCGGCTCTCTCTCTCTCCGCTGACGCCGCGCACACTCCGCCGTACCGAGTAATAATGGCTCCGTCCGCTGACAGCCCGGACTTATATAGACTCCCCGCCCACTGCGCGCTCATTGGCCTGTTCCGCGCCGCCCTCTCTCTCTGCGACCAGCCCGGACAAGGGAGGTGAGGCAGGGGGGCGGGGCCTGGGAGTTCCCGCCTCTGCGTGAGGGGAGAGCGTGAGGAGGGGGGAGGGGAACCTGACTGACTGACATTTACCTCAGAGGGGAGGAGAGACTTACCTGTCACTTATCTCAGGTGAGGAGAGACCTACCTGTCACTTATCTCAGGTGAGGAGAGACCTACCTGTCACTTATCTCAGGTGAGGAGAGACCTACCTGTCACTTACCTCAGGAGAGTGATAGGAGACCTACCTGTCACTTATTTCAGGTGAGGGGGAACCTACCTGTCACTTACCTCAGGAGAGTAATGGGAGAATTACCTGTCACTTATCCCAGGTGAGGAGAGACCTACCTGTCACTTACCTAAGGAGAGTGATAGGAGACCTACCTGTCACTTATTTCAGGTGAGGGGGAACCTACCTGTCACTTACCTCAGGAGAGTAATGGGAGAATTACCTGTCACTTATCTCAGGTGAGGAGAGACCTACCTGTCACTTATTTCAGGTGAGGAGAGACCTACATGTCACTTACCTCAGGAGAGTAATAGGAAACCTACATGTCACTTACCTTAGGTGATTTGGAACCTACCTGTCACTTACCTCAGGATAGTGGAAGGAAGCCTACCTGTCACTTATCTCAGGTGAGGAGAGACTTGCCTGTCACTTACCTCAGGAGAGTGATAGGAAACCTACCTGTCACTTATCTCAGGTGATTGGAAGGAAGCCTACCTGTCACTTACCTCAGGTGATTGGGAACCTACCTGTCACTTATCTCAGGTGATTGGGAACCTACCTGTCACTTACCTCAGATGGGGAGAGACCTACATGTCACCTCAGGTAAGGATATACCTACCTGTCACTTACCTCAGATGTTTGGGAACCTACCTGTCACTTATCTCAGGGGAGTGATAGGAAACCTACCTGTCACGTATCTCAGGTGAGGGGGGACCTACATGTCACTTACCTCAGGTGAGGGGGAACCTACCTGCCACTTACCTCAGGTGAGGGGGAACTTACCTGTCACTTAACTCAGGTGAGGAGAGACCTACCTGTCACTTACATCAGGTGAGGAGAGACCTACCTGTCACTTACCTCAGGTGAGGAGAGACCTACCTGTCACTTACATCAGGTGAGGGGGAACTTACCTGTCACTTACCTCAGGAGAGTGATAGGAAACCTACCTGTCACTTACCTCAGACGAGGAGAGACTTACCTGTCACGTATCTCAGGTGAGGGGGAACCTACCTGTCACTTACCTCAGGTGAGGAGAGACTTACCTGTCACGTATCTCAGGTGAGGGGGAACCTACCTGTTACTTACCTCAGGAGAGTGATTGGGAACCTACCTGTCACTTTTCTCAGGTGATTGGGAACCTACCTGTCACTTACCTCAGGTGATTGGGAACCTACCTGTCTCTTATCTCAGGTGAGGGGGAACCTACCTCTCACTTATCTCAGGAAAGTGGTAGGAACCCTGCCTGTGAGGAGAACATGTCACCACCGCAGATCTCCACTTGCTGAGTCCCGTGCTGATTGGCCGGCCGGTCACATTGAGAACACAGGAGGTCGCTCGCTCAGTATTCAGAGAATGATTTGCATTTTGATGGATCTTCATGAAGAAGAGGGGAGTCTTCTGGTGGGCGGGACATTTTCTTCTGGTGGGCGGGACATTTTCTTCTGGTGGGCGGGACATTTCCGGAGCTCCTGGTTGGGGGGGGGACTCTGATCTTTCCATAACGATTGTGAGGACACATCTGATTTATTCATACAATTAATGTTATCAATGCCCGAGGCGGGGGCGCCCTCTTGTCTTCTTCAGATATTCTCCACGTCCCGCCCTCTGCCATGCTGCCGCAGCCAATAGGTATGGCTCTGATGTGATTGGGGGGGACCTGTGTGACTGGGGGGGGGGGGGTCTGTGATGAGGGGAGGGACTCTGTCAGTGGAAACTGTGTGATTGGGGGGACTCAGATATGATAAAGGGGAAGGGGAGCTCTAAAGTGATAGGGGGGCTCAGACATTATGGGGGGGGGGCTCAGACATTATGGGGGGGGGGGCTCAGACATTATGGGGGGGCTCAGACATTATGAGGGGGACATCTGATGTGAAGAAAGGACTTGGGCATAAAGGGAGGACATCTGATGTGAAGGAAGGACTCGGATGTGATGGAGGGACATCTGATGTGAAGGAGGGACTCGGATGTGATGGGGGGACATCTGATGTGAATGAAGGACACGGATGTGATGGAGGGACATCTGATGTGAAGGAAGGACTCGGATGTGATGGAGGGACATCTGATGTGAAGGAGGGACTCGGATGTGATGAGGGGACATCTGATGTGAAGGAGGGACTCGGATGTGATGAGGGGACATCTGATGTGAAGGAAGGACTCGGATGTGATGGGGGGACATCTGATGTGAATGAAGGACACGGATGTGATGGAGGGACATCTGATGTGAAGGAAGGACTCGGATGTGATGGAGGGACATCTGATGTGAAGGAGGGACTCGGATGTGATGAGGGGACATCTGATGTGAAGGAGGGACTCGGATGTGATGAGGGGACATCTGATGTGAAGGAGGGACTCGGATGTGATGGAGGAACATCTGATGTGAAGGAAGGACTCGGATGTGATGAGGGGACATCTGATGTGAAGGAGGGACTCGGATGTGATGGGGGGACATCTGATGTGAAGGAGGGACTCGGATGTGATGGAGGGACATCTGATGTGAAGGAAGGACTCGGATGTGATGGGGGGACATCTGATGTGAAGGAAGGACTCGGATGTGATGGAGGGACATCGGATGTGAAGGAGGGACTCGGATGTGATGGAGGGACATCTGATGTGAAGGAAGGACTCGGATGTGATGAGGGGACATCTGATGTGAAGGAGGGACTTGGATGTGATGGAGGTACATCTGATGTGAAGGAGGGACTCGGATGTGAAGGAGGGACTCGGATGTGATGGAGGGACATCTGATGTGAAGGAAGGACTTGGATGTGATGAGGGGACATCTGATGTGAAGGAGGGACTCGGATGTGATGGAGGGACATCTGATGTGAAGGAGGGACTCGGATGTGATGGAGGGACATCTGATGTGAAGGAAGAACTAGGATGTGATGAGGGGACATCTGATGTGAAGGAGGGACTCGGATGTGATGGAGGGACATCTGATGTGAAGGAAGGACTCGGATGTGATGGAGGGACATCTGATGTGAAGGAAGGAAGGACTCGGATGTGATGGAGGGACATCTGATGTGAAGGAGGGACTCGGATGTGATGGGGGGGGACATCTGATGTGAAGGAAGGACTCGGATGTGATGGAGGGACATCTGATGTAAAGGAAGGACTCGGATGTGATGGGGGGACATCTGATGTGAAGGAGGGACTCGGATGTGATGGAGGGACATCTGATGTGAAGGAAGGACTCGGATGTGATGAGGGGACATCTGATGTGAAGGAGGGACTCGGATGTGATGGAGGGACATCTGATGTGAAGGAAGGACTTGGATGTGATGAGGGGACATCTGATGTGAAGGAGGGACTCGGATGTGATGGAGGGACATGTGATGTGAAGGAGGGACTCGGATGTGATGGAGGGACATCTGATGTGAAGGAAGGACTCGGATGTGATGAGGGACATCTGATGTGAAGGAAGGACTCGGATGTGATGGGGGGGGGACATCTGATGTGAAGGAAGGACTCGGATGTGATGGAGGGACATCTGATGTGAAGGAGGGACTGGGATGTGATGAGGGACGTCTGATGTGAAGGAGGGACTCGGATGTGATGGAGGGACATCTGATGTGAAGGAGGGACTCGGATGTGATGGGGGGGGACATCTGATGTGAAGGAAGGACTCGGATGTGATGGAGGGACATCTGATGTAAAGGAAGGACTCGGATGTGATGGGGGGACATCTGATGTGAAGGAGGGACTCGGATGTGATGGAGGGACATCTGATGTGAAGGAAGGACTCGGATGTGATGGGGGGGGACATCTGATGTGAAGGAAGGACTCGGATGTGATGGAGGGACATCTGATGTAAAGGAAGGACTCGGATGTGATGGGGGGACATCTGATGTGAAGGAGGGACTCGGATGTGATGGAGGGACATCTGATGTGAAGGAGGGACTCGGATGTGATGGGGGGACATCTGATGTGAAGGAAGGACTCGGATGTGATGAGGGGACATCTGATGTGAAGGAGGGACTCGGATGTGATGGAGGGACATCTGATGTGAAGGAGGGACTCGGATGTGATGAGGGGACATCTGATGTGAAGGAAGGACTCGGATGTGATGGAGGGACATCTGATGTGAAGGAGGGACTCGGATGTGATGGGGGGACATCTGATGTGAAGGAGGGACTCGGATGTGATGAGGGGACATCTGATGTGAAGGAAGGACTCGAATATGATGAGGGGACATCTGATGTGAAGGAAGGACTCGGATGTGATGGAGGGACATCTGATGTGAAGGAAGGACTCGGATGTGATGGGGGGACATCTGATGTGAAGGAGGGACTCGGATGTGATGGAGGGACATCTGATGTGAAGGAGGGACTCGGATGTGATGGGGGGACATCTGATGTGAAGGAGGGACTCGGATGTGATGGAGGGACATCTGATGTGAAGGAGGGACTCGGATGTGATGGGGGGACATCTGATGTGAAGGAAGGACTCGGATGTGATGAGGGGACATCTGATGTGAAGGAAGGACTCGAATATGATGAGGGGACATCTGATGTGAAGGAAGGACTCGGATGTGATGGAGGGACATCTGATGTGAAGGAAGGACTCGGATGTGATGGGGGGACATCTGATGTGAAGGAGGGACTCGGATGTGATGGAGGGACATCTGATGTGATGGAGGGACTCGGATGTGATGAGGGGACATCTGATGTGAAGGAGGGACTCGAATGTGATGGGGGGACATCTGATGTGAAGGAGGGACTCGGATGTGATGAGGGGACATCTGATGTGAAGGAAGGACTCGGATGTGATGGGGGGACATCTGATGTGAAGGAGGGACTCGGATGTGATGGAGGGACATCTGATGTGAAGGAGGGACTCGGATGTGATGGGGGGACATCTGATGTGAAGGAGGGACTCGGATGTGATGGAGGGACATGTGATGTGAAGGAGGGACTCGGATGTGATGAGGGGACAACTGATGTGAAGGAGGGACTCGGATGTGATGAGGGGACATCTGATGTGAAGGAAGGACTCGGATGTGATGGAGGGACATCTGATGTGAAGGAGGGACTCGGATGTGATGGGGGGACATCTGATGTGAAGGAAGGACTCGGATGTGATGGAGGGACATCTGATGTGAAGGAGGGACTCGGATGTGATGGGGGGACTCGGATGTGATGGAGGGACTCGGATGTGATGGAGGGACATCTGATGTGAAGGAGGGACTCGGATGTGATGGAGGGACTCGGATGTGATGAGGGGACATCTGATGTGAAGGAAGGACTCGGATGTGATGGAGGGACATCTGATGTGAAGGAGGGACTCGGATGTGATGGGGGGACTCGGATGTGATGGAGGGACTCGGATGTGATGGAGGGACATCTGATGTGAAGGAGGGACTCGGATGTGATGGAGGGACTCGGATGTGATGAGGGGACATCTGATGTGAAGGAGGGACTCGGATGTGATGAGGGGACATCTGATTTGAAGGAAGGACTCGGATGTGATGAGGGGACATCTGATGTGAAGGAGGGACTCGGATGTGATGGGGGGACATCTGATGTGAAGGAAGGACTCGGATGTGATGGAGGGACATCTGATGTGAAGGAGGGACTCGGATGTGATGGGGGGACTCGGATGTGATGGGGGGACATCTGATGTGAAGGAGGGACTCGGATGTGATGGAGGGACATCTGATGTGAAGGAAGGACTCGGATGTGATGGAGGGACATCTGATGTGAAGGAGGGACTCGGATGTGATGGAGGGACATCTGATGTGAAGGAAGGACTCGGATGTGATGGAGGGACATCTGATGTGAAGGAGGGACTCGGATGTGATGGAGGGACATCTGATGTGAAGGAAGGACTCGGATGTGATGGAGGGACATCTGATGTGAAGGAGGGACTCGGATGTGATGGAGGGACATCTGATGTGAAGGAGGGACTCGGATGTGATGGAGGGACTCGGATGTGATGGGGGGACTCGGATGTGATGGGGGGACATCTGATGTGAAGGAGGGACTCGGATGTAATGGAGGGACATCTGATGTGAATGAAGGACTCGGATGTGATGGGGGGACATCTGATGTGAAGGAGGGACTCGGATGTGATGAGGGGACATCTGATGTGAAGGAGGGACTCGGATGTGATGAGGGGACATCTGATTTGAAGGAAGGACTCGGATGTGATGGGGGGACATCTGATGTGAAGGAAGGACTCGGATGTGATGGAGGGACATCTGATGTGAAGGAGGGACTCGGATGTGATGGGGGGGACATCTGATGTGAAGGAGGGACTCGGATGTGATGGAGGGACATCTGATGTGAAGGAGGGACTCGGATGTGATGGAGGGACTCGGATGTGATGAGGGGACATCTGATGTGAAGGAGGGACTCGGATGTGATGAGGGGACATCTTATTTGAAGGAAGGACTCGGATGTGATGAGGGGACATCTGATGTGAAGGAGGGACTCGGATGTGATGGGGGGACATCTGATGTGAAGGAAGGACTCGGATGTGATGGAGGGACATCTGATGTGAAGGAGGGACTCGGATGTGATGGGGGGACTCGGATGTGATGGGGGGACATCTGATGTGAAGGAGGGACTCGGATGTGATGGAGGGACATCTGATGTGAAGGAAGGACTCGGATGTGATGGAGGGACATCTGATGTGAAGGAGGGACTCGGATGTGATGGAGGGACATCTGATGTGAAGGAAGGACTCGGATGTGATGGAGGGACATCTGATGTGAAGGAGGGACTCGGATGTGATGGAGGGACATCTGATGTGAAGGAAGGACTCGGATGTGATGGAGGGACATCTGATGTGAAGGAGGGACTCGGATGTGATGAGGGGACATCTGATTTGAAGGAAGGACTCGGATGTGATGAGGGGACATCTGATGTGAAGGAGGGACTCGGATGTGATGGAGGGACATCTGATGTGAAGGAAGGACTCGGATGTGATGGGGGGACATCTGATGTGAAGGAAGGACTCGGATGTGATGGAGGGACATCTGATGTGAAGGAGGGACTCGGATGTGATGGAGGGACATCTGATGTGAAGGAAGGACTCGGATGTGATGGAGGGACATCTGATGTGAAGGAGGGACTCGGATGTGATGGAGGGACATCTGATGTGAAGGAGGGACTCGGATGTGATGGAGGGACATCTGATGTGATGGAGGGACTCGGATGTGATGGGGGGACTCGGATGTGATGGGGGGACATCTGATGTGAAGGAGGGACTCGGATGTAATGGAGGGACATCTGATGTGAATGAAGGACTCGGATGTGATGGGGGGACATCTGATGTGAAGGAGGGACTCGGATGTGATGAGGGGACATCTGATGTGAAGGAGGGACTCGGATGTGATGAGGGGACATCTGATTTGAAGGAAGGACTCGGATGTGATGGGGGGACATCTGATGTGAAGGAAGGACTCGGATGTGATGGAGGGACATCTGATGTGAAGGAGGGACTCGGATGTGATGGGGGGGACATCTGATGTGAAGGAGGGACTCGGATGTGATGGAGGGACATCTGATGTGAAGGAGGGACTCGGATGTGATGGGGGGGACATCTGATGTGAAGGAAGGACTCGGATGTGATGGGGGGACATCTGATGTGAAGGAAGGACTCGGATGTGATGGAGGGACATCTGAAGTGAAGGAAGGACTCGGATGTGATGGAGGGACATCTGATGTGAAGGAAGGACTCGGATGTGATGGGGGGACATCTGATGTGAAGGAAGGACTCGGATGTGATGAGGGGACATCTGATGTGAAGGAAGGACTCGGATGTGATGGAGGGACATCTGATGTAAAGGAGGGACTCGGAATGTGATGAGGGGACATCTGATGTGAAGGAGGGACTCGGATGTGATGGGGGGACATCTGATGTGAAGGAAGGACTCGGATGTGATGGAGGGACATCTGATGTGAAGGAGGGACTCGGATGTGATGGGGGGGACATCTGATGTGAAGGAGGGACTCGGATGTGATGGAGGGACATCTGATGTGAAGGAAGGACTCGGATGTGATGGGGGGACATCTGATGTGAAGGAAGGACTCGGATGTGATGGAGGGACATCTGATGTGAGGGAAGGACTCGGATGTGATGGAGGGACATCTGATGTGAAGGAAGGACTCGGATGTGATGGAGGGACATCTGATGTGAAGGAGGGACTCGGATGTGATGGAGGGACATCTGATGTGAAGGAGGGACTCGGATGTGATGGAGGGACATCTGATGTGAAGGAAGGACTCGGATGTGATGGAGGGACATCTGATGTGAAGGAGGGACTTGGATGTGATGGAGGTACATCTGATGTGAAGGAGGGACTCGGATGTGATGGAGGGACATCTGATGTGAAGGAAGGACTCGGATGTGATGGAGGGACATCTGATGTGAAGGAAGGACTCGGATGTGATGAGGGACATCTGATGTGAAGGAGGGACTCGGATGTGATGGAGGGACATCTGATGTGAAGGAAGGACTCGGATGTGATGGAGGGACATCTGATGTGAAGGAGGGACTCGGATGTGATGAGGGGACATCTGATGTAAAGGAGGGACTCGGATGTGATGGAGGGACATCTGATGTGAAGGAGGGACTTGGATGTGATGGAGGGACATCTGATGTGAAGGAGGGACTCGGATGTGATGGAGGGACATCTGATGTGAAGGAAGGACTCGGATGTGATGGAGGGACATCTGATGTGAAGGAAGGACTCGGATGTGATGGAGGGACATCTGATGTGAAGGAAGGACTCGGATGTGATGGGGGGACATCTGATGTGAAGGAAGGACTCGGATGTGATGGAGGGACATCTGATGTGATGGGGGGACTCGGATGTGATGGGGGGACTCGGATGTGATGGGGGGACATCTGATGTGAAGGAGGGACTCGGATGTGATGGAGGGACATCTGATGTGAATGAAGGACTCGGATGTGATGGAGGGACTCGGATGTGATGGGGGGACATCTGATGTGAAGGAGGGACTCGGATGTGATGAGGGGACATCTGATGTGAAGGAAGGACTCGGATGTGGTGGAGGGACTCGGATGTGAGGGAGGGACATGTGATGTGAAGGAAGGACTCGGATGTGATGAGGGGACATCTGATGTGAAGGAAGGACTCAGGTGTAATGGAGGGACATCTGATGTGAGGGAGGGACTCGGATGTGATGGAGGGACATCTGATGTGAAGGAGGGACTCGGATGTGATGGGGGACATCTGATGTGAAGGAAGGACTCGGATGTGATGAGGGGACATCTGATGTGAAGGAAGGACTCGGATGTGATGGAGGGACATCTGATGTGAAGGAGGGACTTGGATGTGATGGAGGGACATCTGATGTGAAGGAGGGACTCGGATGTGATGGAGGGACATCTGATGTGAAGGAGGGACTCGGATGTGATGGAGGGACATCTGATGTGAAGGAAGGACTCGGATGTGATGGAGGGACATGTGATGTGAAGGAGGGACTCGGATGTGATGGAGGGACATCTGATGTGAAGGAGGGACTCGGATGTGATGGAGGGACATCTGATGTGAAGGAAGGACTCGGATGTGATGAGGGGACATCTGATGTGAGGGAGGGACTCGGATGTGATGGAGGGACATCTGATGTGAAGGAGGGACTCGGATGTGATGGAGGGACATCTGATGTGAAGGAGGGACTCGGATGTGATGGAGGGACATCTGATGTGAAGGAGGGACTCGGATGTGATGGGGGACATCTTATGTGAAGGAGGGACTCGGATGTGATGGAGGGACATCTGATGTGAAGGAAGGACTCGGATGTGATGAGGGGACATCTGATGTGAGGGAGGGACTCGGATGTGATGGAGGGACATCTGATGTGAAGGAGGGACTCGGATGTGATGGAGGGACATCTGATGTGAAGGAGGGACTCGGATGTGATGGAGGGACATCTGATGTGAAGGAAGGACTCAGATGTGATGGAGGGACATCTGATGTGAAGGAAGGACTCAGATGTGATGGAGGGACATCTGATGTGAAGGAAGGACTCGGATGTGATGAGGGGACATCTGATGTGAAGGAAGGACTCGGATGTGATGGAGGGACATCTGATGTGAAGGAGGGACTTGGATGTGAAGGAGGGACTCGGATGTGATGGAGGGACTCGGATGTGATGGAGGGACATCTGATGTAAAGGAAGGACTCGGATGTGATGGAGGGACATCTGATGTGAAGGAAGGACTCGGATGTGATGGGGGGACATCTGATGTGAAGGAGGGACTCGGATGTGATGGAGGGACATCTGATGTGAAGGAGGGACTCGGATGTGATGGAGGGACATCTGATGTGAAGGAGGGACTCGGATGTGATGGAGGGACATCTGATGTGAAGGAAGGACTCGGATGTGATGAGGGGACATCTGATGTGAGGGAGGGACTCGGATGTGATGGAGGGACATCTGATGTGAAGGAGGGACTCGGATGTGATGGAGGGACATCTGATGTGAAGGAGGGACTCGGATGTGATGGAGGGACATCTGATGTGAAGGAGGGACTCGGATGTGATGGAGGGACATCTGATGTGAAGGAAGGACTCGGATGTGATGAGGGGACATCTGATGTGAGGGAGGGACTCGGATGTGATGGAGGGACATCTGATGTGAAGGAGGGACTCGGATGTGATGGGGGGACATCTGATGTGAAGGAAGGACTCGGATGTGATGGAGGGACATCTGATGTGAAAGAGGGACTCGGATGTGATGGAGAGACATCCGATGTGAAGGAGGGACTCGGATGTGATGGAGGGACATCTGATGTGAAGGAAGGACTCGGATATGATGGAGGGACATCTGATGTGAGGGAGGGACTCGGATGTGATGGAGGGACATCTGATGTGAAGGAGGGACTCGGATGTGATGGAGGGACATCTGATGTGAAGGAGGGACTCGGATGTGATGGAGGGACATCTGATGTGAAGGAGGGACTCGGATGTGATGGAGGGACATCTGATGTGAAGGAGGGACTCGGATGTGATGGAGGACATCTGATGTGAAGTAGGGACTCGGATGTGATGGAGGGACATCTGATGTGAAGGAAGGACTCGGATGTGATGAGGGGACATCTGATGTGAAGTAGGGACTCGGATGTGATGGAGGGACATCTGATATGAAGGAGGGACTCGGATGTGATGAGGGGACATCTGATGTGAAGTAGGGACTCGGATGTGATGGAGGGGACATTGATGTGAAGGAAGGCCTCATCAGTGCCCATTCATGCAGCCTATCAGTGCAGCCTCATCAGTGCCCATCAGTGCTGCCAATCTGTGCCCACCAGTGTCACCTCATCAGTGCCCACCAGTGCCGCCTATCAATTCAGCTTCATTAGTGCCCAGCAGTGCTGCCAATCTGTGCCCATCATGCCGCCTCATCAGTGCCCATCAATTCAGCCTATCAGTGCCTATCAGTGCTGTATCATCAGTGCCCACCAGTGCTGAAAATCAGTGCCTACCAGTGCCTCCTCATTAGTGCAAGCTCATCAGTGCCCATCAATGTAGCTCATCAGTGCACATCAGTGAAGGAGAAAAATGACCTGTTTGCAACATTTTATAAAAAGTTTATAACAACGTTTTTTGGGTTTTGTTTTTCCAAATTTTCGGTCTTTATTCATTTATTTAGCAAAAAAAAACCCAAGCGGCGATGAAATACCACCAAAAGAAAGCTGTATCTGGGTGAGGAAAAAAAAATGATACAAATTTCATATGGTTACAGAGTTGCATGCGACAGCGCTGAAAGCTGAGAATTGGCCTGGGCAGGAAATGGGGTAAAAGTGCCCCGGGAGGAGTCAAGTGGTTAACAAGCTTACAATCTACAGGCCTCCGTCACTCCCACACACACACATACTACGGCCAATATGGAACGAAGCCAATGAGCCCGGCGGCAATACAAACCTGAGCGGCGTTCTCGTCCCTCTTCACTCTCTCTATAAAACGTTACAAAAATGTTTTGCCTTTAGTTATACTCTAATGCCCCGTACACACCATCACTTTATGTGATGAAAAAAAATGACGTTTTTAAAAACGTCACTTTAATTGACCGTGTGTGGGGGAAAACGTTGTTTTATGTCTTCTAAAAAACGACCAAAAAAAATTGAAGCATGCTTCAATTTTATGTGTCGTTTTTCAAAACGTCAACTTTTACTTCACAGAAATTGACCGTGTGTAGCAAAAACGTTGTTTAAAACGACGTTTTTTCATCCGCGCATGCCCAGAAGCTACTTATGAAGCGAGCTTCAATGGAAAAACGTGGTGGAACGTAACCTCACTTTGCTAGAACATTGTGAGAAAAACGATGGTGTGTAGGCAACTTCGTCTTTGAAAATTGAAGTTTCAAAAACGTCGTTTTTTACTTCACAGAAAATGTCGTTTTTTTTCATCACATAAAGTGATGGTGTGTATGCGGCATAAGACTTGATAAAAAAATAAGCCTCTGATAATCGCACTGGGATCGGCTGGCTGAGGTACCGGGAGGCTGATTGGCTTCTCTCTAAATTGGCCTTAACCACTTAAGACCCGGACCAAAATGCAGCTAAAGGACCCAGCCAGTTTTTGCGATTCGGCACTGCGCCGCTTTAACTGACAATTGCGCGGTCGTGCGACGTGGCTCCCAAACAAAATTGGCGTCCTTTTTTTCCCCACAAATAGAGCTTTCTTTTGGTGGTATTTGATCACCTCTGCGGTTTTTATTTTTTGCGCTATAAACAAAAATAGAGCGACAATTTTGAAAAAAAAGCAATATATTTTACTTTTTGCTAATATCCCCCAAAAATATATAAAACATTATTTTTTTTCCTCAGTTTAGGCCGATACGTATTCTTCTACCTATTTTTGGTAAAAAAAATCGCAATAAGCGTTTATCGGTTGGTTTGCGCAAAATTTATAGCGTTTGCAAAATAGGGGATAGTTTTATTGCATTTTTATTAATTTTTTTTTTTTTTACAAATAATGGCGGCGATCAGCGATTTTTTTCGTGACTGCGACATTATGGCGGACACTTCGGACACTTTTGACACATTTTTGGGACCATTGTGATTTATACAGCGGTCAGTGCTATAAAAATGCATTGTTTACTGTGAAAATGACAATTGCAGTTTGGGAGTTAACCACAAGGGGGCGCTGAAGGGGTTATGTGTGACCTCATCTGTGTTTCTAACTGTAGGGGGGTGTGGCCGTAGGTGTGACGTCATTGATTGTGTTTCCCTATAAAAGGAAAGACACGATCAATGACGGCGCCACAGTGAAGAACGGGGAAGCTGTGTTTACACACAACTCTCCTCGTTCTTCAGCTCCGGGGAACGATCGCGGGACTCCAGCGGCGATCGGGTCCCGGGGCCACGGTCACGGAGCTTCGGACCGGGTCACGTGCACGCGCCGGCGGCGCGCGACCCCACAGCTGGGCTTAAAGAGCCACGTACAGGTACGTAGATGTGCCCAGCTGTGCCATTCTGCCGACGTATATCGGCGTGAAGGGGTCCTTAAGTGGTTAAGGTGTCCCCTGTGCTCCTTCATCCAGAGTGGGTGGGGGGGTGGTGCTCTAATACAGAAGGTGTGTTTCTGGCCATATCACCAGGTGAAAAGAGAGGGGAGGGGAAAAGGCCTAAAAAAGAAAACGAATGCAAGCACCGCATCTAATGATTGGTAGGCTGCAATATATGACATTTTTGGTTTCGTGGTTTGTCGCGCTTTATTTAGTTAATGGCAACAAGTTCCTAGAAATGACGAGATAAATCTCTGCACATGTATGTGTGGGTTCCGTGAACATTCCTCACATTACACTTTGTTCTATCAGTGTGTAATGGAGTGATCAGGAAATATACCGCCTATCATCATAAGGAGATCATAGGTGCCCCTAGGCAGCAGCCTTTTGCCTTTACTTTTTTTGACATCCTGCAAACTACTGACCAATCGTATGGTTTCTGTAACAACCTTCTACCGCTGCGGCGTTGCTATGGTCACTGCTGCCGGAAAGAACGTTAGACATCCGGATGGACAAATCTGTGAATCTAGTGCACGACGCTCAGACGTCATCTCCTGAGTGACACCCGAGACACAGCCGGCTAATGTATCTTCATCATCTTCATTTATTATACATCACAGAATCTCCTCTCCAATTACCTAAAACCAGGGCTGCACCGATACCACTCCGCTGATACCGATTATCGATACTTCCTTTCAAGTACTCGCTGATACCGATTATCGATACTTCCTTTCAAGTACTCGCTGATTCCGATTACGATACTTCCTTCCAAGTACTCGCTGATACCGATTATCGATACTTCCTTTCAAGTACTCGCTGATACCGATTATCGATACTTCCTTTCAAGTACTCGCTGATACCGATTATCGATACTTCCTTTCAAGTACTCGCTGATACCGATTATCGATACTTCCTTTCAAGTACTCGCTGATACCGATTATCGATACTTCCTTTCAAGTACTCGCCGATACCGATACTTCCTTTCAAGTACTCGCTGATACCGATTATCGATACTTCCTTTCAAGTACTCGCTGATACCGATTATCGATACTTCCTTTCAAGTACTCGCTGATACCGATTATCGATACTTCCTTTCAAGTACTCGCTGATACCGATTATCGATACTTCCTTTCAAGTACTCGCCGATACCGATACTTTCTTTCAAGTACTCGCTGATACCGATACTTTCTTTCAAGTACTCGCTGATACCGATACTTTCTTTCAAGTACTCGTTGATACCGATACTTTCAAGTACTCGCTGATATCAATTAGATACTTCCTTTCAAGTACTCACTGATACCGATTACGATACTTCCTTTCAAGTACTCACTGATACCGATTACGATACTTCCTTTCAAGTACTTGCTGATACCGATTACCGATAGTTTTTTTCAAGTACTCGCTGATACCGATACTTTCAAGTACTCACTGATACCGATTACCGATACTTTCTTTCAAGTACTCACTGATACCGATTACGATACTTCCTTTCAAGTACTCGCTGATACCGATTACCGATAGTTTCTTTCAAGTAGTCGCCGATACTTATTACTGATACTTTCTTTCAAGTACTCGCTGATACCGATACTTTCAAGTACTCACTGATACCGATTACGATACTTCCTTTCAAGTACTCACTGATACCGATTACGATACTTCCTTTCAAGTACTCGCTGATACCGATTACCGATACTTTCTTTCAAGTACTCACTGATACCGATTACGATACTTCCTTTCAAGTACTCGCTGATACCGATTACCGATAGTTTCTTTCAAGTACTCCCCGATACTTATTACTGATACTTTCTTTCAAGTACTCGCTGATACCGATAATTTCAAGTACTCACTGATACTGATTACCGATACTTTCTTTCAAGTACTCGCCGATACTTATTACTAGGGTTGTCCAGATACCGATACCAGTATCGGTATCGGGACCGATACCGAGTATTTGTGCTAGTACTCGTACTCGCGCAAATACTCCCGATACCAAAATAGAATACTTTTTTTTTTTTTTTTTTATGACATCGAACACAAATTGGATGGCACCATTGGATGGCACTGATAGGTGGCACTGGCATTAATTGAATGGCACTCATAAATGGATGGCACTGATAGGTGGCACTGGCATTGATTGGGTGGCACTGATGAGATGCACTAATAAGCTGCCTCCCTGCACTGATGCACTAATGGGCACTGATCTGCACTGATAGGTGGCACTGGCTAGCTGCACTTTTGGGCACTGGCACCGATGAGCTGCACTGACAGTGATCACTCCTTCAATGATATGTAGTTTTCCAGTACCGTATGCTAAAAAACAGCCCCACACCATGATGTACCAGTTCTTCATAATTCTAAAGAAAATATCTTTGGTCTGTATTGTGGTTTGAAAACGGTCACATGACATTAAAAAAAAGTATCGGTATTCGGTATCGGCGACTACTTGAAAAAAAGTATCGGTACTTGTACTCGGTCCTAAAAAAGTGGTATCGGGACAACCCTACTTATTACTGATACTTGCTTTCAAGTACTCGCCGATACTTATTACTGATACTTTCTTTCAAGTACTCACTGATACCGATTACCAATACATTCTTTCAAATACTCGCCGATACCGATTACGATACTTTCTTTCAAGTATTTGCTGATACCGATTACCAAAACTTTTTTTAATGTCATGTGACAGTGGCACTGGTGCCGCGTACACACGGTCGTTTTTTGTGATGAAAAAAAACGACATTTTTAAAAACGTCATTTAAAATGACCGTGTGTGGGGAAAATGTCGTTTTATGTCTTCTGAAAAACGACAAAAAAAAAAAATTCGAGCATGCTTCAATTTTTTATGTCGTTTTTCAAAACGTCGTTTTTTGTGTCATTTAAAATGATCGTGTGTGTGTGTGTGTAAAACGACATTTAAAACGACGTTTTTAAACCCGCGCATGCTCAGAAGCAAGTTATGACGCGAGCTTGAATGGAACAGAGTGCCGTCGTACGTGCTGAATGTAACCGCTCTTTGCTAGAGCATTTTGAAAAAACGATGGTGTGTAGGCAACATCGTTTTTTAAAATGAAGTTTGAAAAACGTTGTTTTATTTCATCACAAAAAACGACCGTGTGTACGCGGCATGATATGCAGCACTGATGACACATGGACTGTGTAAGTAGTTTTTATTATTATTTTGTTTTACAATTTAATTTTTTACAACTTATTTTGTTTTATTATTATTTTTCACAACTGTTTTGCTTTTTTTTCTACTTATTTTTTGTCAAATCGCCACATCTCCTCTCCAATTACCTAAAACTATGGTTGTCCCGATACCACTTTTTTAGGACCAAGTACAAGTACCGATACTTTTTTTCAAGTATTTGCTGATACTGATTACCGATACTTTTTTCAAGTACTCTCTGATACCAATTACCGATACTTTTTTTTAATGTCATGTGACAGTGGCACTAATATGCAGCATTGATGACATTATTTTTTTAT
The DNA here is from genome assembly GCF_905171775.1 of Rana temporaria. NCBI lineage: Eukaryota > Metazoa > Chordata > Amphibia > Anura > Ranidae > Rana > Rana temporaria. The sequence continues at coordinate 218,604,654 of NC_053494.1, forward strand.
TATTATTATTTTTTCTTAACAACTGTTTTGCTATTTTTTATGTATTTTTTGTTATTTGGAATTCAGACACAGCGGGTTATTGTATCTTCAGCATCTTAATTTCTTATAAATCGCTGCATCTCCTCGACAATTACCTAAAACTACTGTATGGTTGCCCCGATACCACTTTTTTAAGACCGAGTACAAGTACCGATACTTTCTTTCCAAGTACTCGCTGATACCGATACTTTCTTTCCAAGTACTCGCTGATACCGATCCTTTATTTCAAGTATTCGCCGATACCGATTACCAATACTTTCTTTCAAGTACCCGCCGATACCGATTACCAATACATTCTTTCAAGTACTCGCCGATACCGATTACCAATACTTTCTTTCAAATACTCGCCGATACCGATTACCAATACTTTCTTTCAAGTACCCGCCGATACCGATTACCAATACATTCTTTCAAGTACTCGCCGATACCGATTACCAATACTTTCTTTCAAATACTCGCCGATACCGATTACCAATACTTTCTTTCAAATACTCGCCGATACCGATTACCGATACTTTTTTTTAATGTCATGTGACAGGGGCACTAATATACAGCACTGATGACATGTGGACGGTGTAAGTATTTTTTTTTTTTTTTTTTTTTACAACTTATTTTTTTATTATTATTATTTTTTCACAACTGTTTTGCTATTTTAATTTTTTTTTTGTTATTTGGAATTCCACTTTAATTTGTTAGTCAGGTCTATCTAAATCTTTTGGGCTTCTAACATTTCCCTCTCCCCAGGTTGACAATGCTGCTGTCCAAAAGTGTCTCCTGTAGCGCGCTCTTCTTACTTAGGCTGTTGGGTAAATTTAGTTATTGGCTCTATTGTAGTGTGTGAATCAGTGATTGATTGTTTTGGTCTGTTCTAGAGAGGGACATTTCTGCCCATTCTTCTTTGTAAAAAATCTCTAGCTCTATCAGATTGGACGGAGAGTAACAAGTACTAGGTGAGGTTCCCCCGAAGGGAGACCCCATGAGAGTGGGCGAACTAAGCCAGAAGGCCATGTCCACCCCCTCCCAAGACAAATGTGCAAAACAGTGTGCAAACCCAACAAGCCAAAAAAAAAAAACACATGAAGTGACAGAACAAAACAAACAACAAAAAGTGGGGAAAGGGGAAGTGGAGAAAGTACAAATGGTGCCATGTGCATGACCGGCCCTGAGGCCAGGAATAAAATATTCCTTTGGTCCTGACCAAAAGGCCCGGCCTTTGTGTGTGGTGCAGTGGCCAAGGTGCCAGGAAAAACTCAGTGTCTCTCACAGTGAGTAATTGTGGCACCCCCCTGGACTGCCACTCTAGGGGCACATACACCAGGGGCTTCTTTCAACCCTGACCCACAGCCAGACTAGTGCAGTCCCATCCCCACCAGGAAGGTCTGGAGCTTAGGGAGAGCCCCAGGACAAAAATGCTCCACCACCGCTCCCATCAAAATGCCCTCCTCGGCTTATACTCGAGCCACCTTTTTGCGCCTGATCTCCTTTGGGGACCAGCCGGCCGTAGGTCCCCTGGACCCCAAATTTGGCACACATGTAGCCCCACTCTTCCTCTACAAGTGTGCAAAGGTTGTTGTCCGGGGGAGCATTGATTTTTCAAAGCCGTGCACCCCTTCCGTAGACTCCCATGTTAAACAGTAATTTTCCGGCTGGTCGTAGGTCCCCTGGACCCGGAACTTGGCACACATGTAGCCCCATTGCTCCTCTACAAGTGTGCAAAGTTTTTTGTCTGGGCAACCTACCTCACAAACGATCCTGTGTGGGCTTCAGAGCATTTTTCGGGTTCTGAAAAACGACCAAATTTTTTTTCGAACATGCTCTATTTTTTCACGACGTTTTAAACAATGTCGTTTTTCGGGTTGTAAAAAAATGGTCGTGTGTGGGCTTTGACGACGTGAAAAACCCGCACATGCTCAGAAGCAAGTTATGAGACGGGAACGCTCGTTCTGGTAAAACTAGTGTTCATAATGGAGTAAGCACATTCGTCACGCTGTAACAGATAGAAAAGCGCAAATCGCCTTTTACTAACAGGGAATCAGCTAAAGCAGCCCCAAGGGTGGCGCCATCCGCATGGAACTTCCCTTTTATAGTGCCGTCGTACGTGTTGTACGTCACCACGCTTTGCTAGAGCATTTTTTTTTCCACGATCGTGTGTAGGCAAGGTCGTTTTAATGATGAAGTTTTAAAAAACTTTGTTTTTTCTAGAGCCTGAAAAACTTCGGTTTTTTTACAACCCGAAAAATTATCGTGTGTACGATCAGGCTTCACTGCCTGTTTCCCTTAGTAAGGATGGAGGCGCCAGGACCGAGCGATCGCCGTCGGGGGACCGACATCACGGGCAACTAGGACAGGTAAGTGTCCTTATTAAAAGTCAGCAGCTGCAGTGTTAGTAGCTGCTGACTTTTAACCACTTAAGGACCCCTTCAAGCCCATATACGTCGGCAGAATGGCACGGCTGGGCACATCCACCTACCTGTACGTGGCTCTTTAAGCCCAGCCATGGGGTCGCGCTCGCCGCGGCGCGTGCATGCGACCCAGTCCGAAGCTCCGTGACCGCGGGACTCGCGGACCCGATCGCCGCTGGAGTCCCGCGATCGGTCCCCGGAGCTGAAGAACGGGGAGAGCTGTGTGTAAACACAGCTTCCCAGTTCTTCACTGTGGCGCCGTCATTGATCGTGTGTTCCCTTTTATAGGGAAACACAATCAATGACGTCACACCTACAGCCACACCCCCCTACAGTTAGAAATACAGATGAGGTCACACTTAACCCCTTCAGCGCCCCCTCGTGGTTAACTCCCAAACTGCAATTGTCATTTTCACAGTAAACAATGCATTTTTAATGCATTTTTTGCTGTGAAAATGACAATGGTCCCAAAAATGTGTCAAAATTGTCCTAAGTGTCCGCCATAATGTCGCAGTCACGAAAAAAATCGCTGATCGCCGCCATTAGTAGTAAAAAAAATTTTTTTTATAAAAATGCAATAAAACTATCCCCTATTTTGTAAACATTATAAATTTTGCGCAAACCAATCGATAAACGCTTAGTGCGATTTTTTTTACCAAAAATAGGTAGAAGAATACGTATCGGCCTAAACTGAGGAAAAAAATTTTTTTTTTTATATTTTTGGGGGATATTTATTATAGCAAAAAGTAAAAAATATTGGGGCAGATCCACATACATACACTGCGCCCGGCGCAGATGTAAGATACGCTACGCCGCTGTAACATACCTGGCTTTGGTTTGAATCCTCAATGAATTCGCGCCATAAGTTACGGCGGCGTAGTGTATCTCTCGCGGCGTAATTCAAATTGGGTGGGTAGGGGGCGTGTTTCATTTAAATGAAGCGCGTCCCCACGCCGAACGAACTGCGCATGCGCCATCCGAATAAACTCCCAGGGTGCATTGTTTCAAATGACGTCGCAAGGACGTCATTGTTTTCAACGTGAACGTAAATGGCGTCCAGCCCCATTCACGGACGACTTACGCAAACAACGTACATTTTTCAAAATTAGACACGGGAACGACGGCCATACTTAACATTGAGTACGCCACCATATAGCAGCTTTAACTATACGCCGGAAAAAGCAGAACGGAAACGACATAAAAAAATGCGACGGTCAGTCGTACGTTCGTGGATCGTCGTAAATAGCTCATTTGCATACTCGACGCGGATTACGACAGGAACGCCACCTAGCGGACGCCGAAAAATTGCATCTAAGATCCGACAGATGCCGTCGTATCTTGTTTTGTGGATACGCCGCGTAATTTCTTTGAGGATCTGCCCCATTGCATTTTTTTTTCAAAATTGTCGCTCTATTTTTGTTTATAGCGCAAAAAAAATAAAAAAAACGCAGAGGTGATCAAATACCACCAAAAGAAAGCTCTATTTGTGGGAAAAAAAGGGCGCCAATATTGTTTGAGAGCCACGTCGCACTACAGCGCAATTGTCAGTTAAAGTGACGCAGTGCCGGAAGCTAAAATTTAGTCTGGGCAGGAAGAGGGTGTATGTGCCCAGTAGGCAAGTGGTTAATGATGAAGTTGAAAAAAACGTTGCTTTTTCTAGAGCCTGTTTTCTAGAGCTTGTTTTTTACAACCCGAAAAATGATCGTGTGTACGATCAGGCTTCACTGCCTGTTTCCCTTAGTAAGGATGGAGGCGCCAGGACCGAGCGATCGCCGTCGGGGGGACCGACATCACGGGCGACTAGGACAGATAAATGTCTTTATTAAAAGTCAGCAGCTGCAGTGTTAGTAGCTGCTGACTTAAAAAAAAATCGCGGGTGGAATCCCGCTTTAAGTGTGGTATTTGCAGTGCACTGCGGGGATGTTTGTAATCCATGTCCTTTGGCCTTCTGTCAGTTTTCTATTCCAAATTCCAATACCAAAGTGTGGTTGGTAACGCTGCTCAGCACTTTCTCCCCAGGGTTCATTTGATTCCGTGTGCTGGACTCGCTGAGCTAAATTAATGTGGGGACACGTGGACCAGCCCCAGACATACAATACAGGTCTCCTTTCAGCTGAGACAAATATTACGTTCTGTACCCTTCCTGCACTACAGTGTACTGAAATAGGTGTAATGTTGGGAAATGCGGTGGACACACTTAACCCTTCGATCGCCCCCCTGATGTTAACCCCCTTCCCTGCCAGGGTAATTAGTACCGTTACGCTGCGTACAGACGATCGGAAATTCCGACAACAAAATCGTGGATTTTTTTTTTTTCCCCGACGGATGTTGGCTCAAACTTGTCTTGCATACGCACGGTCGCACGGATGTTGTCGGAAAATCCGAAACGCCAAGAACGCGGTGACGTACGACGGCACTATTAACCACTTAAGCCCCGGACCATTATGCAGCTAAAGGACCAGGCCCCTGTTTGCGATTCGGCACTGCGCCGCTTCAACTGACAATTGCGCGGTCGTGCGACGTGTCTCCCAAACAAAATTTAAGTCCTTTTTTTCCCAACAAATAGAGCTTTCTCTTGGTGGTATTTGATCACCTCTGCGGTTTTTATTTTTTGCGCTATAAACCAAAATAGAGCGACAATTTTGAAAAAAATTAAATTTTTTTACTTTTTGCTACTAATTGCTACTTTTTGCTACACGGCGCACCGAGGGACGGGGCTATGGCCGCTCGCTGTATCACGGGAGCGCGCCCACAATTACTCACCACCATGCAAGCTCTCTCATGACTGTGGTCAGTAATTGCAGGGAGGACCAGAGACAGCCGCCGAGGGACCCCAGAAGACGTGGATCGGGGGGCCACTCTGTGCAAAACGAACTGCACAGTGGAGGTAAGTATAACATGTTTGTTATTTTAAATGACAAAATAAAAGTTTCCTTTACTAACGCTTTAAAGCGGAGGTTCACCCTAAGGCTGCATTCACACCTTGGCGTACAAAATCGCTGCGTTTTATCCCGTGAATTGTGGCGACAAATTGCAGCGTTTTGTACCGCGATTTGCGGCGACAAATCGCCGCGATTGTGAATGCAGCCTTACCCCCTCTATGGAGATGGTTCACATCTCCTATGCCGAACGCCGAAAGCCGCCTGAAAAAAAGGTCCGGGACTTGTTTTCAGGCGGCAGGCGTACGGCGTTCGGCGTGGAGATGTGAACCATCTCCATAGAGGTGCATGTTAAATCATCCCTCCAGCGTCTCGGGGCTGCAGCGGCGTCGCACTACAGGCGCATATACGCCTAGGTGTGAACGGGGGCTAAAAACATTTTTCTAACATTACATTGTGCTCACTTCCAACATTGACAGTATGCTGATTTTTTGCTGTACATACAGTCGTATAGCTATCCACCCCCCCCCCCCCCCGGCTTCCGGGTAGTGGCTCCCGCGGGAGTGGGCGTTCCTATGCAGAGGCTAAGTGATTGACGTGATGACAAAAACTTCCCCCCGGCGTATAAGGCGTGTCACGAGTTTCCGAAGGGAGCCGAACTGCGAATCGGCTCTATACGGCGCTATAAGGCGCCTGCGCACCGACGTTCGGCTTCTTTCGGAAACTTGTGACACGCCTTATGTGCCGGGGGGAAGTTTTTGTCATCACGTCAATCACTTAGCCTCTGCATAGGAACGCCCACTCCCGTGGGAGCCACTACCTGAAAATCAGCATACTGTCAATGTTGGAAGTGAGCACAATGTAATGTTAGAATTTTTTTTTTAGGGTGAACCTCCGCTTTAAGCCAAAAAAAACAAAAACAAAAACCACACTTGACTAAACAAGCAATTAGCTATACCAGGGCTGATTACTAGACAGATCAAAGCTCGAGTCTAAATTTCCAGAGGCGACTTTCTGGCTTCCCCCTCTGTTTGCAAACACGTGCAACTGACACCGCTGATGTTATCATCCTATGAGAAGCCGGTTTTGCTGGGGTTGCAGTGTGCAGTGGAATGTGTTGCAGGCAGTTGAGTACATTACCCATCCCATATCCATTATTCAGTCACCTAAATGGATATTTCTGCCGTCATATTTGTTCTGCATGTACTAATTATACTAAACAACTAAAATAGAACATGTAGCTTATTCTGTAACATTTTCCAAGGAATTGTAACATATAAGCAGATGGCCCCATACACACGGGAGAATTTATCCGCGAATACGGTCCAGCGGACCGTTTCCACGGATAAATCCTCTCAAAGATATCCGCTGATTTCGATGGGATGGAGTGTACACACCATCCCATTGAAATCCGCGCGGAAATCCTCTGGCGATGACGTGTCGCGCCGTCGCCGCGATTATGACGCGGCGACGGGCGCGACGCTGTCATATAAGGAATTCCACGCATGCGTCAAATCATTACGACGCGTGCGGGGAATCCCTTTGGACGGATGGATCCGGTAAGTCTGTACAGACGAGCGGATCCATCCGTTGGAATGGATTCCAGCAGATGGATTTGTTGTGCAGCACAACAAATATTCGATCTGCTGGAATCCATCCCAGAGGAGATTTCTCCGCGGAAAGAGATCCGCTGGCGTGTACACACCATAGAATCTATCCGCAGAAACCCATTTGCTGGGATTTATCTGCGGATGGATTCTATCGTGTGTACGGGGCCGATGACTCTGTTTCTTTATAATCTCTACATTGTATCAGTATTATACAGCTACCAATAACCTGAAGCATAGGGGCCCCTCTCCTCGCCTCTTTGGTAAAGTAACTGGTTCTTCCCTTTTAAAGGGGTCACTGACATAGGTGTATGCAGCCTATTGCATGAGGGTGTGAACCCCAAAGCTCAAACACACACTACCAGGGGAGGGCTGGGCCGGGGGGCAGGGTGGCAATTGCCTCCCAGGCCACCCTGACTTATGGCCGGCAGCCGCTGCCCGATACCATTTTCTTATTATATTCTGGTCTAGGAAGTTGGGCCGAGGGCATGGCCATGGCGACTGACCACTAGCTGTTGCATTCTGGAAGTTGTAGTCCACGCTCAAGCTCCCGGTGGGTGGAAAACAGAGCAGCGCAGAGGAAACTACAACTCCCGGAGACTGGATTCTTGGAAGCAGGGTGTGCCAGGGAGTCGGGACGCAGGGCTGGGTGCTGGCTGCAACTTGACCCCAGGACCAGGAGCATTACCCCCCCCCCCCCCAGGAGGCCGTGGTGTGCAAGGACCTGCTGAGATCACTCTAGTGAGAGACCCTGACACCCATAGCTGCCCCCCCATACACCCCATGTAACCTGCCCTAGTGATCAGGCTGCACTGGTGAGGCTGCATTGAAAAACCAGATGGGCCATGGATGGTGAGCTGATTCGGCGGTTCAATAGGCCAACTGCCTGAACTTGCCCCCCAGGCTTAAGGCTGCCAGCCCTCCGCTGCACACTACTGACCACTTACTATGTTTATTCAGAAAGGGAAGGGGTCAGTAAATTACATACCGTATATATTCGAGTATAAGCCGAGTTTTTCAGCACATTCGGCTTATACTTAAGTCAACTTTTTGCGCCTAATCTCCCAGACTTTGGGGACCCGGTATCGGCCGACTAGCCCCACTCTTCCCCTACAAGTGTGCAAAGTTTGTTGTCCGGGGGTCGTACAGCCGGGGAGCACCGATTTTTCAAAGTCGTGCACCCCTTCCATAGACTCCCATGCTAAACAGTAATTTCTCCAGTAACTTTGGGGGCCCGGTACCGGCTGGGCCGTAGGTCCCCTGGACCCGAAACTTGGCACACACGTAGCCCCAGTTCTCCTTTACAAGGTTGCGCATGCGCGCCGTAGACAACGGCGCAGGCGCACTGAGCGTGCCGTGTTTGTTAATGGGGAAATGGGGGATTAGTGCCGTAATCCCGCGCATGCACGGGAGTGCCGTCATAGCGGCTTCGGCCTGTCACAGCTCTGGAGCTGCGAAACAAGGAAGAAGACTGCAAGAGACATGGAGGGGACCGACGAAAACTTTGGGGGCTTCGACCTCAGGTAAGTTAATCATAATGAGCTAGTATGCATACTAGCTCATTATGACTTCTTCTTGCAGGTTTTTTTTTTAAAAAGAAGGTTGAGGGTTTACTTCCTCTTTAACCACTCAAGCCCCGGACCATTATGCAGGTAAAGGATCTGGCCAGTTTTTGCGATTCGGCACTGCGTCGCTTTAACTGACAATTGCGCGGTCGTGCGACGTGGCTCCCAAACAAAATTGGCGTCCTTTTTTCCCCACAAATAGAGCTTTCTTTTGGTGGTATTTGATCACCTCTGCGGTTTTTATTTTTTGCGCTATAAACAAAAATAGAGCGACAATTTTGAAAAAAAAATCAAATATAAATATCCCCAAAAAATATATATATATATAAAAAAAAAATTTCCTTAGTTTAGACTGATACGTATTCATCTACATATTTTTGGAAAAAAAATTGCAATAAGCGTTTATTGATTAGTTTGCGCAAAATTTATAGCGTTTACAAAATAGGGGATAGTTTTATGGCATTTTTATTAATATTTTTTTTTTACTAGTTATAGCGGTAATCAGCGATTTTTTCGTGACTGCGACATTATGGCGGACACTTTTGACACTATTTTGGGACCATTGTCATTTTTACAGCGATCAGTGCTATAAAAATGCACTGATAACTGTGAAAATGACAATGGCAGTGAATGGGTTAACCACTAGGGGACGCTAAGGGGTTAAGTGTGCCCTAAGGGAGTGATTCTTACTGTAGGGGGGCGTGGCTGTAGGCGTGACGTCACTGATCGTCGTCCCCTATATCAGGGAACAGACGATCAGTGTCACTGCCACACAGGAGAATGGGGAAGGTGTGTTTACACACACCTCTCCCCATTCTTCAGCTCCTGTGAACGATCGCGGGTTACCGGCGGCGATCAGGTCCAGCGGGCGCTGTCACAGAGCTTCGGACCGCGTCGTGTGCACGCGCCGGCGGGTCACGTGCACGTGCCGGCAGGTCGCGTGCGTGCAACGGCAGCGCGCGTGTTTGAACCACGGCTGGGCTCTTAAAGGCGACGTACCTGTAAGTGGTTAATCTCCTTGACCTTGTGATACAGCACTGTGTTGCTTTAAAGCGGGGGTTCACCCTAAAAAAACTTTTTTTTTTCTAGCATGCCATCAAGCATACTAGCGCGATCTACAGTACGCCTTTATTTTATTTCATTTTTTGGCGCCGTACTCACAGTTTACTGCTGTAGTGAAGTTTCAGACTCCCCGCGGGGAATGGGCGTTCCTATGCAGAGGGAAGATGATTGACGGCCGGCTATGGCGCGTCACGCTTCCCGAAAATAGCCGAAATAGGACTTGGCTCTTCACGGCGCCTGCGCAGTCAGCTCCGATGTCTGTGCGCAGGCGCCGTATAGCACCGTGAAGAGGCAAGTCCTATTTTGGCTATCTTCGGAAAGCGTGACGCGCCATAGCCGGCCGTCAATCGTCTTCCCTCTGCATGAAACTTCACTACAGGATTAAACTGTGAGTACGGCGCAAAAAAAAAAAAGAAAGGTATACTGTAGCTCGCGCTAGTATGCTTGATGGCATGCTAGAAACTTGTTTTTTAGGGTGAAACACCGCTTTAACTGGTAATTGCGCTGTCATGCAACACTGTACACAAACAAAATGTATATAATTACATATAGGACCTTTTTTTTCGTGGTATTTGATCCGCCCGAAAAAAATTCCATCTGCCTTTTTTTCATCGGAAATTCCGATCGTGTGTACAAGGCATTACACACAGACTAGAGGGTGGTACATGTATAAATGTAGCGGGGGAGTATGTCGGGAAAAAAATTCAGTTTCCACTGTTTGAAATTTGTTCTTTTATTGTATAAACTCAAAAGTCCCGGTTTGAACACCCCCCTCGTAGTATCGGTTTCCGGACTGCTTCTATTTATACTTCAGGTCGATCATGTTACAGGCATGTGCGGGTGTGGAGAAGAGTTCATGGATTGTCATCACTTCATTAGGGGAACATTGTCAGAGACATGTGTAACAAATGACAGTCTACATATTACTCCCTCCGGCTTGATTATGGAGGAAGATAGACTTGTGTTTATAGACTAGAGATGGTTTCTGCCAGTTTGGGGTCCTTGAATTTCATAAATCCACACTGAGCAATTTCCTGTATGCGGTCCGTATCCGCATAGGGTGACCACATTTCCAAACTGCCATTCAGGGACACCGTCCTCCTTCACAAAAATTTGCCAATTTTAAAGGCTTATATGCAAGTACCGTATTTATCGGCATATACCGCGCACTTTTTTGCCCTGAGAATCAGGGCAAAATCGTGGGTGCGCGATATACGCCGATACCCGCTTCCCGCACCGAGTTTGAACCACTGCGCCGGCATATACCGAGCGCAGTATAGTCGGGCAGACTCGGCTCCTCTCGCGGTCACGTACAGGACGTGACCGCGAGAGGAGCCGAGCCTGCCTGACTATACCCGAGTATACTGCGCTCGGTATATGCCGGCGCAGTAGTTCAAACTCAGCGCGGGGATCGAGCGGGGAGGACACCGCAGAAGGACGCCAGACCCGACGAGGAGGAGACCACCGAAGCCGCAGACGGACGCCGGACCCGACGAGGCCGCCGATGGGCGCCGCGCAAGACACCAAAACTGTAAGTACTAAAATGTTTTTTTTTACAGGAATGCGGGTCCACTTTAGGGGTGCGCGCTATACGCCGGAGCGCGCAATACCCCGATAAATACGGAAATTGGCCATAATAGGGGTATGGGGTGGGGGTAGGGGTATGGGTACTGCCTTGGGGGACATGTATCAATACAAAAAATGTTTTCAAAAATTTTCAGGAGCAGTGATTGTATCTATGCTTAAAGTGCAACAATAAAAATGAACAATTCCTCTAAATATAGTGCCTGAGGGGGTGCCCTTAGCGTGCCTGTAAAGTGGTACGTGTGTACCATGTATGGAACATGCTGCAGCAAAAATGAAATTTCTAAAAACACAAGTCAAATCACATTTAAATTGGCTCACGGTTTCAATTTCATGCATCTGGCTATTGAAAAAAAAAAGCACAAAAAACATAGTGCCCCCTCCCCCTTGTCCATACCAGACCCCTCGGGCACTGCCCCGCCTCTACCCCAAAGCACCTTGTCCCCATCTTACCCTGGCTTTTGGTTGTGATGGCATGCAGGCAGGGGGATTATCAGAATCTGGAAGCCCCCAAAGGACCCAAAGGGTCTGGAATGGACTAGGGGAGGGAAGGGACCAGCTTTTACTGCGCTCTTGTTGGGCGCAGTGCATTGCAGGGCATTTGGCAGGGCGAACACCCTGGGCTGGGAAACAGACAGTTTCTACCTGTTGGCTCATCAGGTGGCTGTGTCAGTTTCATTCTGGGACACTGTATTGTCCTGGATTTAAGGTGCCCGGGCAGGGCATCAGGAATTTTGGGGCCCCTTACACAGGTTCAGGCATGGGCCCCCTGGAGCAGAGAACTGAGAAGCGGGGGGGCTGCCAGGAATTGAGAAGCGGGGGTGCCGCCGCTAATTGAGAAAAAAAAGAAGTGGGGGTGCTACGAATTGGGGGGGGGGGGGGGTTGCCCTGGGGACCTCGGGGCCCCTTACAAAAAAAATAATATATATATATATATATATATATATATTTAAAAAAAAGGGGGGGGGTTGCCATCCAGGCCCTGGGGACCTCCGAGCCCCTGGGGACTTCTGGGCCCTTTAATAAAGAGAGAAAAAAAGAAATAAAAAAATATATGTATTAAAAAAAAAGGACCTCTGGGCCCTTTAATAATAATAATATATATATATATATATATATATATATATATATATATATAGTATATATATATAAACTAATAAAAAATATATATTATATTTTTTTTTTTTAAAAGGGGGGGTTGCCATCCAGAGCCCTGGGGACCTCCGGGCCCTTTACAAAACAAAAAAAATACAAATAAAAAAATAATAAAAACAATAAGAAGAAGGGGGTTGCCATCCGGACCCCTGGGGACCTCCGGGCCTCTTACAGGTGTACTGCCTGTACCCCCCTGATGGCGGCCCTGCTGTTGGTAGGACAGATTTATATTAGATAACAAAGCGAATAACGATTTTCGTTTTTACAGGAAAATCGGTGTATTATACATTGGCTGTTCTCCGGTGTTGATCTGTATCAGTATTCCTGAGATCATCACCTCCATACAGCCAATAGAAAAGGCTGCCCCCCCCCCCCCCCTCCTGTGTTCCCTCTATTTTGAGTACATTTTGATTTTGATGGTGCCGTGCCGATAAATCTCTATCTGTGCGGGATAGACAAAACTTTTCTTGGGTTTGTTTCCAAGGTGATAAACTCGTCTTCTCAAAGAAAGATCTAGAGCAAAACTACTTTTTTTTTTCCTTTCTTTTTAACCCGCGTAGTGCGCAAAAACACAAATGCACTCAAGGGTGTGTCTCTAGTCCACCTTTCGAAGAAGTGTGACTCTACCCTGACCCCCCAGAGGCGTGGTCCACTTACCCAAAAGGCTTTGGCAGACTCCTCTCCTCATGGTCAGCCAAAGCTGACCGCCAAGTACTAGGTGAGGGGATCTCCCAAAAAGAGAACAATTGGTCACAATTGGCACCTTTCGGAGGGGGGGGGGTGGCAATATACCTTTGACAGGTATCCTTTCCCACTTCCGGGAGTCCGGGCCGCGACCCGTGACGTCACCGCGGGGCTACCTTTTCCTCCCAATAGGAGAGAGGAGCGGGGCCTTGCTCATGCGCAGTAGGGTTCTCAGTGTGAAGCCGAAAGGCTACACTGTCGGGTTCCCTTACCCGCAATGGGATCGGTCACCTCCCCCAGTCAGTCCCCTCCCCCCACAGTAAGAATCACTCCCAGGGAACGCATTTAACCCCTTCCTCGCCCCCTAGTGTTAACCCCTTCCCTGCCAGTCACATTTATACAGTATCAGTGCATATTTATAGCACTAATCGCTGTATAAATGTGAATGGTCCCAAAAATGTGTCAAAAGTGTCCGATGTGTCCGCCGCAATATCGCAGTCCTGACAAAAATCGCAGATCGCCGCCATTACTAGTAAAAAAAAATAATAAAAAAAAAGTCAGAATTGTATCCCCTATTTTGTAGATACTATTAGCTAGATTCAGAAACACGAGGCGATACCTCACATGTGTGGTTTGAACAGCGTTTACATATGTGGGCGGGACTTATGTGTGTGTTCGCTTCTCAGCACGAGCTACTGGGGACAGGGGCGTTTTAAATTGTATTTTTTTTTTTTTACTTCATTTTTTATTTTTTTTTATCACTTTTATTCCTATTACAAGGAATGTAAACATTCCTTGTAATAGGAATCACTGTGACAGGTCCTCTTTATGGAGAGATGCGGGGTCAATAAGACCTCTTCACATCTCTCCTCCAGGCCTGAAAACATGAGATTGTGAAACAAAATTCACCGATCTCATGCTTTCAGCGATTGCGGCTTTGTTTACTTCCGGGGCACCCGGGCGTGACGTCATAACGTCGCACCTGGGCATCCGGCGGTCATAGAGATGACTGGTGCCGTCTGGTCACCAGACATCTCTATCGTCGTTAGCCGGTGTCAGCCGATTCGTTCTCCGTGCCCCCGATGGCACGGGAGAGCCCGGAAAAGCACCGGATGGCGGCGGGAGAGGGGGGGGGGACGTCCCGCCGTCTATAAGAACGATCAAGCGGCGGAACTGCCGCTATGATTGTTCTTATGGTGCGCAGAATTGCAAAAAAGAAAAGAAGGTTCCCCACCTCAATACATCATATGATAATTGAAAAAAAAAAAAATTACTGTTATGCATTTATTTTACTGAAGCTGAACCTATAGACATCTTCAGATGCAGGGCCGTCATTGGGGAGGTCCCCAGGGCCCCGGATGGCAACCCCCCTTTTAAATTTTTTTTTTTTTTACATGTATTTATTAAAGGGCCCAGGGCCCCCTTGATGGCTACCCCCCCCCCCCTGTTTTATATATATATTTTTTTTATTTTTTTTTTGTAAGGGGCCCAGAGGTCCCCAGGTCAACCCTCTGCTTCTCAATTTGCGGCGGCACCCCCCGCTTCTCAATTTGAGGTGGCAGCACCCCCCCCCGGTTCTCTGCTCCAGGGGCCCATGCCTGAAGTTGTGTGAGGGGCCCCATAATTCCTGATGGCGGCCCTGTTCAGATGGTCATATCGCGCCTGCCCGTCCCTTCACCCTCCAATGAATATGTCCAGGTTTTAGGTTCATCTCTTTGATGGCCCAATAACATCACCAACAGAAATAATCTGAGGTCCGGATTCAGAAAGGAGATACGACGGCGCATAGATACGACAACGCAACTCGCGTTGTCATACCTATGCGACTGATTCAGAGAATCAGTTACGCATAGATTTCCCTAAGATCCGACCGGCGTAAGTCTCTTACACCGTTGTATCTTAGGCTGCATATTTACGCTGGCCGCTAGGTGGCGTTTCCGTAGATTTACGCGAGGGATATACTAATTAGGTAGATACGCCGATTCAGAAACGTACGTCCACCCGGCGCATTTTTTTACGTTGTATACGTTCGGCTTTTTCCGGCGTAAAGTTACCCCTGCTATATGAGGGGTATCCTATGTTAAGTATGGACCTCGTTCCCGCGTAGAATTTTGAAAAATGTACGTTGTTTGTGTAAGTCGTTTGCAAATAGCGCTGTACGTAAGTTACATTCACGTCTAAAGCAATGACGATTTGCGCCTTATTTTCTAGCATGCGGACCGGGAATCTTTCACAAACGGCGCATGCGCCGTTCGTAAAAAATGTAAAATACGCGGGGGTCACGTGAAATTTAAATAAAACACGCCCACATCATCCAGATTTTAATTAGGCGGGCTTACGCCGGACCACATACATTACGCCGCCGTAACTTAGGGCGCAAGTTATTTCTGAATACGGAACTTGCGCCCTAACTTACGGCGGCGTAACGTATCTGAGATACATTACGCCCGCCAATAGATACTCCAATGTATCTGAATCCGGGCCAGTGAGTGTACAAAGTGCTGCTAACAGGATTTAATAGAGATCACTTCACACCTCGTCAGCATGTGACTTCTCCCAGCACTTCACCCATCAAGAGCTGTCAGCGGCTTACCCTACTGGCTGCTGTAGCTGGAAGCTATATACCATTTCATGTGTTCATTATACACCAACCATTACATGCACACAAGTGTCTTCCTCTCCGCCTGTCACATACATCTCAATACTATGGATTTGTTCTTATGACACAACGAGCGTTCCTACACAGAGGTCTTCTTATGGCTCTCACATTGGCTCTGATGACCAGCAAATCATGGGAGCAGATCTGGTTATCTGTGACGGGCTGTATAGATGCCCGGCCTGTCACCGCCCTGTATGTGATAAATGCTGCTACACACAAGCAGGTTGTTAGCTTGGCTCACACGCATTAGCCACAGAGAAAGTTTATTTTAAAAAGTAACTCCACTTCTCCTCTGGGTGATCTCTGTACATTGCAGGGATTGTAACACACTTTGTTGCAGATTCCGACCTTTTGTTATTCTGCAGAAATAGATGTTTGTTTCTCTGTGTCCAGTGAGGCCAGTTCACACTACATGCAGTCCAGTGCGTTTTATTTGCTGCATCACTGCCGTGCCCGTAGATCTGCGTGCCTGAGCACAGCAGCGTTAAGGTCCCCTGTCCCTCAAAACTGGGGTAATGCATTGGGCAAGTTAAGCGGCCGCGAGGCCCCTGTGAGTGCGAGGCCTTAGGCGACCGCCTAATTTGCCTAATTAAAGAGCCGCCTCTGTCTGCACCCCCCTCCCCCCTGAAAGGTGCCAAATGTGTCAACGGAGGGGAGGGAGGGATCCAAAAAGCGGAGCTTCACTTTTTGTGTGAACCTCCTCTTTAAGGCAGCGCCACTCCTACATTCATACCCTATTCAATCTATTATTCCATCCAGGTGGAATAAATTACGTAGAGGCAGCTACCTGTAGGGGGGCCTCAAAACCCCACGTATATTGTATATTGGCACTTTTTTCATTTTTATTTTTTCCACTCATTTATTTTTCTCAAATATACACTAAGGTTTTACTTTTTTGATACGCTTTATTTCTGCTCTCTCTCTTTTTAGCATTCAGCGGATGGGCACATTGATGCTGGTTAAACCAGATTGAACCGGCAGCCATATGTTACGGTGATTGGACACTTATGTACACCAATAAAAACCTAAGAATGGGAGAAGGTTTTCCATTTCAGAAAGGTGAGCTCCTATATAAGGAACGCGTTCTATACTGGCAGTTAACCCTTCCTGTAGCGCAGGAAGGGCAAGCTGTCTCGCTCCAGTAAGCTCAGTCATTGCAGGTTGCCATGAGACATTCGCATCCCCTGTTGTTTGTGTAAGGCAAAGCCCTTTCTTAATTGATATTTATCTTCCAATTGGCAGTGAATAGCGACTGCCGATGGTCGCTTCCTTTTTGCAAGCTCTGCGGTGTTTGAATAGTGGTTAATCTGAGAGAGACTTTATGATGAGGGATATTTGTTGGATCACAGAGTGGACTCTCCATAATTACAGGATACATATAGGATTGGCGGCCAGGATAGTGCTCTGGATGGAGGGAACAATAGCCAAGGCTGTGTCAACTTTTTCTTTTACTGTTCTGCAAACATTTCATTGTTGACCTTCTCAGTCCTAAAAGTCTGATGTCTTTTCCTTATTTCGTCTTCAAAGTAATCACAAAGATAGCCATGCAGTTTTTGTGAATTTATAGCGGATCTTCGCCCACATTTTCAAGTTATGCTCACCATAATGCTGTAATACATTATTAAATGAATATGGTAAATATTTTATATTATTTATAAGTACCTTTTTTCTTAAAATTTTCCCAGTACCTCAGGTGACGGCCACCTAGACGGTTTACAACGTTTGACTCCTGGGATATATGCGTTATCTATTCCAGGAGTCTTTGGGTAGCCTAAAGCCTCGTACACACGATAGGTTAAAAAAAGGAAATAAGTTGCGCTAGTGAAGTGAAAATAAATTGTGTTGATCAAAAAATATTATTGATAAGACCAAGCAATGAGAGTCCAGAGATTTCAAAAAGTCCTCAAATATCTTGAATTAGTGAAACAACAAATGCAGTGAACTCAAAGTTGATATGGAACCACCAGCGATAAAAAACACCAAATAAGATGCGCGCTTACCAGAAGGCAAGCAAATTAAGCTTACGGCTGAACCCCAGCCAGGGTCTTTACAATGGAGTATCCACCGGGGATGAGACTCCTCCCGATATCTTGGATGATGGAATACCCCCGAAAGAGAAAAGACTCACAATAGTGATGTACCGTACATAAGATGTTGATAGTATAATAACACACCAGGGAGAAGAAAACCACTACCGATAGGAAGCACCATATGAAATGCGCACTTACCAGATACCAAACAATTGAAGCTTGTGGCTGAACCCCAGCCAGGGCCTTGTGACTGGAACTGTCTCCAGAGGGTCAGGGTTCTCCCGGTTTCCAGAGTGACAGTAAACCACCGGGAAAAATAATAAGCTCACAATAGTGATGTACCGTAAAAATTGGCAGTTTAATGTAAAAAATGTAAACACTTACAGAAATTACTTTCTAAAAGACACAAAGAATGAGCCGGCCGGCTACTACGAACGCCCTTCCTCATGGACCGTAACGCCACACGTCAGAACGTCTCCTTACCCGACGTACGTTTCGTCAAATAATGACGTCGTCTGGGGAACACGATAGGTTAACCAGAGGACAACGGTCTGATGGACCGTTGTCAGGGCTCAAGTCCTGCGGGAACGCGTGGGAACAGAGTTCCTGCACTTTTTTCACAACAGGAACTCAGTTGCAGGACTAGAGCAGCCAAGCCGCCCGTGCCAATCCTTCACTAAGCGGCGATGCCCGGCTCGAGTCACTGTCAGGGGCAGGGGAACCTTAGTAATCCTTTATGTTACTGGCCGCTTCCTGTATATGGATTCATCAGATAGTGTGCGGGTATTCCGTCACTTCCTTGATGCCGCAATGTCTCCTGGGAGCTTTTGTCATTGTTCCCAGGAGACATTGCGGAGGTCTGCCGCGAGTTATCGTGGGATTTAGAAAGAACTTGCTACCCGATGAATCCATATACTGGAAGTGACCAGTAACATAAAGGATTACTAAGGTACAGTGGATCGAAAAAAAAAAACATGCGGTTTAGTAATTGTGCATATGAGCGTATAATTTTTTTTTTTTTTTGGTGGGGGGGTGGATCTTGGGTGGGAGTTCCCACACTTTTTTTCTCCAGGACTTGACCCCTGACCGTTGTCATAGGTTAACCGATGAAGTTGACTGATGGTCCATCACGCCGGCCTACACACCATAGGTTAAATAACCAATCGTGTCAGAATGCGGTGACGTAAAACACAACGACGTGCTGAAAAAAACAAACTTCAATGCTTCCAAGCATGCGTCGACTTAATTCTGAGCATGCGTGGATTTTTAACCGATGGTCGTGCCTACTAACGATCGGTTTTGACCTATCGGTTAGGAATCTATAGGTTAATTTTAAAGCAAGTTGGCATTTTTTTAACCGATGGTTAAATAACCTATGGGGCCCACACATGATCGTTTTTGACCGATGAAAACGGTCCTTCAGACCGTTGTCCTCTGGTTAACCTATTGTGTGTACGAGGCTTTAGGCCCCTTTCACACGGTCGGACCCTTCAGGGCCATCTGTCAGTTTTGTCAGCGGACCTGAACGGCCGCTCCATACAAGCCTATAAAACATTTCTCAGGTCCTAGCCAATAGGCTCAGGCCGCGTACACACGGTCGGTCCAAACCGATGAAAACGGCCTGAAGTCCAGTTTCATTGGTCTAAACCGACCGTGTGTACGGCCCATCGGTCTGTTGTTCTTCGGACAAAAATTAGAGAACTTGCTTTAAAATCGAACCGATAGACGGCTGACCATCGGTCTAAACCGATGGTTAGTACACAAAAGCGTCGGTTCAAAACCCGCGCATGCTCAGAATCAAGTCAACGCATGCTTGGAAGCATTGAATTTAGTTTTTTTCAGCACGTCGTGTGTTTTACATCACCGCGTTCTGACCCGATCGTTTTTTGAACTGATGGTGTGTACGCACATCAGACCATCGGTCTGCTTCAGCGGTGAACCGATGAAACCGGTCCGTCGGACCATTCTCATCGGATGGATCAACCGTGTGTACGCGGCCTCAGTCCCAAATGGAAGGTGAGAAAAAAGTGTGTATGGTGCAGTGACCTTGGTGCCAATAAAACTCAAAGTGGGAATTACGACACCCCTAAGCTGCCACTCCAGTGGCACATACACCACAAGCTTCTTTCGGAGCCCAGCCTTCGGACAGGCCAGTGCAACTCCACCCCTACCAGGGGGTAACCCTTCTGTCTTTCTCAGGAAGAACCTAATCCCGGCCCTCCGTTCGTTGAGCAGTCCGGTTTCCGTACCTACCGATATTAACCTTCCAGGTTACCATCACCCAAGTGGATTTGCATATCCACCGCCACCCAAACCTACCGCCATAGGTCGGGACAGTAGCACAGCACCTTCACTGGTAACTGATAAAAACAGAGGGCCAGATTCTCGTAGATCAGCGTATTTTTGTGCGGGCATAGCGTATCCTATTTACGTTACGCCTCCGCAACTTAGACGGGCAAGTGCTGTATTCTCAAAGCACTTTCTCCTTAAGTTGCGGCGTAGCGTAAATAGGTCGGCGTAAGCCTGCCTAATTCAAATGTGGAACAGGGGGGCGCGTTTTATGTAAATAACTTGTGACCCGACGTGATTGACGTTTTTCACGAACGGCGCATGCGCCGTCCGTGGAATATCCCAGTGTGCATTGCTCCAAAGTACGCCGCAAGGACGTATTGGTTTCGACGTGAACGTAAATGACGTCCAGCCCCATTCACAGACGACTTACGCAAACAACGTAAAATATTCGAAATTCGACGCGGGAACGACGTCCATACTTAACATTGGTACGCCGCATATAGCAGGGGTAACTTTACGCCGGAAAAAGCCTAACGTAAACGGCGTATCTGTACTGCGTCGGCCGGGCGTACATTCGTGAATTCGCGTATCTAGCTGATTTACATATTTCTAGGCGTAAATCAGCGTACACGCCCCTAGCGGCCAGCGTAAATATGCAGTTAAGATCCGACGGCGTAAAGAAACTTACGCCAGTCGGATCTAAAATAAATCTATGCGTAACTGATTCTAAGAATCAGGCGCATAGATACGACCGGCCGGACTCAGAGATACGACGGCGTATCTCCTTTGAGAATCTGGGCCAGATACTACACTTGATCTTAGACAAAAGGCTGAGAAGCAATTGATTGGTAAATACTGATAGAGGGTTCGATTAGGGAATTAGTACAAGTCTTTCTTTTTTTGAAAGGATTTTAGGGTCAGAAGTACATTTATACCACAATGTTTGTACTTATGAAGGTAGAGTGGGTGAGACTAAGAATTTTTAACCTTTACATAATAGGATTTTTTTTTATTGCATTCCTTCTCCCACCCTCTCCAGAAGGACGACTCGTCTTGTCCTATATGAATACAGTCTACTTTGAAATTTTGAAGAATTACCTAAATAAAGCCAAGAGTCAAATGGCAGTGAACCCGGAGGAATGTAGCAGAACGTGTTTCCTCTGAATTCCTTGAGATGCTGACATCTACAGCTTTTGGGAATTTAGCATTTTCAGGCTTATTTTAAGAATAAAGCCATCGCTAGAAAGAAAGGTGCAAGCTCTAAGCAGAGTTTGTTATTTAGAATTTGTAATCGATTTAAAATTTATGATATGATATGGATCACATTTTTGACAGACCGCAACGATTCTGCAGAATGGCTTTGTGGGTTTTTCCACTTAAAGCGGGGGTTCACCCTATAAAATAAAAAAAATATATATTTTTTTTCTTCTAGCCTAAAATTCGGCATTGTAGCGCGAGCTACAGTATGCCGGTCTTAATTTTTTTATCGCCGTACTCACAGTGTAATCGTACATAGTAGATTCCGACTGCCCACGGGGAATGGGCGTTCCAATCCAGACGGAAGGTGATTGACGGCCGGCTCTGGCGCGTCACGCTTCTCCGGAAATAGCCGAAATAGGCTTGGCTCTTCACGGCGCCTGCGCATAGTCTGTGCGCAGGCGCCGTGAAGAGCCGAGACCTACTCCGGCTGTCTTCGGGGAGCGTGACGTGCCAGAGCCGGCCGTCAATCACCCTCCCTCTTGAAAGGAACGCCCATTCCCCGCGGGCAGTCAGAATCTACTATGTACGATTACACTGTGAGTACGGAGATAAAAAAATTAAGACCGGCATACTGTAGCTCGCGCTACAATGCCGAATTGTATGCTAAAATGTTGTTCTGCAGGCTGAACCACCGCTTTAAGTCAATAACTGAAAAGAAAAGATTGATTGTTGAAGTAGGATGAGGCTGTCCCTCTGATTCATGCATGGGAGAACGACGAATGTCAGGAGAATGACCTCTAGGCAGACTGCTCTGCTGGGGGGGGAGAGAAGAGAGGAAGGCCTCAAAGTAGGGTGACCACGTGTCCTGGATTGCCCGGGACAGTCCTGCATTTTGAAGGTCTGTCCCGGGCACTGTCATTCCAGGACAATACAGTGTCCCGGAATGAAACTGACACAGCCACCCGCCAGGGCCAATCTGATGCCCCCAAAAAAGGCCGCCACATCACTGCTTTACTCACTGACAGTACTTGGCCGGGAATGCCTGGAGGAGCACAGTCCCTGCCCCCTGCTTGTGATTGGAAAAATCATAAATCGCTCCTTTTGTGTCCAATTAGCACAAGTTGATTTTTGGGAAGGGGGTGTCCCTGAATGGCAGTTTGGAAATGTGGTCACCCTACCTCAAAGTGAGATCTGTTTAGCACCCTCTAGTGTACTAGAATATTTTTTTGGGGTTAGTGTAGGTAAATTGTTCAAGCTTGGCTGGTAGTCAAGCTTGTGTGTTTTTTTTTGGGGGGGGGGGGGGTTCAGGGTTTGCGTGACTCAGGGAGGGCTGGATGACTCACATGTAGCATCTCTGAGACCTCCTGCTACTTCTGAAAACTTGCAGAAGATTCCAGAAGAATGGGTGTGCAGGTGAAGAGGAGCTGCCTGAAGTATTCTGAGGGCCCTGACCAATCCCCATCAGATGGTTTGGCAGGGGGCATCATACATACACACACACATACATTATACATACACAGTATACACACACAGACACACAATATACACACACAGTATATATACACACAGAATACACATACACACACTGAAAAGGTACTGGAGAGGCGGGGCAGCTATAATCTTGTGATTTAAAAAAAAACACAGAATTTTACACTGTTCCTGGTTTTACTGAGGCTGGCAACCCTGATGGGGCCCCCTAGTGGCATGGGGCCCTCGGGCAGTGCCCGAGTACCCGAATGGTCAGTCCGCCCCTGGAAGGGACCTTCTTCACCATACACAGACGTGTCCTGACCAGAGGCATGGGAGCAAAGGGAGGACAGCAGGAGAACACTTCCAGGCAAATCTCCAGGGAGGAAGACAGCCAGGTGGGCTGGTGAGTGTTGCAGTTAGAGGACTGAGAGGAATGCCTGAGAGGACTGGGTGCAAGCAGTCTGTGATGGATGCAAAGTCAGTCTGGGAGGACTGTAGAGTCTTAGCCAGGAGGGCTATTGAAAGGGGCAGGTGGGCTGCCAGTTCCCGAAGAGATGGTGCTGGGATCAGTAGCCATAGGAGGAGTACAGCTGGGCACAAGGACCTTTTGCTACACGAACAAAGGGGCCCACGGTCCCTGCCTGTAAAAGGCATTTGCTATTGGTCTGCTTACGCTCTTGTCAGACCATTCATTCTACAAACAAGATTTGTGCTGTAGAATGAATATGTATATATATATATATATATATATATGGATGTATATAGTTGTGTTCCTGAAGAGTTGTACTATTCTGATCAAGTGGGCATCCCATAATACCCTAAACCCTATACAAGTTTAATACCCCTAATAAAGTACAAAAACAAAGCTGCAAGGACTGATTCTTGACACCAGCATGTACAATATGGCCCGGATTCACATACATCGGTGCATATTTATGCCGCCGTAGCGTATCTTTTTTACGCTACGCCGACGCAGCGCAGAGAGGCAAGCACTGGATTCACAAAGCCAGTGCTGCCAAATCTGCGCTGGGTTTCTTAGGCGTAAGTCGACGTAAGTGCAAGTGGGCGTGAGCCATGCTAATGAGGCGTGACCCCATGCAAATGATGGGCCAAGGGCCAGTATAATTGTTAGGAGGGGTACATTCGTTCATTAGCAGTGTTTTTGGCTGGGAATGATGAGGACAGCCCTACATTCTCTGCACAGCACAATTGCTTGTTTTTTTATGGGAATGAATGATTAACCTTCTTCTCAAGTAGCTGGAGGCTATCATACATGTGGCCACCAAACGGCTCATTTCAAGAGCATGGAGAACTTCCACCTTGAACCCAATGGCAAGTCAAGACCTGCGTCTCTTGTTCAGTAAAATTACTAAGTATAAAATAATGGCTGTTGTGACAAGCCGGTGTTCTGCCGAGATGTGTCTCCCTGGCGGATAATGCCCGCCCTGGACTGCGCAGGCGCAGCGCTCTAGCTCCGAAAATACCGAGCATGAAGAGCTGTAGGCTGCGCCTGCGCAATGAGCTGGGCATAGCGACAGTCGTTGCCGCACGCTGCCGATGCTCGCTCCACTCTGCAAGGGGGGGCGTGTATATTACAATTATATTGTGTAAGGGGCGGATGCCACAAAGTCGCCCATCAACAGTGCAAAACTCGCCCTACTTTCATACACCCGCTCCCCTATCAGACGATATAATAGTAATACACACGCCACGCCCCCCGTGGGGGGGCGTGGCGTGTGTATTACTATATTATCGTCTGCAAGAGGGGGCGGGTGTATAAAAAGTAGGGCGAGTTTTGCACTGTTGATGGGCGACTTTGTGGCATCCGCCCCATTACATGATATAATTGTATTATACACGCCCCCCCTGCAGAGTGGAGCGAGCATCGGCAGCGTGCAGCACAATATTTGTGCTCAATGCACATGCGCCGTGTCCAGGCGATTGAGAGGTGTGTTGAGGTTCAGCAATTTTCGGAGGTCCGCTGCGCCTGCGCAGGACAGAGCAGGAGGTTCGCTGCGCCTGCGCAGGACATAGCGGGGAAAAATCCGCCGGGGGACAATTCTCGGCAGGACACCGGCAATTTTTAAAAAAGGTCTGGTCCCCTTGGATCTAGCTCCGCTTCCCTCCTAATTTTGACCACCACATTTTTACATTGTTTTTTTTTTACCCTAATGTCCTCATGACAGCAATTGCTTGCGATGTCCACCCCTCCCCAACGAAAGATTTTCAGTTATTTCTTCTTTCCTCTCCCTCTTTCTTTCTTTTTCTACGGGTTTTCTTTACTTTCTGCATGCATGGCCCAAATGACTTCTTTTTTGGGGGGGGGGAAATACACTTTTTTGAATAAAAAATAAATAAGACAACAGTAAAGCCCAATTTTGTTTTTATATTGTGAAAGAAAATGTCACGCCGAGTAAATTGATACCCAACATGTCACGTTCAAAATTGCGGTCACTCGTGGAATGGCGACAAACATTTACTGTTAAAAATCTCCATAGGCGACGTTTTAAATTGAATACAGGTTACCAGTTTCGAGTTACACAGGAGGTCTAGAATTATTGCTCTCGCTCTAACGATCGCGGTGATACCTCACATGTGTGGTTTGAACATCGTTTTCATATGTGGGTGCTACTCACGTATGCGTTCGCTCCTGCGTGCGAGCTCGGCGGGACAGGGCGCTTTACATTTTATTTTAAAAAAAAATTCTTATTTTTTTTTATTTTATTTTTTTGACACTGTCATTTAAGGAAAAAAAAAAACATCCCTTGTAATAGAAAAAAGGCATTACAGGACCTCTTAAATATGAGACCTGGGGTCAAAAAGACCTCAGATCTCATATTTACACTAAAATGCAACAACAAATATAATAAAATAATACAGTAAAACCTTGGTTTGAGAGTAACTTGGTTTGAGAGCGTTTTGCAAGACAAGCAAAAATTTTTTCATAAATTTTGCCTTGATATACAAGCGATGTCTTGATATAAGAGTAGCGTCAGGTCACAAATGAGTATAAAGAGAAGAGAGGCGCCTCTAAGTGTAGCAATATGGTTACATTTAATGAAGGTACAACATTTAGCAACTTTTTGCTACACTCTCTTCTCTTTTATACCCTGTAAAAAAAATGCTTTGATATACAAGTGCTTTGGATTACAAGTATGTTTCTGGAACGAATTATGCTTGCAAACCAAGGTTTTACTGTAATGTCATTTGAAAAAAAAAAAAAATTCTCCTTTTAGAGCATTGGGCTGAAGTGACGTTTGAGGTCGCTTCCGCCAGTCAATGCTATGGAGCCGGGTGGGGGCCATCTTCCCCTCACTCAGCAGCCAGGCCACCAGGGGCAAGGACGCGATCGTCTCCATCGCTACCGGCGGAGCATGGTGGGAGGGGGGTGCCCTCTCCCACCCCCCCCCCCCCGATAAAAGTGATCAAACGCCGAATCTTCACATACCACTGCATTGGGTTACGTCTTATGCCCCGTACACACGATCGGAATTTCCGTTGGGATAAACTCCAACGGATTTTTCTGACGGAATTCCGTTCAAGCTTGTCTTGCATACACACTGCCACACCAAATTCAGACCGTCCAAAACGCGGTGACTTACAACACTACGACGAGCCGAGAAAAATGAAGTTCAATGCTTCCGAGCATGCGTCAACTTGATTCTGAGCATGCGTGTGTTCCACACAGACGATTGGAATTTGAGATAGAAATCTTTTTTATCGGAAAAGAAGAGAACATGTTCTCTTTCTAAACTCCATCTGACTCTTTTCATTGGAAATTCCGATTGTGTGTACAAGGCATAATTGTCCTAAATTGCAAAATCTGACAAAAAAAATACCTATTGAACTGAAAAATTAATAATTAACCACTTCAGTACTGGCCCATAGTCATATGACGTCCACAGAGGGGATCTCCCATCCCGGGTGGACGTCATATGACGTCCTGGGCTTTGTGGGGGGATATCTGAATGATGCCTGCAGCTAGAGGCATCATTCAGATATCATTGTTTGCCGGTGGCGATTCTGCGCACCATAAGAACGATCATAGCGGCGGTTCCACCACTTGATCATTCTTATAGGGGACATCCTCCATCCGTCATTCGGTGCTTCTCCGGGCTCTCCATCGGGGGCCCGGAGAAAGAATCGTCCAGATGGTCACAAGTCATCTCTATGACCGTCGGAGGCCCGGGCGCGATGTGATGACGTCACACCCGGGTACCCGGAAGTAAACAAAGCCGCGATTATTTTTTTTTCACAATCTCATGCTTTCCAGCCTAGAGGAAAGATGCGGGGTCTTATTGACCCCGCATCTCTCCATAAAGAGGACCTGTCACACACCATTCCTATTACAAAGGATGTTTACATTCCTTGTAATAGGAATAAAAGTGATAAAAAAAAAAGTAAAATAAATAATAATAAAAAAAAAGAAGCGAACGCACACGTAAGTCCCGCCCACGTATGTAAATGCTGTTCAAACCACATATGTGAGGTATCGCCGCGTGCGTTAGAGCGTGTGCAACAATTCTAGCACTAGACCTCCTCTGTAACTCTAAACTGGTAACCTGTAAAAAATTTCAAAGCGTCGCCTATAGAGATTTTTAAGTAACGAAGTTTGGCGCAATTCCATGAGTGTGTGCAATTTTAAAGGCTGGGGGGCAGATTCACAAAAGGATTACTATATCTATAGATACGCCGGCGTAATTTTAAATTTCCCGCGTCGTATCTTTGTTTTGTATCCACAAAACAAGATACGACGGCATCTGGGATCGATCCGACAGGCGTACGTCTTAGTACGCCGTCGGATCTTAGATGCAATTTTTCAGCGGCCGCTAGGTGGCGTTTCCGTCAAAATCCGCGTTGAGTATGCAAATTAGCTATTTACGGCGATCCACGAACGTACGTCCGGCCGGCGCATTTTTTTATGTCGTTTGCGTTCGGCTTTTTTCGGCGTATAGTTAAAGCTGCTATTATGAGGCGTACTCAATGTTAAGTATGGCCGTCGTTCCCGCGTACAATTTTGAATTTTTTGCGTTGTTTGCGTAAGTCGTTCGCGAATAGGAATTTGCGTAGAATGACGTCACCGTCATAAGCATTAGCTGGTTCCGGTTTAATTTCGAGCATGCGCACTGGGATACCCCCACGGACGGCGCATGCGCAGTTAAAAAAAACGTTGTTTACGTCGGGTCACAACGTATATACATAAAACATGCCCCCATTTCATCCATTTGAATTAGGCGCCATTACGCCGCAAGAGATACACTACGCCGCCGGATTCTTACAGGATTTGAAAAAAAAAAGTAAGTTACGGCAGCGTAGTGTATCTCAGATACGCTACGCCCGGCGCATAAATGCGCCGCTGTACGAGGATCTGCCCCTGGGTATCTATTTACTCGGCGTATCATCTTCTTTCATAGTTTACAAAAAAAATTGGGCTAACTTTAGTGTTTTGATATTTTTTAACTAATGAAACCATTTTTTTTCCCCAAAAAAGGCTTTTAAAAAAATATTGTGCAAATACCGTGCAAGATAAAAAGTTGCAATGACCGCCATTTTATTCCCTAGGGTGTCTGCTAAAAAAATCATATGTAACGTTTGGGGGTTCTGAGTAATTTTTTTTAGCAAAAGAATGATGATTTTTACATGTAGGAGATAAGTGCCAGAATAGGCCTGGTATGGAGGTGGGTATAAAAGCCCGGTATTGAAGGGGTTAAAAGAAAGACAAATCTTACATCATTTTTTTTTCGAAGCTGAACACAGCTGTCAGCCTTTTGAGGTCATCGAGTACCCATACTGTTGTGTCAAGATAAGCGATTCTGCGAACTGCATTCAAAACAAAATACGGCATGAGTACAATAATGCGGGCCTATTTATAATGGCAGTGACAAAAAGACGCAGGGTAGCTGCTCTTCACTTGTGAAATGAGATGATGGATCCACCTTCTCTGAAGCCGAGCATGCCGCCTCGTACTGGAGGCAGAGATTCCAGAGATAAGTCTTGAGTGGGAGTCTGCTGTCTGTTCTCTCTGCCTTATTTATCACAACAGGTATTCTTGAGTTGATTTTATACCTTGGAATGCAGCTTCAAATTCTGCTCTTCTGGATGGACTTGTAACAGCGCTGATACTAGTGTACACATACCCCTATTCATACTACCCCGGGGACGGTGTGCCGCCCGCCGAGGTCTGCGAACGCAACAGAACACCGCGATCCTTTGTACAAAGGAAAGGTTAAGCACACCTTTTATTGTATTCCAGAGTCTGTTTATTCAAATAAACCTTCCACTTTACATGTGGATTGATGTATTGTGTCCCCTTATCCCAGAGTCAACAAGTGATTAGGCAGAGGGTCTTGTGTTGGTGACACCGGGGGCAATTATTAGTGGCTTGTAGTGGGATAAGGATCGGCTCACAGTAGGCTGCAGAAGACAAGTTGTTGACTTTTGTCAAGTTGTCATCAGGTTTTTCTACTATTTCTGAGACATTTTCTATTTTCATTACAAACACACACACACACAAAAAAAAAAAAAGACTTGTTGCAACAACACCTAAAGTAGGCCATATATTATGCATTCAGGATTTAGGGGGTGATTGTAGCCTTAGGCCGCGTACACACGATAGGATCACCAGAGGAGAACGGTCTGAAGGACCGTTTTCATCAGTCCAAACCGATCGTGTGTAGGCCCCATAGGTTCTTTAAAGCGGAGTTCCACCTAAAAATTGAACTTCCGTTTAATCCACTCCTTGCCCCCTTACATGCCACATTTGGCATGTAATTTTTTTTGGGGGGGGGGGAGAAGTGGGGGCTTCAGGAGCAGTGGGACTTCCTGTCCCACTTCCTCCTTCCGCGGAGGGGCTGGTAAGGCAAATAGCTTAATCGCCTTATTGCAGCCCCTCCCTGTAGGTGAGCACCTGTCCAATCGGACGGCTCCGCGACGCTCGTGCATGCGCAGTGGGTGCCCGGCCGTGAAGCCGAAAGCTGTCACTGCCAGGTGCCCACACTAGGAATGAAGACGCCGGCCGGCGAGGGGGGGGGGGGGGAGAGGAGCGGAGCCCCGGCGCGTCGCTGGAACCGTGGAGCAGGTAAGTGTCTTTTTATCGCTCACACAGCGGGGATGCATCGCTGGATCCAGGGACAAGGTAAGTAAACCAAGCCTGTGGATTCAGCGAGAAGGTAAGCCGCGCCGCTGCACGCTCTGCACATCTACCCCGAGCTTGACTCGGGGATACCGATCCTAGCATGGAAAAACCACACCGAGTCACGCTCGGGGATACCGCCAAGGAGGTTATAAGCCAGCAGCTACACTTTTTGTAGCTGCTGACTTTTAATAAACTTAAAAACAGGCTGGAACACCCTTTTAACCTTCGGTCAAAACATTTAGAACTTTCTTTAAAATGTAACCGATGGATTGGTAACCGATAGGTCAAAACCGATCGTTAGTATGCAAAAGCATCGGTTAAAAATGCTCATAATCAAGTCGACGTAAGCTTGGAAGCATTAAACTTCGGTTAAAAATGCTCATAATCAAGTCGACGCATGCTTGGAAGCATTGAACTTCGTTTTTTTCAGCACGTCGTTGTGTTTTACGTCACCGCGTTTTTGACACGATCGTTTTTTTTTTACTGATGTTGTGTACGCATGAGGGACCATCAGTCAGCTTCATAGGTTCACCTAAGACAACGGTCCTTCAGACCGTTGTCCTCTGGCTATCCTATCGTGTGTACGAGGCCTTAGACCCCTTTCACACTGAGGAGTTTTTCAGGCGGTACAGCGCTAAAAATAGCGCTGCTATACCGCCTGAAAAACTCCTGCCCAGCAACCTCAATGTGAAAGCCGGAGTGCCTTCACACTGAGGCGATGCGCTTGGCAGGAGAGGAAAAAAATCTCCTGCAAGCAGCATCTTTGGAGCGGTGAGAGGAGCGGTGGGTAAACCGCTCCTTCACCGCTCCTTCCCATTTAAAACAATGGGAAACCGCGGCAATACCGCCCGCAATGCGCCTCTGCAGGTATTAACCCTTTATCGGCCACTAGCGGGGGTTAATACTGCACTGCTAATCCCGCAGCAAATCCGACATAAATAGCGCCTTCGATGAAAAAAACATGAACATTTACAACCCCTTTAAAGCGGATGTGTGCTGAAAAAAAAATATTAAAAGCCAGCAGCTACAAATACTGCAGCTGCTGACTTTTAATATTAGGACACTTACCTGTCTTGGAGTCCAGCGCCGTCCGCAGCAGAGGAGGAGCGATCGCTCGTCACCCTGCTGCTCCCCCCCGCCATCCTCAGTGAGGGAACCAGAAAGTGAAGCCCACCGGCTTCACTGCCCGGTTCCCTACGGCGCATGCGCGAGTCGTGCTGCGCCTGCCGATTGGCTTCCGCTGTGTACTGGGAGCCGAGTGTTCCCAGAACACAACGGGGGGGACGGGATCTGACGTCCTGCCCGCAATCTGCCCGAGACTGTTGCGCCCGGGAAGTGGGTGAAAATACCTGTCTTTAGACAGGTATCTGCACCTCCCTCCCCCCTGAAAGGTGTCAAATGTGACACCGGAGGGGGGAGGGTTCCGATCAGCGTGAGTTCCACTTTAGGGTGGAGCTCCGCTTTAAGTTACAACCCTTATTGGCAAGACATACGATCTCAAATTAGGGTCGTTCTGCACATGAAGATTCCCGACTCCCCGCTGGAGTTACTGCTGCACGTCTCCGCCATTCCTCTCGGCCATTACCGCAAGTCCATATCGCCCCAATTACTCAATGCGGCTAGATGGTTAATTTCCGATATACTGGAAGAGACCAAAAATTCCACCTCGTGCTGATTGGATCCTGTTAGTGAATAATATAATGGCGGCTGAGGAGTGAATGGCGACGTGTAAAGATCGTTATGACAAGTTCTATAGTATATAGGCCACCTGGATACATTACACTGGCAAGGCCACACAGGGCTCTCAGGGGGGGGGGGGGGGCGCCACCTATTGCCAACCCCCCTCCCTGATGGGATTGGACGTTTGGTAGCTCCCAACCCTTAGCCGATCTTGATCGGCCTTTGTACTCATGTACATGTTATCGGACTGATTGTATCATGGTCTTGTCTTGTTATGTTTTCTTTTGTTTTGTATTGTCCTCCCCCCCCCAAGTCTCTCTTATAGGGTTTAAAGGGGTTGTAAAGGTTTGTGTTTTTTCACCTTAATGCATCCTATGCTTTAAAGTGATACTAAAGCTTTTTTTTTTTAACCACTTAAAGCGGAGCTCCACCCTAAAGTGGAACTCCCGCTGATCGCAACCCTCCCCCCTCCGGTGTCACATTTGACACCTTTCAGGGGGTGCAGATACCTGTCTAAAGACAGGTATTTGCACCCACTTCCGGCCACACAGTCTCGGGCAGACTGCGGGCAGAACGTCACCTCCCGTCCCCCCTGTTGTGTTCTGGGAACACTCGGCTCCCAGTACACAGCGGGAGCCAATCGGCAGGCGTAGCGCGACTTGCACATGCGCCGTAGGGAACCGGGCAGTGAAGCCAGAGCGCTTCACTTCCTGGTTCCCTCACCGAGGATGGCGGGGGGGTAGGGGGGCAGCAGAGTGACGAGCGATCGCTCCTCCTCTGCTGCCTGCGGACGGCGCTGGACTCCAGGACAGGTAAGTGTCCTAATATTAAAAGTCAGCAGCTGCAGTATTTGTAGCTGCTGGCTTTTAATATTTTTTTTTTCAGCGGAGCTCCGCTTTAAGCCCAGAATCATTATGCAGCTAAAGGACCTGGCCCATTTTTGCGATTCGGCAGTGTGTCGCTTTAACTGACAATTGCGCGGTCGTGCAACGTGGCTCCCAAACAAAATTGACGTATTTTTCCCCCCCCCACAAATAGAGCTTTCTTTTGGTGGTATTTGATCACCTCTGCGGTTTTTATTTTTTGCGCTATAAACAAAAATAGAGCGACAATTTTGAAAAAAAATCTATATTTTTTACTTTTTGCTATAATAAATATCCCCCAAAAATATATAAAAAATGTTTTTTCCCTCAGTTTAGGCCGATACGTAGTCTTCTACATATTTTTCGTAAAAGAAAAAAAAAATCGCAAACCAATCAATATACGCTTATTGCGTTTTTTTTTTTTACGAAAAATATGTAGAAGAATATGTATCGGCCTAAACTGAGGAAAAAAAATGTTTTTTTATATATTTTTTGGGGATATTTATTATAGCAAAAAGTAAAAATGATTGCATTTTTTTTCAAAACTGTCGCTCTATTTTTGTTTATAGCGCAAAAACTAAAAACCGCAGAGGTGATCAAATACCACCAAAAGAAAGCTCTATTTGTGGGAAAAAAAGGACGCCAATTCTGTTCGGGAGCCGCGTCGCGCGACCGCGCAGTTGCCAGTTAAAGCGTCGCGGCGCCGAATTGCAAAAACTGGCCCGGTCCTTTAGCTGCAAAATAGTCCGGGGCTTAGGTGGTTAAGTCGCCTCTAGCTTCAAGAAGTGCTAGGTTACTCGAGGCGATACATTTCTGTTGATGTTCATCAGTTATAAAGTACGGTTATGATGCTCTACTTGCCCCTCCTCTTCCACTTTTACGGTCATCATAATGAGATCTCCGACTGACACCAACGTAGATACCCGTCTGTATGCGTCTGCTCTTTTATATGGAGTTTTGTTTTCTGACCTTTTTGTATGTTAAATTCTGAAAACTTTCAATAAAGATTACATAAAAAAAAAAAAAAATGCATATAAACACCTTCAGTAACGTGTAACAAGTGTTTGCCCCGGCCCGTCACCACCTATTTTTG
The DNA here is from genome assembly GCF_905171775.1 of Rana temporaria. Taxonomy (NCBI): domain Eukaryota; kingdom Metazoa; phylum Chordata; class Amphibia; order Anura; family Ranidae; genus Rana; species Rana temporaria. The sequence goes on from NC_053494.1 coordinate 218,638,053, forward strand.
GAGGCTTTATATACAATGTGTGAAAGAACCAAGGCAACCTCTTTCCTATTAACATTCTACAGTATTATGAGGAGCGCTGTAGTAAAAACACGGCTCTCAGCGGTTTAATAGATATGGAATAAAATTCCATCAACGCACACATGTGACGGGGGCGTGGGCGGGTCCAACATGTTACAGTGTAACAGAAAATGTATAAAACCCGTGATCCTTGGTGGTTCTCACGTTGGTTGTGCCTTACTGCCCCTTCGTGGAATCCATGTCTACTGGTTCACTGAAAACAAGTTATTTTAGACCGCCAAAGGAAGATCAAAAAAGAAGATCAACAGTGGGGTTGCAATTGATGGGCACAGTGAGGTTGCAATTGATGGGCACAGTGAGGTTGCAATTGATGGACACAGTGAGGTTGCAATTGATAGATACAGTGGTTGCAATTGATGGGCACAATGAGGTTGCAATTGAGGGACACAGTGGCTACAATTGATGGGCACAGTGTTTGCAATTATTGGACACAGTGAGGTTGCAATTAATGGGCACAGCAAGGTTGCAATTGATGGACACAGTGCTTGCAATTGATGGAAACAGTGGCTGCAATTGATGGGACACAGTGAGGCAGCAATTGATGGGCACAGTAATGCTGCAATTGATGGGCACAGTGATGTTACAATTGATGGACACAGTAAGGCTGCATATGATGGGCACAGTGAGGCTGCAATTGATGGACACAGTGAGGCTGCAATTGATGGGCACAGTGAGGTTGCAATTGATGGACACAGTGGTTGCAATTGATGGGCACAGTGAGGTTGCAATTGATGGGCACAGTGAGGTTGCAATTGATGGACACAGTGAGGCTGCAATTGATGGGCACAATGAGGCTGCAATTGATGGACACAGTGAGGTTGCAATTGATGGGCACAGTGAGGTTGCAATTGATGGGCACAGTGAGGTTGCAATTGATGGACACAGTGAGGTTGCAATTGATGGGCACAGTGAGATTGCAATTAATGGACAAAGTGATTTCAATTGATGGACAAAGTGGTTGCAATTGATGGGCACAGTGGTTGCAATTGATGGACACAGTGAGGCTGCAATTGATGGGCACAGTGAGGCTGCAATTGATGGGCACAGTGAGGCTGCAATTGATGGGCATAGTGAGGCTGCAATTGATGGGCACAGTGAGGCTGCAGTTGATGGGCACAGTGAGGTTGCAATTGATGGGCACAGTGAGGCTGCAGTTGATGGGCACAGTGAGGTTGCAATTGATGGGCACAGTGAGGTTGCAATTGATGGGCACAATGAGTTTTTTTTTTTTCAGTTAGTTTGCGCCCCCCTGAAAATTTTGAGCACCATCCACCACTGATTCCGGACACTTTTTTTGTGGGACATATAACGCGGCTCTGGGTGAATTCTCTGTTTTTGCCATATTTCCACAAAGAGGAAAATAATGGCAACGTTTGTTAGAAATGTCAGAATGTTATAAAGCCGTCAGTTTATCTTTAGCGACGAAGGATGTTCCCTTTAAGGCATATTCTTTTGTGGCGGCCCGCCCCCTTTCTTGCTTATCTGTCTACTTTAATCCATTTCTCTTTTAAACTGCCCCCTGGGTATTACAACTCGCCGCTTCACACTTCTGAATTACGGAGAACAAAAAAATGCTTTTTGACCCGTCTGTTTCTCCCGACATCCACAATATAAACACTTTATTATTATTATTATTTTTTTTAATACCTTACCTTTTGTGCAATTAAAGCAGTATTAAAAATAAACCTTTAATATATTAAAGCTTTCCAATCCTAATTTTTCAGGTGGTGATTCGATCAGTATGCTCCTTACATTGGTGATCAGTGAGAAGAATGTTCCTTACATTGGTGATCAGTGGGAAGAATGTTCCTTACATTGGTGATCAGTGGGAAGAATGTCCCTTACATTGGTGATCAGTGAGGAGAATGTCCCTTACATTGGTGATCAGTGAGAAGAATGTTCCTTACATTGGTGATCAGTGAGAAGAATGTCCCTTACATTGGTGATCAGTGAGAAGAATGTCCCTTACATTGGTGATCAGTGGGAAGAATGTCCCTTACATTGGTGATCAGTGAGAAGAATGTTCCTTACATTGGTGATCAGTGAGAAGAATGCTCCTTACATTGGTGATCAGTGAGAAGAATGTCCCTTACATTGGTGATCAGTGGGAAGAATGTTCCTTACATTGGTGATCAGTGAGAAGAATGTCCCTTACATTGGTGATCAGTGAGAAGAATGTCCCTTACATTGGTGGTCAGTGGGAAGAATGTCCCTTACATTGGTGATCAGTGAGAAGAATGTCCCTTACATTGGTGATCAGTGAGAAGAATGTCCCTTACATTGGTGATCAGTGAGAAGAATGTTCCTTACATTGGTGATCAGTGAGAAGAATGTCCCTTACATTGGTGATCAGTGAGAAGAATGACCCTTACATTGGTGATCAGTGAGAAGAATGTTCCTTACATTGGTGATCAGTGGGAAGAATGTCCCTTACATTGGTGATCAGTGGGAAGAATGTCCCTTACATTGGTGATCAGTGAGAAGAATGTTCCTTACATTGGTGATCAGTGGGAAGAATGTTCCTTACATTGGTGATCAGTGAGAAGAATGTCCCTTACATTGGTGATCAGTGAGAAGAATGTCCCTTACATTGGTGATCAGTGAGAAGAATGTCCCTTACATTGGTGATCAGTGGGAAGAATGTCCCTTACATTGGTGATCAGTGAGAAGAATTTCCCTTACATTGGTGATCAGTGGGAATAATGTCCCTTACATTGGTGATCAGTGAGAAGAATGTCCCTTACATTGGTGATCAGTGAGAAGAATGTCCCTTACATTGGTGATCAGTGAGAAGAATGCTCCTTACATTGGTGATCAGTGAGAAGAATGTCCCTTACATTGGTGATCAGTGAGAAGAATGTCCCTTACATTGGTGATCAGTGAGAAGAATGTCCCTTACATTGGTGATCAGTGAGAAGAATGTTCCTTACATTGGTGATCAGTGGGAAGAATGTCCCTTACATTGGTGATCAGTGAGAAGAATGTTCCTTACATTGGTGATCAGTGGGAAGAATGTCCCTTACATTGGTGATCAGTGAGAAGAATGTCCCTTACATTGGTGATCAGTGAGAAGAATGTCCCTTACATTGGTGATCAGTGAGAAGAATGTCCCTTACATTGGTGATCAGTGGGAAGAATGTCCCTTACATTGGTGATCAGTGAGAAGAATTTCCCTTACATTGGTGATCAGTGGGAAGAATGTCCCTTACATTGGTGATCAGTGAGAAGAATGTCCCTTACATTGGTGATCAGTGGGAAGAATGTCCCTTACATTGGTGATCAGTGAGAAGAATGTCCCTTACATTGGTGATCAGTGGGAAGAATGTCCCTTACATTGGTGATCAGTGAGAAGAATTTCCCTTACATTGGTGATCAGTGGGAAGAATGTCCCTTACATTGGTGATCAGTGAGAAGAATGTCCCTTACATTGGTGATCAGTGAGAAGAATGTCCCTTACATTGGTGATCAGTGAGAAGAATGCTCCTTACATTGGTGATCAGTGAGAAGAATGTCCCTTACATTGGTGATCAGTGAGAAGAATGTCCCTTACATTGGTGATCAGTGAGAAGAATGTCCCTTACATTGGTGATCAGTGAGAAGAATGTTCCTTACATTGGTGATCAGTGGGAAGAATGTCCCTTACATTGGTGATCAGTGAGAAGAATGTTCCTTACATTGGTGATCAGTGGGAAGAATGTCCCTTACATTGGTGATCAGTGAGAAGAATGTCCCTTACATTGGTGATCAGTGAGAAGAATGTCCCTTACATTGGTGATCAGTGGGAAGAATGTCCCTTACATTGGTGATCAGTGAGAAGAATGTCCCTTACATTGGTGATCAGTGGGAAGAATGTTTCTTACATTGGTGATCAGTGGGAAGAATGTTCCTTACATTGGTGATCGGTGAGAAGAATGTTCCTTACATTGGTGATCGGTGGGAAGAATGTCCCTTACATTGGTGATCAGTGAGAAGAATGTCCCTTACATTGGTGATCAGTGAGAAGAATGTCCCTTACATTGGTGATCAGTGAGAAGAATGTTCCTTACATTGGTGATCGGTGAGAAGAATGTCCCTTACATTGGTGATCAGTGAGAAGAATGTCCCTTACATTGGTGATCAGTGAGAAGAATGTCCCTTACATTGGTGATCAGTGAGAAGAATGTCCCTTACATTGGTGATCAGTGAGAAGAATGTTCCTTACATTGGTGATCAGTGGGAAGAATGTCCCTTACATTGGTGATCAGTGAGAAGAATGTCCCTTACATTGGTGATCAGTGAGAAGAATGTTCCTTACATTGGTGATCAGTGGGAAGAATGTCCCTTACATTGGTGATCAGTGAGAAGAATGTCCCTTACATTGGTGATCAGTGGGAAGAATGCTCCTTACATTGGTGATCAGTGGGAAGAATGTTCCTTACATTGGTGATCAGTGAGAAGAATGTCCCTTACATTGGTGATCAGTGAGAAGAATGTCCCTTACATTGGTGATCAGTGAGAAGAATGTCCCTTACATTGGTGATCAGTGGGAAGAATGTCCCTTACATTGGTGATCAGTGAGAAGAATGTCCCTTACATTGGTGATCAGTGGGAAGAATGTTCCTTACATTGGTGATCAGTGAGAAGAATGTTCCTTACATTGGTGATCAGTGAGAAGAATGTCCCTTACATTGGTGATCAGTGAGAAGAATGTTCCTTACATTGGTGATCAGTGAGAAGAATGTCCCTTACATTGGTGATCAGTGGGAAGAATGTCCCTTACATTGGTGATCAGTGAGAAGAATGTTCCTTACATTGGTGATCAGTGAGAAGAATGTTCCTTACATTGGTGATCAGTGAGAAGAATGTCCCTTACATTGGTGATCAGTGAGAAGAATGTCCCTTACATTGGTGATCAGTGGGAAGAATGTTCCTTACATTGGTGATCAGTGAGAAGAATGATCCTTACATTGGTGATCAGTGGGAAGAATGTTCCTTACATTGGTGATCAGTGGGAAGAATGTCCCTTACATTGGTGATCAGTGAGAAGAATGTCCCTTACATTGGTGATCAGTGAGAAGAATGTTCCTTACATTGGTGATCAGTGAGAAGAATGTTTCTTACATTAGTGATCAGTGAGAAGAATGTCCCTTACATTGGTGATCAGTGAGAAGAATGTCCCTTACATTGGTGATCAGTGGGAAGAATGTCCCTTACATTGGTGATCAGTGAGAAGAATGTTCCTTACATTGGTGATCAGTGAGAAGAATGTTCCTTACATTGGTGATCAGTGAGAAGAATGTTCCTTACATTGGTGATCAGTGAGAAGAATGTCCCTTACATTGGTGATCAGTGAGAAGAATGTCCCTTACATTGGTGATCAGTGAGAAGAATGTTCCTTACATTGGTGATCAGTGAGAAGAATGTTCCCCTTACAGAGAACTAAGGAAAATAATTGGTGTGAACGATTACTTATCAAAGAGATAGAAATTACGAACTTCTGAAGAAACCCCGAACAACCTCGGGAGGACCTCTATGGGTTTTACGTGACCTTGGGTAATGTTGGGGTCTCGGGGGGGTCTATACATTGCAGAGAAATATACAGTGTAAAATATGTTTTATATTTTATTGGAGACCAAAGAAACTGAATGCAAAGAAGGAAAAAGGTGAAAATTGTCATCTGGTCTTCATGATATTTTGTAATTTTTAACACCCAACATCTGTCATGTGATCACCTGGTAGAGCCGCCCTGAGCCATGCAGTCTTGTAAATGTTTTATTTCCCTTGGTCTTCCCCATCAGATACCACAACTGCCATCTTTACTTGGCTCATATTCATTACACGCGGGAGGACCTTCCCTTTTATGCTGTAGTAGCACATCCATAAGAATCAGTGATCCGAATCGACCCAGCCTGAAGGAAGAGGCCCAGACAGCATGCTGTGACCTGCACACACTCCCCGGGGGGCCAGTGAAGCAGCAATAACTCGTTTGGGGGGGGGGGGGAACAGGGTCCCTGAGCCTGCAATTGAGCAATTACCAGACGGTCACTCGCTGTTCCTAAGTGGGAGGAGTCTCTTCTTTACAGAGGGGCTTAAAGTAAAGACGTCAGAATGGAAGTATGGGAACTGCCATCGCTGCCCTTTCTCAAAGGGACCGGCTCCATACTTGCCATCCTGACCCCGGCCTTACTTTCCGAATCCCAAACCTGGAACAAGCTTTCAAGTTCACAGATTGTATTAATATTCTCACAATCACATCCATGGCTGCTATGAATCTATCTCAGGGCTGTTTAAAGTGGTTGTAAACCCTTTACAACCACTTTATGCTACAGGTGAGCCTAGAATAAGGCTTAACTGTAGCTACCCAGGATATCTCCTAAACCTGTGTGGTTTAGAAGATATCCCCTGTATGTGCCGATGACATTGGCACATGCGCACCGGGTCAAACTGAAGCAATGGCACCTATGACTTGCAAAAATTATATGGGAAAAGTATGTAAAATGGCATTGTACAAATCTATGTAAATAGTTTTTTTCTTCAAACGTAATGTAATTTTGCTATGTATATAATGTGGAAGTTTACAGTAAATAAAGCTTTTTTTTTTTTTAAACTGTATGGCCCGTGGGACCCAGAGGCTCTTGAAGGATATGGGGTACTCCTGTGTCAGCTTCACCAATGACTCTTGGGTCTAGGGTCATCCTATGTCCAATCGGGGCATAGGATGACTGAGAAATGATATCTCGGATTACATGAGATGGGACAGTAATGATAATTCATGTATTGCAGGATATCTTGAAATATTACAAGTTGTTCATTCTGACCCCAACAAGTCAATAGAGTGTCTCCTTCAATGTGGAACATAGACTGTTGAGGTGCTAATTAAGTCTGGCTCCTAAGATATTTCATGGTGCTATGCTAACTAACCCTGTATTGTGTGAAAGTTCTGTGTTGTGAGTTTTTTTTTTTTTTATAATACTTGGTTGTTTTTATTTATTTTTTTAAGTGTATTTTGTGCGTGTACTCGAGAGAGGAGCCATACTGCAGGAGTTGGGAGTAGGCAGGCCTCCCCCAGAGGCAATTTGCCACCTTTCTACATGCCCCTGGTGGCAATGGTGGGTGTGTGAGGGGGTCCTCCCACACAGCCCGCCCTACCTGCTCCGCTTTGAAGCCCAACGGGGCAGAGGGACTCCCTATAAGGGAGTGAGAGGATCTAGCCCACTCAACCAGCCCCGTTAATCCTTTTCCTCTCTTTTTAGAGACCGCGTGGTCAAAGTGCGTGCATGTTAACCCAATTTCGAGTGCGTGTAAGTGTGGTGGTTTTTGAGGGAGGGGGGGTGGGCGTACTAAGCGCAAGCTTACCTCGCATAGCACACCGACCGGGAGCCGGACTGAGACCACCAAACTCAATTCACATGTAGATGAGACCGGGATCCGAACCTGTGGCTGCAGAGGTGAATGGCTTGTCAGCGCAGTGCCAATCGTGTCGTGCCACCGCAGCTCCCTTCTGTGTTGTGAGTTAGCACACTCCGAAGGTCTGACGTCTGACTTATGTTCACTAGAGGAATGTGTGTTGTGTAGCAGGTGAGAACAGCTTATCGCGGAGTCAGAAAGTCTGTCTAAGATGTGGATTGAGGGGGACTCGTTGGCATCCATTGTATGATGTTGTGGGTGGAGTGTGTCATTGTCCCTTTGATTACTGCAGCATGCTTTCTAACTGTATATAAGAAACCTGAGTTTACCATTAAAGTCATTCTGTTTGGAACCAGAGAACAGAGCTGTGTCTCGTTTCTGGGGAATCCTATGGGTCGCGTTCGTCTGCCGGATTGTGGAGTGTCGATAAGCTGTCGTGGGTTGGTGGAATGGAATATCGTAAACGGCGTTAACCCCTGTCCGTTACAAAAACTATGTGCCGTTGCTTCAGTCTGAGTGCCATTACCGGAGGGTCCCGCGCGCATGCGCAGGAGTGACGTCATCGCGGCTCCGGGCCAATCACAGCGCCGTAGCCACGATACCTGGAAGCAACTCCGGGACGACATGTCGGCGGCCAAAGGGGGGAGACGTGAACCACTGCGGATGCTTCGATCTGAGGCAAGTAATACATAATGAGCTAGTATGTTATGCACACTAGCTCATTATGCCTTTGTCTTGCAGGGTTTACTTCCTCTTTAACCACTTCAGCCCCAAAGGATTTGGATGCCCAATGACCGGACCTCTTTTTGCGATTCGACACTGCGTCGCTTTAACTGACAATTGCGCGGTCGTGCTCCCTTTTTTTATCCCCACAAATAGAGCTTTCTTTTGGTGGTATTTGATCACCTCTGCGGTTTTTATTTTTTGTGCTATAAACAAAAATAGAGCAACAGTTTTGAAAAAAAACAATATTTTTTACTTCTTGATATAATAAATATCCCCAAAAATATATATTTGTGTCATTCTCAAAACATTTGGCCATCTCTGTACATCACCTACCCCCCCCCAATATGACAGCAGAATGAGCCGGTTCCACGTTACTGAAAGGAATTAGAGTCTGGATATTACGCCCTGGCCATTGCAAACACTTATGTGATTTTTTTTTATTTTTTTTTTCACTAATTGGGTGTCAGGAAGCAATTGAAGGAAAAAAAAATAAAAAGTTCTTATGAAGGTGACTAATTTCTCATCTGTCTGTTACCATGACAGCAAAACCAGCTTCCTAACAGGTAACCGTCAGGAGAATAATTTCTATTCAGAAGATGGAAGTCATTTCTACGTTTGTCACAGCGGACCCCCTTCCTTCCCAGACCAATTTTCAGCGCTCTCGCACTTTCAATGACAATTGCGCGGTCATGCAACGCTGTAACCCAAATTACATTTTTATCATTTGGTTCACACAAATAGAGGATTTCTTTTGGTGGTATTTATTCACGATATATTTTTTGCGATATAAGTGAAAAAAGAGCGGATATTTGGGGAAAAAAAAAAAAACACAAAATTTTTTCTGTGGATAAGTTATTCCCTTCCATCCTTGCCCCTGAACAGTTATAGTCAGCTTTAAGAAACCTTGCTTCGACGGGTCCCATGTCCGTGATACTCGCCCTCTTCTGGGGCTCCTCTTTTCCTCTACTTACTCCTTCTTCCCTGTTTGCTTTCTGATATGAAGGCCAACAATGTACTCCGGGGTACAGAACAACATGTGTGTCTATGACACAGGCCTAATTTTCAACCTGGTCCTCCTGGGTTATAGTTTGTTTTGTTATTCATTACGCGTTTGCGCGCTACTTGCTTATTTATCTGTTCAATGTCACCCCTGCGTGGGCAAACCGCGGCTTGTTACAATTTTTGAAAATCCAATAAAATTCAGACCCCTCCCACTGCTTCAGAACCTTCCCACTGCTTCAGACCCCTCCCACTGCTTCAGACCCCTCCCACTGCTTCAGACCCCTCCCACTGCTTCAGAACCTTCCCACTGCTTCAGAACCCTCCCACTGCTTCAAAACCCTCCCACTGCTTCAGAACCCTCCCACTGCTTTAGAACCCTCCCACTGCTTCAGAAACCAATCCATCAGCTAATTAGCCATTTGGATCGCTTTTATGAAAAAGAAATCCAATAAAATCGAATTTTGTCATAAATTTAAGCCAAAATGTATTTTGCTACATGTCTTTGGCAGATGATCGTGTACAGATGTGCGCAGGTGATCATGGACATATGTGTACAGATGATCATTGGGACATGTGATTTTACGGTTACATATGTGGGAGACGTGTGGGAACGCGTGTGAATACGTGTTTTGGGGACTGTGTTTACATTAGGCCGGTGATCAGTGTGTAAAAAAAACCGCTCATACTCGCTATACACCGGCCGGCTGCAGAGATCCGCTCTCCTCTCCTCACTGGCACGCGCAATCCCCCTCCTTCTGAGGGACGTGCCTGAACATCCACTTAGGAGGAGGAAGCTCCCACCTGGCCGTATATGTGCATTGGCCGGGTTGGAAGTGTTTAACCTCTTCCCATGCGCCCGTCGACTTTTTACGGCCACAAGGTGGCTCTAAAATGCCGGGAGGCCATCAATATACGGCCTCCCGCCACTGGGGGGCGTGCACGCGCCGCCGATGCGTCACTCAGGTGCCATTCATTGCGTGTGCCTGACGGCCACGATGTCTAATAGGCACCCGCGATCGGCAGTCACAGAGATCCATGTCCTGCCAGGGAGAGGAGACGGATTGGCGTGTCCCTTGTATATAGAGACAACCATCAGTCCCCTCCCCCCCACGGTAAGAATCACTGCCAGGGTACACATTTAACCCCTTCCTCGCCCCTAGTGTTAACCCCTTCCGTGCCAGTCACATTTATACAGTAATCAGTGCATATTTATAGCACTGTTCGCTGTATAAAATGTGAATGGTTCCAAAAATGTGTCAAAAGTGTCCGCCGTAATATCGCAGTCCTGACAGAAATCGCAGATCGCCGCCATTACTAGTAAAAAAAAAAAAATTATAAAAAAGTCATAATTCAAACCCCTATTTTGTAGGTGCTATAACGTTTGCGCAAACCAATCAATAAACGCTTAATTTTTTTTTTACCAAAAATATGTAGAAGAATACATAATCGGCCTAAACTGAGAAAAAAAATAGTTTTTTTTTAATTGGATATTTATTATAGCAAAAAGTAAAAAAGTGTTTTTTCAAAATGGACGCTCTATTTTTGTTTACAGCGCAAAAAAATAAAAACCGCAGAGGTGATCAAATACCACCAAAAGAAAGCACGTCAATTTTGTTTGGGAGCCACGTCGCACGACCGCGCAATTGTCATTCAAAACGTGACAGTGCTGAAAGCTGAAATTTCGCCTGGGCAGGAAGGGGGTATATGTGCCCAGTAAGCAAGTGGTTAAAAAAACTGAAAAAAAAAATCTTCGAGTGAGATACGACTAAGTGTATTCATTTTTTTGTGTGGAAGGCAAAAAAAATAAAATAAAAAACTTCACAATTAAACATAAATTGAATTTATTCTAAAGCAAACTCAGGATTTTTTTCTTCTTATTTTCTTTTTTAGCAAATTCTATCACATACATGTTAATGCAACAAAAGAAAAAAAAATAATCTGTACAATTGCCATGATACACGGGAAAGTGAAACAATCAAGATATAAATACAGAGATGTAACATGACAATAATAATAAAAAAAAAAAAAAATCCATGCACATTAACCCAAGTATCCATCAATTCCTGTTTATGTTATGCATTGCTAACCTTTCCCCCCCCCCCCAATCATGGCATAACGGGGACCCCACAGATGCCGCATCTCTACCTGCTTTGCACTTGCAGGGTCCATAAATAATAGAGGTCATTGTCGATGATACTAAAGCTCGTTAGAGAAGAGATAGATAGAACTAGCTACGTCTTTTATTAGGCTGTTAGTAAATTGGATAGACGTGGATTTTTCCCGACAGTTTTGCAATTCTTAAGAACCACGGCATCTCTCTTTGGCAGGTTGGGCTTCTAGGACCATATACGCTTTTTTTTTTTTTTACTTCGGCTTGGATAAATAAAAAATATCTTGATTACATAGGACGTGTTTTCAATCAGGTGGAAGCTCCTAGAAAGCTACTTCATTCTTGCAATGACCTGTTTTATGTGTCTGCTGCTTTGTGTATAGAAGAAGAAGAAAAAATAAAAAATACCCTTGTAGAGCAATTCATAAGCTTGAACCATCTCCCATTTTTGAACTTTGAGTCGGTCATGAAACAAGCACCTAGTTCCATACTAAAAGACATCAAAATGTTACCGCTCCCCCCGCCAGTGTTTGCAATCTCCTGTAGGGCCGGGACAGGGGGGGGGGGGAAGCTGCCCCAGGCGCAGTGAAGCAAGGATTCAGGATGGTACAACCATTTTACAGCATGTAATAACAGTGGAGGAGGGGCGGGGGGGGGGGGGTGCAGTTCTGGATCCTTGCCAAGTTACTCAACGCGTTTCGGCCCGAAACCGTCCAGATTCTATGAGTAAAGCTTCTTTGGCCCGAAACTCGTTTACTGCTGTATCCTGCCACGTTCTGGATCCTTGCCAAATTTGTCCCGGTACTAATCTGTAAATCTTGCGGTTGTTCTGTTACACAGTGGTGGCAACGCTCAGCAGAGACCGTCGTCCGCGCTCCTCGTGGAGTGGAAACGCATTCGTCACGGGGAAAAAAAGCCCACCAAAAAAAAAAACAATCATACAGACAGAGCTTAGCCCTTTTTCAGCCATTCATAGCAAAGCAGTCTATTTACATTGATATTTAAATATGACATAAATAAAATCGGATATCAAAGGGAACTGTTTGTGGGGGGAAAAAATGACGGCGGATGCGAATGATCGGGGAGGCACAGTGAGATAATAATAGGACGGGGGGGGGGGGGGGGGTGCTACCACCACGTTGGTAGCACCGGAGTACACCTTGTCGATTGCTATGGACCAGGATCTGGTTCTAACGATGGTTCTGAATTCAGATTGTAGTCACAGTTGGTTCTGTCTCAAGTCGCTCGAAAGAAAAATAAAAAATTTTGGGAAGACGACGAATAACGGTTTTCCGTTCTTCATTCGAGACTGTGGCTTTGGGAAGTAAAAAACAAAACAAAAATAAAAACGAACGAAAAAAAATAAAAAAACAAAACAAACAAAAACAAAAAACAAATGAAAAAAATACAAAACAGACAAAAGAAACAAAGAAAACAAAAGAAACACAAAAAAACAAACGGAAAAAAAAAACAAAAAAAACAGAAGAACCAGACAACAAAGAAAACAAAAAAACAAACAAAAGAAAAAAACTAAATAAACAAAAACAAATGAAAAAAAAACAAAGAAAACAAAAAACAAAAGAAAAAGAACCAGACAACAAACAAAAAAAACAAAACAAAAAAAAAACACCACAATGCAATAAGCAAATCTGTCATAAATGTAACAACGTGTGCCAAAAGCATAAAATTCCGTACACCTAAAATGTCACTGGTTTTCCCAACGAGTTCATTGGCAGCACTTTGCCCACCTCCTATCCCTGGTGGTAGACATGGGCAAAATACCGAAAACTACCTATAAATATTTAAACCTTCACACTGAAAAGGGAACCATCTAAATTATTCAGACTTTTACAACCATTTTTATACAATAATAAAAAAAAAAAATCTAATTCGCCAACATATGGTGTCCACTCGTGGAAAGTCGACACCAAGTTTAAAAAAAAACAAAAACAAAAAAACAGATCGAAAGTGATTAAAAAAAAAAAAAAAAAAATACATGACATTCCCATCATCTGAACACAGAAAGTATTACTGAAATAAAACCTGCAGGGCCGATCCTAGGCAGGGTGCATTGCACCCAGGCGCCTGCAGAGGTGGGGGCGCCAAACATCTAACAGACTCTCTAACAGAAGCCCTCTCTGTGTCCTCTTCCTGTATTTTGTTTATTGTTAAGAGATCATGTAAGGATCCCAGGTTAATGAAGACTTTGTGGGGGAGCGTCTCTGTGGTCGAGTCCTTGCCATAGAAACATTTGTAAAGGGGAGGAGTTAGTAACACGACGACGCCAGAAATATTTCTGCACCCAGGCGCCTGTGACCCTAGGATCGGCCCTGAAAACCTGTACATGTTACAAGGAAAATCCGTGTAAATATCCCGACCGCACTGCGCAGAGAGTTTGATGCATGTCACTGGGAGGACACGGCATGCTCGGAAATCGGAGAGGGGGGGGGGGGAAATTCTGGAGATTTAAATAACAACATCTTGTCCACTCGCTGAATGTGAAACAGTTTTAATGGATGTAGCTAAACACTGTGTAGCTAGGGGTCCCTCCTAAAGGGGATAATATTACCAGCAGCTGTAAAATTAGTTTGCTGAATATTTACAACATAAAAACAGCAAAACAAGAGAAAAAAAAAAACTGAATTTAGAGTGCAAACTTTAGGCCACCTGCAAATTCTAAAGCCAATGTGTTTCCAAAATGCTAATTATACGGCTTTCATTTATTGGAGATTTTTTTTTTTTGCTTTACCAACTAGAGTCACAATTTCCCTCTACATTCAATTCCAAAAGAAAAAAAAAACAAAAGAAAAAAAACAAAACAAAAGAAAAACAATTCACATACATTTTTTTTTTTAAAATAAAATACTGATTGCAACAAATATTGGGAGGTGCAGTTGCAGAAAGGCATGAGGCACTGCTGTTCGCTTCTTCACCCCGCAGCTTTCGGATCAGGGGCAGTTTTTTTTCTTTATTTTATTTTTTTTACATTTTTGTTTTAGGAAATCCTAGCAAATGGACAAGAGAAACACCATTAATCTTTGACTAATAAAACCCCTTCAGCTCTGGAGCTCTCTGAAAAGCCTCGTCGGGCCGCCTCCAGTGATGAAGCTGTCGTTTATATTAGTGTTAATATTTTTAAATGTTCCCGCCACTGGACACATCCTCTCTCTCCGCGTGGAAGGTGCGGGCACGCGTGCGAACGCCCTCTGCTGACGTTCTCTTTAAAGCCGCCCCAAAGGAACACGACCCAGCCCACTAACTGTGCGTGGAGACATCCGAGGAAGAGCTGCTGTTGCTGTTCGTCGTCTGGGCTCTTTTTATGTACAAATTTAGAAGTTTCATCTGAAAAGGAAAAATAGGAAAAAAAAAAAATAGGAAAAAATAAATAAATAGGAAATCAAGACAAAGGATTTTCTAAACAATAATAATAATAATAATAAATAATACAGTACGATGGAACCTTAGTAACGCGGTTACCAAGCGTTTTGAAAAACGCGCAACTTTTTTTTGTTGTCTTGCAAAATGTTCAGAAGTCAAGCTAATGGGGTGTGCAGTACCGCATTTAGCCAGAGGTGGGGGGGCGCCGGTGACACCTCAGAATGGTTCTGAGCTGTTCAGAAATACTCAGAATCACTCGTAAATACTCCGTTCCCGAGCCTTTTCAAGGGTTTCAAAGATCTGCTGAGCTCTCCCTGAGTATTTCCGAGGCTCTCTGGCGCCCCACACCTCTGGCCACATGCGGTATTGCATGCCATAGAAGTCAATGCGGAACGAATTATCTTCTTTTCCATTGACTTCTATGGAGAAACTCGCTTTGATATGCAAGGTACCCATAGTACTTTATTCTCATCTTTCTTATAGGGTGCCGCCCCCCCCCCCAACAAGGGCTTTAAAGTGGTTGTAAAGGTTCAGTTGTTTTTTTAAATAACAAACATGCCATACTTCCCTCCACTGTGCAGTTGGTTTTGCACAGAGTGGCCCCCGATCCTCCTCTTCTGGGGGTCCCGCGGCAGCTCTCGCGGCTCCTTCCCGCAATAGCTTACCCACTCTGGGAGGGGGTTACCTTGTGGGTGCGCGCTCCAGTGTCATGCACTCGGCGTCCATAGTCGCAGAGTGTATGACTCGGCCCCGCGTCATTGGATTTGATTGACAGCAGCGGGAGCCAGCGGCTGTGCTGCTATCAATCTACCCAATTAACGCCGAGACTCCGTGGAGAAAAGGAAGCCGGGGATGAGCCGAGCAGGTGAACAGGCTCAGGTAAGTAAAACGGGGGGCTGGGGGGCCCGTGACTGCCAGGTATTTTTTCACCTTAATGCATAGGATGCTTTTTAAAAACCACAAAGCTTTACAACCCCTTTAACTGGTAGGTGACAACTTCTGCCTCCATTATATAATAATGAAGGATTATTCCCAATCCAGCTCAATCTGGTCCAGGCTTTGCAGAAGATTAGTGAGCGGTCACGTTCGCTGTATGAAGTGAAATATGCAGGAAGGGCATCGTTCCAGTCCAGCTTTGCAGAAAGCCATCGGCTCTGTGCGCTGTGATCGGCTGTTTCCGGACAACGCACATACGCAATCTATATCTTTCCAGATCATATATCCCGGGGAGGCTAATAGGACCAACAGGTTTCATCCGGAGCCCATATACTGAACACGACTGCCGAAGCCAATCTGCTTTATCAGCAAAATCTCACCTAATGGGTCACATTCAGGGAAAGTTCATTTCTGAAGGATTGGAGACACCCAATAACTCTTTTGTATTTGTAGCGGTCATATAACTCGCACAAAGGCCGAGTCTCCTTACCTTGCTGCCTGTCAGCTGCGCAAGATACGGTTTCAGCTCTTCTCCAATGACGGAATAAATCGCGACAAGACAGAAGACGCTTGCTTTGCGGACGCTGCTCTCCGTATTATCGTAGCCCTGGAGAGAAAAAACAATGGCGTTAAAAATGAAATCTGTACATTATCAGTCTGGTCTACAGACACTTCACTGAAAAGGGCCTGCAACCAGAAACGGGCCTGCAACCAGGAAAAGGGCCTGCAACCAGAAAAAGGGGCCTGCAACCAGAAACGGGCCTCCCACCAGGAAAAGGGCCTGCAACCAGAAAAAGGAGCCTGCAACCAGAAAAAGGGGCCTGCAACCAGAAAAAGGGGCCTCCAACCAGGAAAAGGACCTCCAACCAGGAAAAGGACAGACAAGACAGTACGCCTCCAGATGTTTACACCGTCCTACAAGAGAAGATAAGAATGCCGCTCATATCTTTGTAGACCCTCAACGCAGCCAGCTATATTCAACTATGGGGGAAAGTCCACGCGAGTTTAGTGGCTTAACAGTCTTGGATACTCCTATAGCGAGACCTCCGTCACCATAATCCCCAATTGTTTCTGAAAACTAGAAGATTGAGTTATCAATACCCATCTATGTTCTCGTTATGTTCCATTCTCGTTAATATAAAAGTCAATGGGGATTTTTTTTTTATAAAAAATCTAGCTAGGATGGATGAACCCAACATTACATGCACAGCAGGTGCACTGGCCCCCGGAACTCAGCGTAGGGATGGTGGGAGTCACTCAGATCCTGGAACTTGGCAAAATGATGGTGGGAACCCCTTATTAGTGGCACAGCAGGTCTTCAGAACTGAGGACTCAGCACAGGGATGGTGGGAACCCCTCAATGGGCACACCGGGTGTACAGATCAGGGAACTCAGCACAGGGATAGTGGGAATCCCTCATAATGGGCACAGCGGGTGTACAGACCCGGGAACTCAGCAATAAGACGATTACACTTTCTCCATTTACCACGACAATTCCATCTCTCCAGGTAACCCTTCTTGTTCCGCTTGCCTGGAGTCCTGAGTGACTTGCAGAGGAAATTCTACAAATGTTACCGCGCCACTCGCTCAACGTCTCTCTGGCCTCTTTCATGTGAACAGGTCAGGCAGCATTACTGACCAGACAACATCATCACCTCTGCGGGAACCTGCCGCCCCCCCCCCATCTGTAATCAATACTCTAAGTGAGAAGAGGGACGCCTATACCGGGACGGGCGTAACGTCAAAACCCAAACGCCTGAACAATGTAATCTTCCTGCACATGGTGTTATGGCTGGGAAATGTACCGGCTTTACCACTTGCCTACTGGGCACATTTTACCCCCTTCCTGAGGGTGTGGAAAAGCAGACGTTCCACCTACACCAGGCATGTCCAAAGTCCAGGCCAGGGGCCAATTGCGGCCCCCGCTCCAGTTTAATGTGGCCCCCCTGGTAATTTGAATATATACTGTATTTATCGGCGCTGCCTCCGAGGGCAAAGGGAGGGGGGAACAGGTGCTGTCAAATTACATACAGATGCCCCCGCGTAAACAGGAGATGCCCCTGAGTAAATAGGAAGTCCCATCTCCTGGGCTGTCATTGGACGACTCCTCTGTCTATCATAGGAGGCGGGACATTAAAGAGGCAAACAGGAGATTCTCCTGTATGTAATCTGTTGGCGCTCTTCCAGCTCTCCGAGGCTGCAGATAGGCATCGATCAGGCTGCATTCATGGCAATGGAGAGGCTGCATTCATGGCAATGGCGAGGCTGCAGATTGGCACTGATTAGGCTGAATTGATGGGCAATGACCCTTATTTTGCTTCACAGTTCTTTATTTACATTTTTTTTTTCCCTGAAACTTCCTTCCTAAAGTGAAGGTGCGTGTTATGCGCCAATAAATACGGTATATCCAAAAAACACGCCCGAGCTCATCTCTTCACCACACACAGCCACAAGGGCAAGAGAATTCTTATTGGGCCGTGTATTGGTTGCTCGGACAAACACACTTAGACAAAATTTTAATGGTTCAAAGAATGTCAGGCAAAATGGTTGGCCCTTACGCATGTTCACTTCATCAAATCTGGCCCTCTTTGAAAAAAGTTTGGCCACCCCTGACCTACACCATTGTCAGCCTCATTTTCCATACATTTGGGATTTCCATCTTCATGTATCCGTCTGCGATCCACATTTATATTTCTATGAGGATGGCAGTCGGAATGGATTAAACTTTGAGACCTTCCATTAATCTTGGAGGTCGATGGCGTTGGGTCGCTCTCCTATGAGCGTTTTTGATTTGTACTATTATCAGCTTAAAGTGGTTGTAAACCCACTTTTTTGACTTGTACCTACAGGTAAGCCTATAATAAGGCTTACCTGTAGGTAAGGAGAATATCTCCTAAACCTGTACGGTTTAGGAGATATTCCCCTCGCAATGCGCCGCAGCGCATGCGCAGGGGGGATCTACGGCGAAAGGACCGGCAGCCGCCGGACCTTGCCGAATTTAAATCTCCTGCGCGCACGCGTGGGAGTGACGTCATCGCCGCTCCAGCCAATCACAGCGCTGGAGCGGCGATACCCGGAAGACACGCCAGGCAAGAGGACATCTCGCTCGGCGTGGACCAGGTAAGTTCTACACACCTCGTTCCGAGGTAAGTATTTCATAATGAGATAATATGCGGTGCATATTAGCTCATTATGACTTTTGCCTTGCAGGAGAAAAAAAAAATTTGATGCGGGTTTACAACCGCTTTAATGGTGGCAGGAAGATTTTCATTTCTATCCTGAGTGTTTAATCCTGGACTTATAGCAGCTTTACGGACTATGCTTTATTTATGCGTTACTCGCAATCCGAGGTTCCACTGTACCTCCTCATCAGCGCCGCCCATTGGTGCCCATCAGCGCCGCCCATTGGTGCCCATCAGCGCCGCCCATTGGTGCCCATCAGCGCCGCCCATTGGTGCCCATCAGCGCCGCCCATTGGTGCCCATCAGCGCCGCCCATTGGTGCCCATCAGCGCCGCCCATTGGTGCCGCCCATTGGTGCCCATCAGCGCCGCCCATTGGTGCCCATCAGCGCCGCCCATCAGCGCCGCCCACCAGCGCCGCCCATTGGTGCCCATCAGCGCCGCCCATTGGTGCCCATCAGCGCCGCCCATTGGTGCCCATCAGCGCCGCCCATTGGTGCCCATCAGCGCCGCCCATTGGTGCCAATCGGTGCCCATCAATTCTACGTATGAGTGCCTCCTCATCCGTGTCCGTAAGTGAAGGAAAAAACTAAAATTTTATAAGAAAGAAAAGTTTTTTTAGTTTGTTTTGCAAAAAATAAAAACTGCAGAGGTGATCAAATACCACAAAAAGAAAGCTCTATTTATGGGAAATAAATGATAAAAATGTCATATGGATATAGTGTAGCATGACAGTGCAATTGCCATTCAAAGTGTGACAGCACTGAAAATGGGGGTGAAAGTGCCCGGTATTGAAGTGATTAAAACACCAAAAAAAAGTAATTGAAATACTTGGAGCGCCGCTCTAAAAGTGCTAAAATCTCTACTCCCGGCGATTCACAGGCATATGGGTGCCGGCACCTCCGATACTATCTTTTATAAGCAATGTAGGAGCGCCGCACTCCCGACAACCCCAACTCAAAATATAGTAAGGAGAGGCTTCGGGTAGATGGAGAATTCTCCAGGAATAGAACGGGTGGGATAAGCATCATGACAGCCCAATACAGTGGTCTCCAAACTGCGGCCTGGATGTGGCCCTTGGCTTGCTTTTATCCACCGACGCCAATGAAGGGCACAATTCCTTCCAATGACACCAACAATGAGGCATGGTTCTTGCCAGTGCCACCAACCATGGGCCACAATTCCTTCCATTGACTCCAACAATGAGGCACAGTACCAATGACAAATAATGGGGCACAATTTTTCCCAATGACATCAAAATATGGGGCCCAATGACAACAATGATGGGCTACAATTCCTCTCAATGACACCAACAATGGGGCCCATTGACACCAATGACAGGGGATTGTGAACTCCCACTGACACTGGGACATTTTGTACTCCCGATGGTTACAGTCCGGCCCTCTTAAAGTCTGAAGCCCAGTAACTGGCCCTTTGCCCCCTGGCCTTATATACACAAGGGAACCATCGGAATTACCTGTAACAACCCGGGAATAATGTCCTGCAAGATCTGATGCAGCGACTCCTTGGAAATCCTCTCAATGACTTTAGTTTGCATCTTGATGGCAGCCAGATTGATGGGATAGTCGGCAGTCTGGATGATGGGACAGAGGACTTTGATGCATTGCTCGGGGTGTATGGAGCTTGCTAGGGTGGAGGCCGCTTCTTCGGCAGCCCTGACAACCTGGAATACAAAACACGAGACATTATCGTACTGTATAAATTAGATGAACCCCCTCCCCCCCCCCCCGCTTTAGGAAGCGGCTGAGCTGGTATAATTTTTTTTAAAGTTAATTAACCTTAAGCATTTGTAAACCTCAGACATGAAATATGAAAAAAAGCATATCCTTCTATAGTGTGTACTTGTCTCAGTCCAGAGCACCAAGTGTCATTTCTGTCTGCTGCCTCCTTCCTCTGCTCTCAGCATGAATCACCTCTGACACCAAGAGAAAAAAAGGTGACAGGGGAGGGAGGGAGCTCCAGCAGATTGACAGCCTCAGCTCTGTTCCTGTGTGCAAGGGGGTGCGTCCCTTCCCTCCAATCAGCATTTAGAGCTCTGCTCACTGATATTATGTCACATGGCGTTCTGGCTTAGTTTGCCCTCTCTCATGGGGGTCTCCCTTCAGGGTGTGATCTGTATGGGCGTGATGACGTCAGGAACACGCCCTCTATAATGGGGGTCTCCTTTCAAGGGGAGCCCCACCTGGGGTGGTCTGTATGGGTGTGATGACGTCAGGAACAGTCCATGCACAAGACCGCTAGCGTGCGGAGGGGCAGGAGCGACCTTGCGATCGGGCAAGTATATATTCTTACCCAGTGCCGACCCAAGACATTGTGCTGCCTGGGACCAAGAATGAAATGCTGCCCCCCCGAAAAAAAATCACGCCAACCAAAAGGCCCCCACATTCATTATTTTATATCATTATAACTAAAGAGGACCTGTCATGGCTCTATACATGTATATAGAGGACCTGTCAAGACTCTTTACATGTAAAGGAATATAATGAGGACCTGTCATGGCTCTATACATGTATAGGAGTATAATGAGGACCTGTCATGGCTCTATACATGTATATAGGAGTATAAAGAGGACCTGTCATTGCTCTATACATGTATAAAGAAGTATAAAGAGAACCTGTCATGGCTCTATACATGTATAAAGGAGTATAACGAGGACCTGTCATGACTCTATAGATGTATAAAGAGGACCTGTCATGGCTCTATAGATGTATAAAGAGGACCTGTCATGGCTCTATACATGTATATAGAGGACCTGTCGAGACTCTTTACATGTAAAGGAATATCAAGAGGACCTGCCATGGCTCTATAAATGTATATAGGAGTATAAAGAGGACCTGTCATGGCTCTATACATGTATATAGGAGTATAAAGAGGACCTGTCATGGTTCTATACATGTATAAAGGAGTATAACGAGGGCCTGACATGGCTTTATAGATGTATAAAGAGGGCCTGTCATGGCTCTATACATGTATCCAGGAGTATAAAGGGACCTGTGAATTGCCGGCAGCCACAATGTCTTTTGCGCAAACTAATCAATGTACGCTAATTGTGGGTTTTTTTGTACCAAAAATATGTAGAAGAATACATATTGGCCTAAACTGAAGAAAATGGTTTATTTTTCTAAATTTTGGGGATATTTATTATAGCAAAAAGTAAAAAAAAAATATATATCTATATATATCTATATTTATAGCACAAAAAATAAAAACCGCAGAGGTGATCAAATATCACCAAATGAAAGCTCTATTTGTGGGGGAAAAAAGGACATCAATTTTATTTGGGTAGCGGAGCTGGCGGAACGGGCTGGCGGGCATCAGTATGCTGCCCCCCTAAAAGTACTGCCTGGTACCCATGGTACCACCCGGTCCCATCATAGGGCCGGCCCTGTCCTTACCCCTAGATACAAAGCAGCTAACCCATGCAGTGCGGGTTGTGCAGACAAAAAAAATAAATCATGCCATGTGTGAGGCTGAGGACAGAAGCCGCAGATGAACTCTCTCCTACTTACTACACAGTAGAATGAACAATGGGACTGAACAATGATTCTCCAAGACAATAAGCACCCTCTTCAAAAGTGTCAGGTTCTCTTTAAATCAATTTGCAATCATTTTATAAAAAGGTCAGATGTGGAAAGAGAGACAGCTGAACCCTGGCCAGGCCTCACCCCAGAAAAAAATTGCCAATTACTGTCCTAGGTGACTCCAGGAAACAGATGAAAGGACGCAATGTGCAGAAGCTATTTAATGACACTCGGCTAGGACACTCCGATCTGATTCCAGCGAAATCAATGCACAATGGTGAATCACTGACAGCAATTCCCAGTATGGTCATTTCCGGAGAAAGATGCCTACCAAAAAACCTGCCGGGCCGGCAATTCAACACCGACAAGCCAGAAAAGACAAATCCTGACATTGCAACACTCTACCTTAAGGGTATGCCAGTGCAAAAAAAAGTTTACCAATGTTTTACACCTTTCTCCAGACACGATATATATATATATATACACACACACACACACACGGTGGAACCTTGTATAGCGAGTAACGCGGTTAACGAGCGTTTCGCAATACGAGCGCTGTATTTTTAAAAATCCTTAGCTAGATTCAGATACCAGTAGATACGCCGTCGTAACTCTGAATCTACGCCGTCGTAAATTTAAGCGTATTCTGGAAACTAGATACACTTAAATTAGGCTAAGATACGAGCGGCGTAAGTCTCCTACGCCGTCGTGTCTTAGGGTGCAATATTTACGCTGGCCGCTAGGTGGCGCTTCCGTTGAGTTCGGCGTAGGATATGCAAATGACCTAGATACGCCGATTCACGAACGTACGTGCGCCTGTCGCAATTAGTTACGCTGTTTACGTTAGAGATACGCCGGCGTAAAGATAAAGCTGCTCCCTAGGTGGCGCAGCCCATGCAAGGTATGGACGTCGGAACTGGCCTATCTTTTTACGTCGTTTGCGTAAGTCGTGCACGAATCGGGCTTGACGTAATTTAAGTTCATGTCGAAACGGCGTACTTTGGAGCAATGCACACTGGGATATGTCCATGGACGGCGCGCATGCGCCGTTCGTAAAAAACGTCAATCACGTTGGGTCACGAGTAATTTACATAAAACACGCCCCCCTCATCCTCATTTGAATTAGGCGCGCTTAGGCCAGCCTATTTATGCTACACCGCCGTAACTTAGGAGGCAAGTGCTTTGTGAATACAGCACTTGCCTCTCTGACTTACGGCGGCGTAGCGTATATGCGATACGCTACAGTGCCTCAAAAGTGAGCCGCCCTACCTGAATCCAACTACCTGACTTGGTTTGCGAGTTGTCTCGCCAAACGAGCAGGATTCAGGCCATAGCGGTGTTCAGTACCGCGTTTGGCCTTTGGGCTGCCGGAGCCAAACGGCACAGTTCGGAAATGCTCAGCTGTCCCTGAGCCTTTCTGCGTGTTTCGTGTTTCCAAGGCTCTCCGGCGCCACCCCCCCCATCTCTGGCCACATGTGGTATTGCAGTCAATGCGGAACAAATTATTTTCGTTTCCATCATGGGCATCCGCTGAAATTTTTTCAGGGAGAGAAACTTTTGTCAGCAGCGATACAGTCGCATTTAACCCTTTCTTCAAACGCTAGCGGGGGGTTAAAAGTGCCCGCTAACGGCCGAATAGCGTAGCTAAAACGATGGTAAAATGCCGCTTTTTAGCGGCGCTTTACCGATAACACGGCCAGCTGGCAGTGTGAAATAGCTCTTGAAATAATTCAGCTTCACTCAATGCCCATATAAATATAGCCTAGAGAATGTACAGACCCCCCCCATTCTGCACAGACCCCCCCCATTCAGCACAGACCCCCCCATTCCGCACAGACCCCTCCATTCAGCACAGATGGACCCCCCATTCAGCACAGACGGACCCCCCTCCCCATCCCATTCAGTACATCAGATCAGCCATCAGCGCGGCACAGGCAGCAGGTTCCCTCCCCCTGTGTACACATAAACATTGGAGGGGGAGGCGGCTTCACTCTGCTCGCTGTGCCTGTGTGACATCCAGCCTGGGACTGCTCAGACAGCCTGCGGCCGCGAGACTCTTCAACACCTTCTTGATTTTCCAGGGGGGGGTCAATTGCCCCACTTGCCCTATGGAGCGGACGCCCATGGTTTCCATTGACTTCAATGGGGGAACTCGCTTTGGATTACAAGCATTATCCTAGAACGGATTATGCTCGTAGTCCGAGGTTCCACTGTATGTATGTGCATATATATTTTAAGGGTCACCCGATTATCAGGGGCCGATATTCACTTTTCTTGAAGAATCTGTATCAGTCACAGACTTACCGATATTGCCCCAGGGGGTTGTACCGGGGTGATAAAAATTATAGACCCTTAATTTCTTTGTAAGTGGGCAAACCTATAAAATCTGCAGGGGATCAATCATTATTGCCCCCCACTGTATACTTGCCTACTCCTACGATCCTCCACACACAAGACCGGTCCCTGTAGCGCCTACCCTCCTCTGCCCCCCCCACTTCCCGCGGTCTAGCCGTCTCATGTGGTGGACTGTTCCTGATATTATCAAGCCCATAGACCTGCTCTAGACGCGAGGACATCAGTAACAGTCCACCGTGTGTGTGTGTGAACCTTTTTCCTCTTATTGTCAATGGACGGACACAGCGCCTTAAATCTTGACAAGTGGGTTATGTTCTAGTTCATAGGTGAGGACTTCTCCTATGAACAGGAACATAACCAAATGTCAAGATTTAAGGAGCTGTGTCCGTCCATGGATGACAGAGAAAAGGATTTTACGGTGAGTACAAAAAATCCTATTTTTTTTTTTTTACCCGGAATTGGCTTTAACCACTTAAGCCTCGGACCAATATGCAGCTAATGGACCAGCCCCCTTTTTACAATTCGGCCCTTGCGTCGCTTTAACTGACAATTGCGTGGTCAAGTGACGTGGCTTCCAAACAAGATTGGCGTCCTTTTTTTCCCACGAATAGAGCTTTCTTTTGGTGGTATTTGATCACCTCTGCGGTTTTTAGTTTTTGCGCTATAAACAAAAATAGAGCGACAATTTTGAAAAAAAACAATATTTTTAACTTTTTGCTATAATAACTATCCCCCAAAAATATATAAAAAATTATTTTTGTCTTCAGTTTAGGCCGATACGTATTCTACATATTTTTCATTAAAAAAAAGTCGCAATAAACGTTTATTGATTGGTTTGCGCAAAAGTTATAGCGTTTACAAAATAGGGGGTAGTTTTATGGCATTTTTATTAATATTTTTTTTTTTACTAGTAATGGCGGCGATCAGCGATTTTTTTTCGGTACTGCGACATTATGGCGGATACTTCGGACACACTTTTGGGACCATTGGCATTTTTATAGCGATCAGTGCTACAAAAATGCATTGGATTACTATAAAAATGCCACTGGCGGGGAAGGGGTTAACACTAGGGGGCGGGGAAGGGGTTAAGTATGTTCCCTGGGTGTGTTCTAACTGTAGGGGGGGTGGCCTCACTAGGGGAAATGACTGATCGCTGTTCATACATTGTATGAACAGACGGTCAGGCATTTCTCCCCTGACAGGACCGGGAGCTGTGTGTTTACACACACAAAGCTCCCGGTCCCCGCCCTGTAACGAGCAATCGCGGGCAATCTGCCAGGCACGCGCACGGGAGTCAGGGCCCCCCCTAGTGGCCGCTTAGAGAGCCGACGTAAAGCTACGGTTCTCGCGCAGGGGAGCCGACCTGCCGCCGTACAACTGCGGCGGCTGGTCGGCAAGTAGTTAAGCGGTTAAATATAATGATGAAATCTAGCTGGGAGAATGAACAAAAAGTTGAAGATTCTGCAGCAATCCGTTGGGTCTCTCATTGCTGATTGGAACTCGTAGTAAACGATCGGGAATAACCTAAATGGATTATATTACACATACAGCCGTTTATGGTGGAGAAGATTACGTTCCATAAACTTTTGAATTTCACAATAAACAAAAAGTTATAAAAGTATCACTTCTGTTTGTTTGCGACACACAATAACACTTTATAGCTATACATACAGAGACAAATGTTACACACAAAAAAAACAATCGCTACCTAGAATTTGAAACGTCTTGTTCTTTCGAGCGTTAAATTTCCACGCAGAGAATAATGTGCCCATTAATTTAGGCTTCATTAGTTTTCTTTTACTCTGAACTGAAGTTTCTTGTTAATAAGTAAACCCTCCGGGGTCACTATGAAGCACTCTCATTACGCTCGGTATTTGGGGTGGATTTGAAGTGAGGGAGAGCAGATTTCAGAATCGCTGTTCAGAGGGTAGATCTGCATTCAAAGACAGAATATGCAAAATCTAAGCATAGATCCCCCCTGCTGAACAAAACCAGATCCGGGCCCATATGAAAGGGGTCTTAAAGTGGGGGGTTCACCCTAAAAAAAATTCTAACATTACATTCAGCTCACTACCGACATTGACAGTATGCAGATCTTTTTTTTTTGCCGTACATACCGTTTTTTTCGTTATCCCCCCCCCCCCCCGACTTCCGGGTAGTGAATCCCGCGGGAGTGGGCGTTCCTATGCACAGGCTAAGTGATTGACGTATGACAAAAGCTTGCTGAAAGAAGCCGGACTGCGAGTGTGCTCTAGACGGCGCCTGCGCACCGACGTTCGGCTTCTTTCAGCAACTCCTGACACGGCCTTATGCGCCGAGGGGAACCTTTTGTCATGTGTCAATCACTTAGCCTGTGCATAGGAACGCCCACTCCCGCGGGATTCACTATCCGGAAGCCGGGGGGAAAATAACGAAAAAACGGTATGTACGGCAAAAAAAAGATCTGCATACTGTCAATGTTTTGGGAGGCGGCGTGCTGACGTCACCGCGTACTGTTTACCTGATACAGGCTGTGTATCGAGTGGGCCGGCTCAAATTTTATTCGTTTGCCTACATTGACATGTAAGTGTTATTTTATTGATTTCGATATTAAACCAAGACGTTATTACGCTATGTGGAGTCTTTCTGCTTTCTTATATCCTTGGATGACCCATCGAGAGATGCATCTGTAAAGATTATTCACTAGGATTTCACCGCTGTTGCTGTCCATTGCTGCCTATGGGATATCCATCCATGCCTCTTATGCGCAGTTTGATCTCTCTTAAACCAGAGATCAATTCTATTCGGTAAGAGGCTTTTTTATCATTGGTGGAGGATCTTTCTGTCCAGCACTTTTCCTTGTGGATTGAGTTTATCACCTGGGAGATTTATTTACTTGCCTCTGTGGCGGGACAATTTATTCATTGAACTTTATGTCACTTTTTGTTCACTTATCACTTATTTAGCGCGATCTCTTCCCTTTTTTTGCATATTTGACAGTGTAGTATAACACTTTTTGATCGCTGCTTTCCCCTTTTTTTCTTTTTCACTGTTAACAAGCGCAATATTTTTTCCTACATACTGTCAATGTTGGTAGTAAACTGAATGTAATGTTAGAATTTTTTTTTAGGGTGAACCCCCGCTTTAAGCCAGGGGCAGCTGCAGGGGAGAGGAAGGAGTGCCAACAATAGCTGTGACATGGGAGCATCACTGTTCCCAGGCGTTTCCAGCTGTTGGGAGAGCTTTCTCCTCTCCCCTGCAGGCGCCACTGGCTGAAACGGGGGGGGGGGGGGTCACATGACTGGACTGAAGTGGGCTGAGAACAGGCGAGTCATTTATGACCACAAATCATCGAGCACATCTTTGCTTCCGCCATGTAATCTTGTAATTTGCTCAAAGTAACCCAAGTGTAGCTGCAGTGGTGTAAATTAAAACTGAAGGCTCGGGCGAACCTCCCATTATCTCTTATAGGAAGAATTAATTTAATTAAAATGAAGCTACTCTTGTCTTGTTGTATATATTGCGGCACTCTCCAGTCTGGATTCCGAAATCTCTCTTTCAGCAGCTAGACTCCTCGGTGGCTTCCTTCTTGTGGCAATCACGCCCGGCTAGATTCAGCAAGAAGATCCTGCGTAGGCCGTGGACACAGGGGGGACTTGCCTGCCCAGACTTCCACACCTACTTCTTAGCGGCAATGCTCACTCATGCACATAACTGGCGGGTATCGGACAATACCAATGCATCAGTCGTCCTGCAGGCAGCACACTTGGGATCCTTTGAGGCAGGGCTGATCCTAGGCAGGTGCGTGGGGTGCAGTGCACCCAGGCGCCACAAAGGTGGGGGCACTGAAGCACCAGAGTGCTCCCCTCCCTCCTCCTCTCCTTGTCCAGAGGCGGCTCTCACCGCCACCACTGTGTTTCCTGCTCAAGTCCGTCCCCCCTCCCTCCTCCTGTCAGAGGAGGCGTGTGAAGCAGCGGCTGTTTCTGTGTGGAGAGAGACCAGCTGTGTAGTGACGTCGCTGGGGGGTGGCGCGGTCCGTGCCCAACGTGTTCTCATTGTCCGTGTTAAGGGAGCATCTCTGTGTTTGAGTCGTTGCCATATAAACATTTGTAAAAGGGAGGAGTTGGAAAGATGACCACACCCATGTAGGGGCGCCAGAAATATTTCTGCACCCAGGCGTCTGTGACCCTAGGATCGGCCCTGCTTTGAGGCCCTTCGACAAAAAACACCCTCTATAGAGGAACGGGGGGGTTCTCCGGTGCTTTTGACACTGGCTATGAAAGTTATTATTAAAGCATGGTACATGGTAGTGATCAAACCTAACTTGGCGAAGGCCAGAGGGTCCCCCAACACTCCTCTCTGGTGTAATCCCAGGTTGCGGGAATTCCGCTCTCGGCAGGACCCCGGTTTGTGGGCCAGTATTTGAGGGATATCTGTGATGAGTTGGGGTTATTTACATTTGACAGGCTTAAAGACAAATTTCAGCTTCCAGACTCTTTCTTCTTCAGGTTCCTACAGCTCCGCCAAGCCTTTAATTCACAATTTAGGTCGGTCCAGCTTCGGCTGGAACTTGATGACTTCTGAGATTCTCCTGGCTGAGGCTGATCTCTCCAAACCACTATCTCAAATTTATCGTGCACACCTGCCGTCCATCAAGGTGGGATTGGATGGTCTGCGCGATTTGTGGGGGAGCTGGACGGTGAGGATTGGGAAGATATGTGGGACTATCCACTCCAGCAGCTGGTTGCTACTAGAGACAAACTGATCCAATTCAAAATCCTCCACAGGATCTACTACACGCCCCATCGCATATACCCATGCATGTACTGGCCATTGGGACTACCAGGAGTTTCCCGGTGGGCCGAAGGCTCAGTTGGGCCGGTTTCAGTGACAGCCAGTGGCGTCACTAGGGGCAGGCTTTAGGGGCTATAGTTCCAAATATGGGGCTCATATACCCGAGTCCTACAACCCACTACCGGGCCATAGCCTCTCTGCATCATATCTCATTGCCCGCCCTCTCTTTGGTGACCCTGATGTAAGTGGGGGGGAGGGGGGGGCTCTCTGGGGGCCCAGATGCAAGACTGAGGCTCTCTGGGGACTGATGCAAGGGGGGGCTCTCTGTGGACTCTGATGTAAGGGAGGCTCTCTGGGGGGCCCTGTTCTAAGGGGGGGCTCTCGGGGGGCCCCGTTCTAAGGGGGGGCTCTCGGGGGGCCCCGTTCTAAGGGGGGGCTCTCGGGGGGCCCTGTTCTAAGGGGGGGCCCCGTTCTAAGGGGGGGCTCTCGGGGGGCCCCGTTCTAAGGAGGGGCTCTCGGGGGGCCCCGTTCTAAGGGGGGGCTCTCAGAGGGCCCCGATGTAAGGAGAGGCTCTCTGGGGGCCCCGATGTAAGGAGAGGCTCTCTGGGGGCCCCGATGTAAGGAGAGGCTCTCTGGGGGCCCCGATGTAAGGAGAGGCTCTCTGGGGGCCCCGATGTAAGGAGAGGCTCTCTGGGGGCCCCGATGTAAGGAGAGGCTCTCTGGGGGCCCCGATGTAAGGAGAGGCTCTCTGGGGACCCTGATGTAAGCAGGGGGCTCTCTGGGGACCCTGCAAAAAAAGACGTTTATACTTGCAGTGGAATGTTTTTACTTATATTTTTGTGCAATTGCGTATAGTTTATCTACTGTTTTTGTGCGTGTTTGAAAAATTAAAGTGGGCTGGTGTGGTCTGGACGAAGTCCAGGGCCAAATTCTTGTTCCAGTCCAGCCCTGCGTATACCCGGCCTTGTCGGTCAGCTGCTGAGATGCTCTGGTACCCCAGCAGACTTCACGCACATATTTTGGGATTGCCCACAGATTCAGGACTATTGGGAGGGAGGTAACTCAATTTATTTATAGCTTAACTACCATCCCTATTCCCATGTCTGCATCCTCGGCCTGGTGGAGCAACTGGCACTTGCCAAAGCAACACACACCCTAATAGGTATCCTCCTTTTTTACGCGAGAAGAGCCATAGTCTTGAAGTGGAAGTCAAACACCCCTCCCACCCTGAACGCATGGAAGCAGATAGTTAACACAATGATACCCCTCTACAAAGCGACGTATCTGTCTCTAGGTTGCCCCAAAAAATATGAAAAAAAGTCTGGCACCTGCGGACAGACTCGGAGTCCACAACAGACGCCCAGCCCTCTGGGGAGTAGCTCAGACAGATTCCATTGGTATCCACCCGTAACACTTAGAGTTGAGACCCATAATCTGATCGGGTAGACGGAGGTGAGGCATGGGGCACAGTGAGGGATGGGGCACAGTGAGGCATGGGGCACAGTGAGGCATGGGGCACAGTGAGGCATGGGGCACAGTGAGGCATGGGGCACAGTGAGGCATGGGGCACAGTGAGGCATGGGGCACAGTGAGGCATGGGGCACAGTGAGGCATGGGGCACAGTGAGGCATGGGGCACAGTGAGGCATGGGGCACAGTGAGGCATGGGGCACAGTGAGGCATGGGGCACAGTGAGGCATGGGACACAGTGAGGCATGGGACACAGTGAGGCATGGGACACAGTGAGGCATGGGACACAGTGAGGCATGGGACACAGTGAGGCATGGGACACAGTGAGGCATGGGACACAGTGAGGCATGGGACACAGTGAGGCATGGGACACAGTGAGGCATGCCCATGGACACAGTGAGGCATGCCCATGGACACAGTGAGGCATGCCCATGGACACAGTGAGGCATGCCCATGGACACAGTGAGGCATGGGCACAGTGAGGCATTCAGATGGACACCCTAGATATTTTCTCCTTCAGTCAATACATTTTCCACTTTTTTCGTGGTGAAATTAGGCGCCTTGGCTTATATTTGGGTCGGCGTATACTCGAGTATATACGATAATTATTTGTGTCATTTATCATTTTCCTTCCACTTCACATTATGTGCCACTCTGTGTTGGTCTCTCACATAAAATCCCAATAAAATACATTTACATTTTTGGGTGTAACATGACAAAATGTGGAAAATTTCAAGGGGTATGAATACTTTTTCAAGGCGCTGTGATTTTGGAACAAGGATCACTTCCAGTACCTTGAAAAAAAGTATTCATACCCCTTGAAATTTTCCACATTTTGTCACGTTACCAGTGCCGGCCCAAGACATTGTGCTGCCTGGTACCAAGAATGAAATGCTGCTCCCCCCCCCCCCCCCCCCAAAAAAAAATTCCGCCCACCAAAATGCCCAAACATCCATTATTTTATATCATGATAACTAAAGTGGACCCATCATGGCTCTATACATGTATATAGGAGTATAAAAAGGACCTGTTATGGCTCTATTCATGCAATTAGCCCCACAGAGGAGAGCGGAGCTGGCGGAATGTGATGGCGTGCGGGCGGCAATTTGCTGCCCCCCTGAAAGTGCTGCCTGGTACAATGGTACCATCGGGTCCCATGGTAGAGCCGGCCCTGCACGTTACAACCAAAAACAAATTTATTTCATTGAGATTTTATGTCGGAAAGCAGATGTGAAGAACCACAGATCAAGGGGAAGCAAATGAGAAAGATTCCAATATAAGGCGAGCCAATTGCTCACGGACACAACATTCAGACTATCTGTGCCCAAAGAACAAATAAATCATCTGAAAAATAAATAAATAAAAAGGTAGAAAATTGACATAAAACTGTTTAAAACATATACATATATATGAACAACAATCATTTCCCTACTGAATCTCTACAGGTCCCTGCAGTACACAAATCTATTGTACGGGGCGAGAGTCGGTTCGGTGCAACTTGTCCATTCATTCATAGAGGGCTCTCCTCATTCTACGCACACAGAGCCTTCCATGGCAGAAACCCAACATGTCATTTTCCCTATAAAAACTGGTCCTGGCAGAATGTCAAATGACTGGTGAAAGTATACACTGAGTAGGTGGCACATAAAAACAAGGATCAGAACACAATGTCTCTTGGAACGTTACCAGAAATCCAGTAACAAACCTCTGACTGTTCACCTAAATGATCGCTATGTGATTAGGATGCCCCAAGAGCTCCCTCGGAACTTCGCAGACGAGAAGCCGTGCGCAATACCGGAGAAATGAAATGCAGTGAAAACCTTGGACTGCGAGTAACGCGGTTAACAAGCGTTTCGCAATACGAGCATTTTTTTTGAGTATTTTCAAGGGCCTCCGGGTCCCCCCCCCCCCCCCCCAAATGCGGTATTGCATTCCATAGAAGTCTATGCGGAATGAATTATTTTCGTTTCCTTTGACTTCTATGGGGAAACTCGCTTTGATATGCGAGTGCTTTGGATTACAAGCATTCTCCTGGAACGGATTATGCCCGTAATCCGAGGTTCCGCTGTATGTATGTATATATATATATATATATATTTTAAGGGTCGACCGATTATCAGGGGCCGATATTCACTTTTCTCGAAGAATCGGTATCGGGCACAAACTTACCGATATTGCTCCAGAGGGTTTTACCGGGGTGATGCCTGCAGGGTCTATGATAAAAAATTACAGACCCTTCATTTCTTTGTAAGGCCCCTTTCACACTGGGGCGTTTTTCGAGCGTTATTCAAGCGAAGCCTCATCTGCAACGAACGTTTTAGGGTGTTTTTGCAGTGCCTCAGTGTGAAAGGGTAAGGCGTTTTTTACAGTGCTTTCAATTAATTTCAATGGAGAGGGGCGTTTTTGGAGCGTTTTTTTTTTTCAGCGCCCAAAAGCTGCTCCAAAGATGCTGCTTGCAGGACTCAGTGTGAAAGGTTCCATTGAGATGCATGGAGAGCGTTTTATGAGCGTTTTAATAGCGCTATTTTTAATGCTAAAACGCTGTAGTGTGAAAGAGGTCTTAGTGAGCAAATCTATAAACTCTGCAGGGGATCAAATCATTATTGACCCCCCCCACTGTATACTTGCCTACTCCTCCGATCCTCTACACACACACAAGACGACTGGTCCCGGTAGCGCTTGCCCTTCTCCGCCCCCCCGCGGTCTAGCCGTCTTATGTGGTGGACTGTTCCTGATGTCATCGAGCCCATAGACCTGCTTACTTCTATCCTGCAGGGTATGGGAAAAAACCTTGCAATGCCCTGTAACCGCTATAGGGGGTCCCTATCAAGTACCGTATTTATCGGCGTATAACAGGCACCCCAACTTTAAGAGGGAAGTTTCAGGGAAAAAAAAAAAAAAACTTTCCACAGCCCCCCCTGCGTATAACAAGCAGGCAAAGCTTACCCTCCATTTTCAGGGTAAAGTGAGTGTTATACGCCAATAAATACAGTAATTCACACGGATCAATAATGGCCAGACGTGCTTCTCGAGAAGCAATGGCCCAGAGCATGATCCGTATCCACCCGTCTGTCCCAAAATGA
Source organism: Rana temporaria (assembly GCF_905171775.1). Taxonomy (NCBI): domain Eukaryota; kingdom Metazoa; phylum Chordata; class Amphibia; order Anura; family Ranidae; genus Rana; species Rana temporaria. Next base: position 218,672,072 of record NC_053494.1, read on the forward strand.
TAAGTCCTCTGTCCCCCAACTGCATCGTACCTCTTTATGGGAATCCTTGTGCGCCTCCAGAGTCTTCATGATTGTCAGCTCGGCGTAATTTTTAAATCTGGCTGGCTGGTTCCTCAGGATTTCCCGGAGTACTCGTAATGCAAGAGCTCGAATTGCATGCTGGGAAATAAGAATAGAAAAAAAGTGAACACTGAGAGGTTCTGGATGCAAATTGTAAAGGCGAGAAACTGAACCCCAATCTAAGATTTAATCCCATTTAGACAACACAATTACAAGATTCTTCACTGAAGGGTACAAAGGCGTGTGTACAAAAAGATCCCTCGGGAATCACATCAAAGGAATTCACATGTCATCTATCAACGCTGCCTGATTTTTATCTTTTTTTCTTTAAAGCAAACACCTTAAAGGGGTTGTAAACCTTTGTGTTTTCTCACCTTAATGCATCCTATGCAGTGTCCGGCCCCTGAGCCCCCCCCCCGCCCCCCCTGTTTTACTTACCTGAGCCCCAAATTTCCATGGGCGTGATCCCGCGTCGCTCTCTCCACGGGTTTTCCTTGGATAGATTGATAGTAGCGCAGCCATTGACTCCCACCGCTGTCAATCAAATCCAATGACGGGTGCTGGGGGGCGGGGCCGAGTCATACACTCTGTCTGCGGACACAGATTGTATGACACTGGAGCGTGCCCGCAGGGTAACCCTCTCGGGAGAGAGCTTCCCAGAGGGGTTATCTAATTTGGGGAGAAGCCGCGAGAGCCGCCGTGGGACCCGCAGAAGAGGAGGATTGGGGCCACTCTGCGCAAAACAAAATGCACAGTGGAAGTATGACATGTTTGCTAGTAAAAAAAATAAAATAAAAAAAACCTGAACCTTTAATATCACTTTAAGCCTGGTACAAACTAACTGGGCTGCATGAAAAAAAAAAAAGACAGCTCTGGTCGGAGCCGCTGTACTAACAATCCGACATCAGTATAGTGATCTCCATATCTAAGCTGTTGCGTTCTGACAGGGGAAGAACCCCTGCCCCCACCCTCTGATCTGCAGTCTCTGCGACTGGCCAAGAGCACTGATCAGGAGTCAGTTGGATGCTGGTTTTCCAGCATGCTCTTCCGACAGACCGACATACACATGGGCCGAATGTTGGCCTTCTCTTTTTTGACTCCTGCCTGTAACAGAACGCTGGTCCAATGCCAGTGTGGACGTGTTCTGTCTGTCATGGTCACTGGGTCAGGAGGCGGGACTGTGTGTGACCGCAAGCGGAGGCAATTCAAATGTAAGCCGTTACAGCGAGCTATCCCACTCTGTGACCCGGCCAGCTCTCCTCTTCGTCCATGCTCTTTTCCCGTGATGATCCGGCCACCCTCTCTCTTCCTCTGCACAGGTCACGCTGCAATAGAGGGCGCTGGTCACGCCGCATTGGTCGAGCACTGGTCACGCCGCATTGGTGGGGCGCTGGTCACGCCTCATTGGTGGGGGCGCTGGTCACGCCTCATTGGTGGGGGCGCTGGTCACGCCGCATTGGTGGGGGCGCTGGTCACGCCGCATTGGTGGGGGCGCTGGTCACGCCGCATTGGTGGGGCGCTGGTCACGCCGCATTGGTGGGGCGCTGGTCACGCCGCATTGGTGGGGCGCTGGTCACGCCGCATTGGTGGGGCGCTGGTCACGCCGCATTGGTGGGGCGCTGGTCACGCCGCATTGGTGGGGCGCTGGTCACGCCGCATTGGTGGGGCGCTGGTCACGCCGCATTGGTGGGGCTCTGGTCATGCCACATTGGTGGGCACAGGCGAGGCTGCATTGGTAGGCACCGGTCACGCCGCAATGGTGGGCACAGGCGAGGCTGCACTGATAAAGTTGCAGTTAATATTTATTTTTGTAACCTGATTGCATAAAACATTTAAGTGTCATTTAATGAGATAATTGATGAGAGCGTGTTTAGGGGAGGAATTAGGGACAGGGTAGGGGGTTGGGTGGGGCAACTGGTGGCGAGAAACCCTTAAAGTGGTTGTATAGTAATTTTGGTAACTTTTACCTAGAGGTAAGCCTATAATAAGGTTTACCTGTAGGTAAAAGAAAATTCTCCTTGCAATAAACCTCTGACTGCAGCGGCGCATGCGCACAGGGGATTCCCAGCAGACGCCGGACCCTGCCGGAAAGATGTCTCCCGCTCACAGCGCTGGAGCCATGATACCGGGAAGACACACCGAGGCAACATATCAGCTACCTCGACGTGGACCAGGTGAGTTACCGACGCCTCGTTCTAAGGCAAGTATTTCATAATGAGCTAGTATGCAGTGCACACTAGCTCATTATGCCTTTTGCCTTAGAGTTATTAAAAAAAAATAAAAAAGTTCAGTGGGTAAACAACCGCTTTAAGGCCTGTCTAGTAGCTCAGGACTTGACATTTTGAGCCCTGAGGTATGGTATATACATCGTTACGTCGATCCAAGCTGGACCAACATAACCACGTAGAACATGCCGATGCCTGGAATTCTTCAATGAGATTTAAATTAACACCGGTAACACCGGTTGCAGAACTCACATCTTTATCTCCTAAAGTCTCGAGGAGAAGGAGGAGAATAGTCTTGAAGTGTTCCTCCCAAACACCGAGGTTGTCTTCTCTAGTAATCTTCAGCAGTTCACAGAGGGCGCCTTTCCTCTCCTCCACTCGCTCATTGTGATTGGACAGCTCTTTCAGCAGGTCGGCCACAAAGTCAGAGTGGTCAATAGAAACTGCAAGAGAATAAAAAGTACAAATGGTGGTCAGTATAAAGGATGCGAGTACAAGGAGCACCTAGAAGAAAAAGTGTGTGGGTTCCAACCAACCGTCACGCAGCTGGTCCATGTCATCATCGAACACGGCTTCCTTAAGTGCGGTCTTGTCATAACTATTTATAGAGTCCGAGTAGGGGTAAGGGCTGTACTCTCGTCCGCGCGGACCGGTAAAAGCGCGAGGTGGTTGTGTGTTCAGCAGTGAGGTTTTGTTGTCCAAAGCCATCCGTCCTCCTTCCACAACATCTCCTCCGCGGTGATCGCCGACAGGAGAGGCCATTCCAGCTTCTCGGGAGACCTGAGGTGTAGAAAACAGAATATAAGGCCAAAGAATAAATTCTCAGGACTTGCTTTGCGATAAATGAGATCATTTCAGTAAAAATCCAAGTTTTAGCAGCGATTTACCGTCACTACCTGGCTGCTAGCAGGGCGCTTTTAACCCCCGCTAGCGGTTGAATAAAGGGTTTGTAAATCTGACACCATAACAACCATGGTGTCGTAATGATTGAAGTGTCAACACCAGCTATTGCTCCGATAAATTGCCCGTGAAAAATCGCTTACCCCCCGTGCACGCCCCCAACCCCCCCCCCCCCCCCCCCCCCCGGGCCTTGACACAATTTTCGTCCACACAGCCGGTCCCCGGTGCCAAAAACTTTAAATAAATACCAACCAACCGGCAAAGTACTTACCAAGTCATCCTTCCTTCCGTCCCGCTTAACCGGCTCATTTAAGTCCTCTTGGCTGCGGAAGCTGAATTTCTCGATGGCTTCGGTGACGCCGCGGAGCGAACTATAAATCTCATCAGAATTCAGGTTTTCGGTGTCATAATCTAGAAGGCTGGAAGTAAAAGAGGGGATTAAAGCAAAAAAAGACACAGATATCGGATACAGTCCACCTCATCAGCAACAACTCAACAAGCTCAACAATTCTCCCGAGCAGCTGGAAGTGTGATGGAAGGAGACAAGCCGGGCACAAATCGGTGCAAGCCCTGCATGAGCACTGCAGGGAAGAGACATCCCGAAATATGGAACAAGCATTGAATGAATGGACAATGCAAACAGCAAGAGATGAAGAAGTACAAATACTTGTGTAACAAATACCCTACACTTCAGTCATAGGGGAGAATCCACAAATATTAAATGATTGTGCAAACCACGAGATCTTCCCTGCAACCGACCACAGAATAGACATTCAGCACAATGTCCCGTCATTATTTAGCGTATTAAAGGTCTGAGAGAATATTTTTATTGTCCATTTATCAACTACCTATATCCGTACGACACACAAGTTTTAGGCTACTTTCACACTCAGAGCACTCGAGCGTTAGTGGTAAAATGCCGCTGTGCGGGTCGCTTTTACCCCAGGGGTTAACAAGAGGTTAAAAGAGCCCGAAATTTGCAGCTGCCCATCGCTTTCAATGGCAGGGGCGGCATATACACAGCGCTCCCCCACCACCCCATTTTTTTCCCGTCCTGCAAGCGCACTGCCCCAGTGTGAAAGCACTCGGGCTCTCACACTGGGGAAGCATGAATTAAATGTATAGAATTTTTTTCCTAGAGCTTTGTTTTGGTGGCATTTGAACACCACCGTGTTATTTATTTTTTGCACTATAAACAAGAAAATACCAATTAAAATAAATAAATAAAAAAAACACAACTTTCTGCGATAAAACACATCCAAGTAAAAAAAAAAAAATCCAGAGGAGGAAGAAGAAAGAAGAAGAATAAAGAAGAAGTAAGAGGAAGAAGAAAGAAAAGGAAGAAAGAAGAAGAAAAAAAAGAAGAGAAGCGAGAAGAGGAAAGAAGAGAAGAGAGAGGAAGAGAAGAGGAAAGAAGAAGAGAAGACAGAAGAGAAGAGAGAAGAAGAAAAGAGAGAAGAGAAGAAGAGAAGAGAGAAGAAGAGAAGAGGAAAAAAGAAGAGAAGAGAGAAGAAGAGAAGAGGAAAGAGAAGAGAAGAGAGAATAAGAGAAGAGGAAGAGAGAAGAGGAAAGAGAAAGAGAAGAGGAAAGAAGAAGAGAAGAGATAAGAGGAAAGAAGAAGAGAAGAGAGAAGAGGAAAGAAGAAGAGAAGAGGAAAGAGGAAAGAAGAAGAGAAGAAGAGAAGAGGAAAAAAGAAGAGAAGAGAGAAGAAGAGAAGAGAAGAGGGAAGAGAAGAGAGAAGAGGAAAGAAGAAGAGAAGAGAGAAGAGGAAAGAAGAAGAGAAGAGGAAAGAAGAAGAGAAGAAGAGAAGAGGAAAGAAGAAGAGAAGAGGAAAGAAGAAGAGAAGAGAGAAGAGGAAAGAAGAAGAGAAGAGAGAAGAGGAAAGAAGAAGAGAAGAGAGAAGAGGAAAGAAGAAGAGAAGAGAGAAGAGGAAAGAAGAAGAGAAGAGAGAAGAGGAAAGAAGAAGAGAAGAGAGAAGAGGAAAGAAGAAGAGAAGAGAGAAGAGGAAAGAAGAAGAGAAGAGGAAAGAAGAAGAGAAGAGAGAAGAGGAAAAAAGAAGAGAAGAGAGAAGAGGAAAGAAGAAGAGAAGAGGAAAGAAGAAGAGAAGAGGAAAGAAGAAGAGAAGAGGAAAGAAGAAGAGAAGAGGAAAGAAGAAGAGAAGAAGAGAGGAAAGAAGAGAAGAGGAAAGAAGAAGAGAAGAGGAAAGAAGAAGAGAAGAAGAGAGGAAAGAAGAGAAGAGAGAAGAGGAAAGAAGAAGAGAAGAGAGAAGAGGAAAGAAGAAGAGAAGAAGAGAAGAGAGAAGAAGAGAAGAAGAGAAGAGAGAAGAAGAGAAGAGAGAAGAAGAGAAGAGAGAAGAAGAGAAGAGAGAAGAAGAGAAGAGAGAAGAGAAAAGAAGAACGAAGAAGAAAAAAGAAAGAAAGAAGAATTAAGAAGAAGGAACAGGTAGAGGCGGATGATTTCTTTTATAGAAAAGGCAACATTTAGGGAATACTGTTGCTTTAACAGTGAGAACTACATTATTATTTTAAAGGAGACAATGGCAGCCAGGCAGGCAACAGTCCCCAATGGCACACGATGGAACAAAAGGCATTCAGCAATGACCGGGTGAACCGGTGTCACAATATTACATTTCATTTTTTACTATTCATTATCAGTATAAGCGATGTGCAGACTGTTGGCACTATATAAATCCTGTATAATAATATAAAAAACAAAACACCAATCAGGAAAAACAACGTAAATAAGTGACAAACACCAGACGAGAAGGTGCTTTTTGTCGCAATAAACGGTGGACAGTCTATAAATGATTTCCCGATTCTCAGGAAGAGACACAAGTCGCTCAAACTGATATATTGGGATGAGGAGCTGCAATGTAAAGCCCGGGGAAAAGCTCTCATTTTAATAGTCTGCTTATAAAAACATTCTGTGCTTTATAAACACACGGAGTCTGAGCAGCACACAGGTGTCAGAGCCGTAATAACCTGACCTGAGTATTTACCTCTAAACACGGGACAGATTGGCACAATAAAAAATCACGACATCATGAAAATATGTTAATCTATAACTCAAATGTTACACATCCAATCCCGTTTATCTGATTTATAATACATAAAAAAAAAAAAAGTCTTCATGAGTTTAAAGCTGGTTCCTACATTTGGCAATTTTCAGTCAATTTAAAGTTTTATTGATGCAACACGTTCTACTCTGCTCTACTCTGATCCCCCGCTGTGACAGTGAGCGGGGGACCTTCTCCCCCATACCCACAATAAAAATACAAAAAAGGCGTGGCTGTGTGGGGCTCTGCCCACATGGTTGCGTCATTCATTCACAGCGACCTGTTAAATAAATGAACTACAACTACAGTCTTCCACCGCGGCAGATGGTTTGCAGTTCTCGATGAACTGAGGGGCGCTGGTGATCGTTCTTGTGGCTCGTTGATCTTCCTGATCTCCAGGAACTGTCTGCCCAAATGGAAGGTACAGGCAGACAGTTATACTGAGATCCTGCAGATTCTGTTCAAAATCAGGACGACGTCTGCATTTGCAGGAGTGGAGGAGGAGAACTAAGCGATCAGCAGTGTTTGATCGCTCAGTTCTTGGGGTAGAGCCGGTAGGGGACAGCTGCAGCCATCTAGGCAAGTATTTTATTTATTTATTTTCTTTTACCATTCCCTCACTTCTCTTTTAATGTATTACTTTGTAAGAATTATTAAGAAAGGAGAAATTAGCATGAGCCGTGCAGCAATGAAATGAACTTGAAGGTTTCCTGGAAGCTACATGAAGATACACATTCAAGATAAATACAGAAGTGTATCACAGCCCCCGCCTACCAATCGCACCCCCCCCCCCGCCTACCCAACCACAGACCCCCTTACCTACCCAACCACAGACACCCTACCCCGTCTACCCTACCACAGCCGCCGCCCCCCCCGCCTACTTAACCACAGCCCCCCCGCCTACCCAACCACAGACCCCCCCTACCTACCCAACCACAGACCCCCCCCCTACCTACCCAACCACAGACCCCCCCCTACCTACCCAACCACAGACCCCCCCCCTACCTACCCAACCACAGACCCCCCCTACCTACCCAACCACAGACCCCCCCTACCTACCCAACCACAGACGCCCTCCCCCCTACCTACCCAACCACAGACCCCCCCCTTCCTACCCAACCACAGACCCCCCCTACCTACCCAACCACAGACCCCCCCTACCTACCCAACCACAGACCCCCCCTACCTACCCAACCACAGACCCCCCCTACCTACCCAACCACAGACGCCCTCCCCCCTGTCTACCCAACCACAGACGCCCTCCCCCCTGTCTACCCAACCACAGCCGCCGCCCCCCTGCCTACACAACCACAGCCCCCCCGCCTACACAACCACAGACCCCCTACCTACCCAACCACAGACCCCCCTACCTACCCAGCCAAAGACCCCCCTACCTACCCAGCCACAGACCCCCCCCACCACACCAAGCTGCTGGCTTCATATAAACAGATTCAGCTTTAAAAACCACCCCACATGGGGTGCAGACTGCAATAATATTGTGACACGAGACAAGTCAAACAGGCGGCTGAGTTACCTCGGAGAGTATGAGCGTCTGAGCGCCTTGTGGGACGGCGCAGCGGGGACTGAGTGGGATGGCAGAGGTAGGTGCTTGGACAGCCCATCTGCACTCCAGCCCCACAGCCGGCTGCCGCATGGGGGAAGGAAGGATTGGGGAAAAGGACAATGGGTGGAGAATGAAAGAGAGAAATAGTGGAGGAAAAACAAGGAAGAAGGATAAAATGATGCCATAGAATTTCCTCCTTATCACATCTGAGCAGCCCATGTGACTATAGAGTCACACATGTGGGCGTATACACAGTTGTAAATGACCGCGCACACTCCCTTCCCTCCATGCCCACTAACCAGCTAAACACAACGGGGGGCGGGATATTACATGTAGAAATAATGGAGGCTTCACCTCCCTTTTAATTCTTCAACACAGGCTGGAGGGGCGTGACGCAGCCTGTGATTGGCAGCAATCCACCGACTATTTCCACAGACTTGATTGCGGATATATATATTTGTATGACAAGTTATAACAGATTATTAATATTCATCATTTATTTTTTACTCTCTATTCCAAAGGCTTTTTTTATTTTATTTATTTTGAACATGTGACCAGAAGCAGAGGACTAGAAGCTCCTCCTGCTTATGTTTCCCTGCAGACAGGCTGGGAGAGAGCCGGGTCATGTGACAGCAGGATATCCATTAGGAAAAAGGTACTTAGATATTATTTTTTTAAATTATAATTTCAGTATCGTCATCCACATACAGAAAAAGAAGGGACGATATAAATCAAAACGGTGTGTGTTTAGTACAGGGAAAACTCTGTTGCGAGTAATGCGATTAACGAGTGAATACGAGCACTGTTTTTTTTTAAAATCTCGACTCAGTTGGCAAGGGTTGTCTCGCAAAACGAGCAAGATTCAAGCCACAGCGGTGTGCAGTACAATGTTTGGCCTGAGGTAGGGGGGGCGCTGGAGCCGAACGGAAATGCTTGGAAAAACTCAGAAATACTCCGTTCCCGAGATTTTAAGAGTTCAGCCGAGCTGCCCCCGGGCCTTTCCAGCGTCCCCCCACCTCTGGCCACGTGCGGTATTGCATTCCATAGAAGTCAATGCAGAATTATTTTCATCTCCATTGACTTCTATGGGGAAACTCGCTTTGATATGCGAGTGCTTTGGATTACAAGCATTCTCTTGGAACGGATTATACTCGTAATCCGAGGTTCCACTGTATCACTTTAACAAGCCCATATATTTATTTATTTTTTTGCTTCATACGGTAAGAATTATAAAAATCTTTGCAGTTGTCTGGAAACATAACTATGTTATAGGGACACGCACACTGAATATATATATTATATATATATATATATATATATATATATATATATATATATATATATATATTAGAGGAAAATAGTCAACTATCCTGAAGTTTGATTGAGATTGTAGGTTCTCGATTTTGTCTAATATTCACTGTGATCGTCACCCTATCACCAGAAAAGGTCAAAAAGCCGAAACTACAATCCTCTGATTAGGCAATGTTCTTACCTCGGGGACAGGCCTCCATGGGAACAGTTGGTGGGGGAGGTTAAAGGACTTGACCTGCTGCTCGAGTGTCGGGAAGGAGTTCTGCCCATGGTATTGCTTGGCGATCCCTGCAAATCCAAATCAAAACAACTTAGAGGAAAAAAAACAACAAAAGAAAAAACAAAAAAAACAAACAAGACATCCATACTTCTCACCCTGCATGAGGTTAAAGGGGTCGTTCACCCTAAAAACTACTTTTTTTTTATTACACTGCCCCCCCACATTACAATACGATTAAGGCTATTATTTTTTTTTTGATGCTGTACATACCTTTGTACAGCATATTCACCCGTGGCATCCGGCTTGCGAGTCCCGCGGGAGTGGGCGTTCCTAACACGTCTGTGATTGACGTTTTGACCAAAAACGAGCTCCCCCCCGTCGCGTAAGCCGCGTCATGATTGGCGAAAGGAGCCGAACGGCGATGCGCATGCACAGTATAGCGCCGAATCGCCGTTCGGCTCCTTTCGCCAACCGTGATGCGGCTTACGCGACGGGGGGAGCTTGTTTTTGGTCAAAACGTCAATCACAGACGTGTTAGGAACGCCCACTCCCGCGGGACTCGCAAGCCGGATGCCACGGGTGAATATGCTGTACAAAGGTATGTACAGCATCAAAAAAATAATAATAGCCTTAATCGTATTGTAATGTGGGGGGGCAGTGTAATAAAAAAAAAAGTCGTTTTTAGGGTGAACCACCCCTTTAAGTCACAATACACAGCAAAGAACGACCTTGAAAATAACTGGGTAACTATTTTAGGGTTGTCCCGATGCCAAGCATTTGCCCAAGTACTTGTACTCGGGGCAAGCGCTCCGATGCTTAATCCGATACCTGGACAGTCAGGGGTGATCGGTGCGGTGCTGGGGAGAAGTTACAATCACGATCTCCCTGAATAGATTTCAATGAAGCAGCCGACAGCCGCTTCTCCTCCTCTCCCTTCCGCGGCTTTCAGCTGCTTTATTAAAATCTATACAGGGAGATTGGCGATTGTAACCGCCCCCCCCCCCCCCCCCCCCAAACCGATCACCCCTGACTGTCCCCCATTTGCTCCTTCAGTCCCCCCTCCATGCTCGATCTGTCAGGATGGAGAGCGGAAAGGAGGAGCTGGTAAATATATAAATTTACCGGCTCCTTCCTCTTCCGAATGCACAGAGTCAGTAATCACCGACTGTTCATTCATAACGGTCACTGAGCATTGTAAACTGCGACCCAGATTCAGGTAGGGAGCGCGTATTTGTGAGCGGGCGTAACGTATCCTATTTACGCTACGCCTCCGCAACTTTGACAGGCAAGTGCAGTATTCACAAAGCAAAGTTGCGGCGTAACAGAAAAGGCAAATCATTTCAATTTCACAACCAAAAGAATAAATAGAAATGAGGTTCCCACCACACTGCTGTTGCTGGAGTTCTTCAGATGATTGTGGAGTAGTTTGGTTGCTCCATCCTGGAATGTTTTTGGCAAAGCACCCAGTAACATGGTGAACTCCGGCGTGTTCAGTTCAAACAGAGAGATGAGGACGATCTGTGCCGCCTGCAAAAAAAAAAAAAAAAAGATAAAATACAGTCAAAAACTGAAGAAACGATAAATGTTGAATATCGGGCATTGCAAGCCTCTAAAATGTTCCACATTCTGAATGATATCCAAAGGGAGGAGATACAAACTGGGCACAGCAGGGTTTATGCGTGTCCGTAGGGTCGATGTGTGCCCACAGGGGTCGATGTGTGCCCACAGGGGTCGATGTGTGCCCACAGGGGTCGATGTGTGCCCACAGGGGTCGATGTGTGCCCACAGGGGTCGATGTGTGCCCACAGTGCAGACAGTTCTATACACAAAGTCTAGGCCAGTGATGGGGAACCTTGGCACCCCAGATGTTTTGGAACTACATTTCCCATGATGCTCAACTACACTGCAGAGTGCATGAGCATCATGGGAAATGTAGTTCCAAAACATCTGGGATTCCAAGGTTCATCATCCCAGGCCCAGGGCTTTCTAGGGGATTTGGTGCCCGGTCTGGCGGAGGATGGGAGTAGAAGCAATAACAGGACAGTTTGCAACGTCTGTGAGTGAGAAGTGAGGCGGGCAAGGCACACTGTGAGTTGCGGGCACATGCAATGATCACCAATACACAATGCCACTTAGTCACCATTACAGCACCCAACACTCCTGTAAAAGGTTATTTCTAGGTTCCCCCCCCCCCACCACCCTGAAAAGCACAGCAAGAATTGTTAATTCAAAGATGGGTTAATGAGCCCCGGGCACAGAAAGAAAAGTCGGTCCATTTGTCCTCCGATAACGTCTGGTAGAAAATACTCGCTACGTTATATACTGCCGTATCTGGCGGCTGGGGTGAATTTTAAACATTAGAACAAATCGCATGCAGAATTCAGGAGCCAGTCACTCCAACCTAGAAGGTAAACATGCGCGTCCATGGAGAGGATACTAGAAACTTAGACCCCCCACAACAGTTCGCCTTCTTCCTCCTGCCCAATTTATTACATTTACTAGGGTTGCACCGATACCAAGCATTTGCACAGTCGAGTGGTCTGGGGGTTTGAAATCCCCACACTTCTCTCTCTTCAGCGGATAGACCAGATTGATTCTGATTGGCCAGCAGCAGCACCGTCTCAGTGAATCGATCTGTCCCGATGCACAGAGCAGATGGGAAAACATTGGGGATCAGGGCCGATCCTAGGCAGGGTGCACAGGGTGCATTGCACCCAGGCTCCTGCAGAGGTGGGGGCGCCGAAGTGCCAGAGTTCTCCCCTCCCTCCTTCTCTCCTTGTTTGTGTACTATGTCTGCAGTCTCTGACCGTCTCCTGTATCATGTCTGCAGTCTCTGACCGCCTCCTGTATCATGTCTGCAGTCTCTGACCGTCTCCTGTATCATGTCTGCAGTCTCTGACCGTCTCCTGTATCATGTCTGCAGTCTCTGACCGTCTCCTGTATCATGTCTGCAGTCTCTGACCGTCTCCTGTATCATGTCTGCAGTCTCTGACCGTCTCTGTGTATCATGTCTGCAGTCTCTGACCGTCTCTGTGTATCATGTCTGCAGTCTCTGACCGTCTCCTGTATCATGTCTGCAGTCTCTGACCGTCTCCTGTATCATGTCTGCAGTCTCTGACCGTCTCCTGTATCATGTCTGCAGTCTCTGACCGTCTCCTGCATCATGTCTGCAGTCTCTGACCGTCTCCTGCATCATGCCTGCAGTCTCTGACCGTCTCCTGTATCATGTCTGCAGTCTCTGACCGTCTCCTGTATCATGTCTGCAGTCTCTGACCGTCTCCTGTATCATGTCTGCAGTCTCTGACCGTCTCCTGCATCATGTCTGCAGTCTCTGACCGTCTCCTGTATCATGTCTGCAGTCTCTGACCGTCTCCTGTACCATGTCTGTAGTATGTCTGAGGGCTCTTTCTAACAGACTCTCTAACAGAAGCCCTCTCTGTGTCCATCAGAGAGCCCCCCTCCAGGTCCCAATAAAGTACTCTGCTTCTCTTCCTGTATTTTGTTTATTGTTAAGAGATCATGTAAGGATCCCAGGGTAACGAAGACTTCGTGGGGGAGCATTTCTGTGGTTGAGTCATTGCCATAGAAACATTTGTAAAGGAAAGGAGTTAGTAAAATGACGACGCCCATGTGGGGGCGCCAGAAATATTTCTGCACCCAGGCGCCTGTGACCCTAGAATCGGCCCTGTTGGGGATTCCAAATCCCTGGACTGCTGGAGCGGCTGCGGGAGCTCAGGATACCCGGAGGTATCCCTGGGCGTTTGGCTGGATAGAACAATGCGTCCAAATGAATGGACGCGTTACAATCTTAAAGCGGAGCTCCACCCAAAAACGGAGCTTCCGCTTTTTGGAACCCTCCCCCCCTCCGGTGTCACATTTGGCACCTTTCAGGGGGGAGGGGGGTGCAGATACCGGTCTGAGAAAGGTATTTGCACCCACTTCCGTTAATTGGTGCGTCAGACACGCCCCTAGCCGCACCCCCTCCCCCTGGGAAATGCACTATTCCCAGGAGAGAGCAAGGACCAGTCACGGCGCGGCACGCTACTCGCGCATGCGCATTAGGGAATGGACAGTGAAGCCGCAACACTTCACTTCCTGATTCCCTTCCCTTGCTATGCGCAACCGCCCTTTCAGGTGAGTATATATTTTTTGTCAATGTTTTTTTATGATTTTTTTAGGGGGGGTGGGGGGAAACGGGTGGAACTCCATGTGAAATTGTGCCCATCCATCCCTCCCTCCATCTCTTGTCTGCCAGTATAATCTGCCCAGTGTATAATATAGAAAGGGGGGGGAAGGGGCTGTACCTTATGGAAAAACCGGCACGCCATTCTATTTTTAGAAATCTCCAGATTAATTATTAGCTCAGATTCTTTATCAGGTCAGGACAGGAACAAACGAGATGAGGAGAAACGATTAGGCACTTGGCAACTTGTAGCCATGGAGACATCATCATCACAGCATTATAATAATCACATGGCCACGCCCCCCTAGGAAGGGACGCCATTTCTACGTGGTGATAAAAACCCAAAAAGAACGGCTAGTGACTAACAAAGGGCAGGACAAGACATGCAAGACGATAAAGGGTTAAATCATCATCACTTATAGATTATATTACATGTTGTACAGAGAGACCAACAGACTGGAGACACACGACAGTCACAACAACGGGCACACGCGTGTCGCAGTGCGAACCCCACACTAAATGCAGCCAATCCCCGAGGTGTAATCTGGGGTCCGAAAAAGGGCCGGCTTCCTGTTAGGACCCAGAAACCAAATCGCACCGAAAAAAAATACGATGCAGTTAAACGCACCTTCCTGTCTGGGGGGGGGGCGCCGATGAGCAACAAAAACTAACAAACTTACAATGTATTCAAATAAAGGACAGCGGCGAGGTCACCATCCGACGGGAATTTCATTTTCGGAATTTTGAAGGCCGGCCTGACCTCTTATATTTTATTGTAAGCAAGTTTAATCTTCTGCGGATCAAATATACACTATAGTGTCAAAAGTATTGGGACACCTGCCTTTACACACATGAACTTTAATGGCATCCCAGTCTTAAAAGATTTGTAAAGGAAACTTTTTTTTTTTTTTTTTTTAATAAGAAACATGGCATACTTGCCTCCACTGTGCAGCTTTTTTTGCACAGAGTGGCGCCGATCCTCCTCTTCTGGGGTCCCCCGGCGGCTGTCTCTGGTCCTCCCCGCAAGAACTTCATGTGAGCTCACTCGCATAGTGTGGAGTCCTTGCGGGGGCTTTACCGCGATACAGCACGCAGGCGGCCATAGCCGCTCGCTGTATCACTTGGCCCTTGGATGCGATTGACAGCAGCGCCAGCCAATGGCTGCGCTGCTTTTAATCCATCCTCCCTAACCAATCAACGGCCAGGCTGAGCGGCAAAGAGGGTGTTGGGGACCGACTTACGAGGGATAAGGTGAAAAACGTTTTCCTTTAACCACTTAAGGACCGCCTCCTGCACATTTACGTTGGCAGAATGACACGGCTGGGCACAAGCACATACCTGTACATCCTCTAAGTGCCCAGCAGTGGGTCGCGGGACGTCGTCGATCGTGTTTCCCTATAACAGGGAACAGACGATCAATGACACTGCCACAATGAAGAACAGGGTAGGTGTGTTTATACACAGCTCTCCCCGTTCTTCAGCTCCGGAGAACTGATCACGAGACACCGGCGGCGATCGGGTCCTGCGGCCGCAGTAGCGGAGCTTCGGACTGGGTCGCGTGCACGCAGCGGTGCGCGCGACCCCACGGCTGGGCTTAAAGGGCCACGTACAGGTACGTGGATGTCCCCAGCCGTGCCATTCTGCCGACGTATATCGGCGTGAAGGGGTCCTTAAGTGGTTAAGGACCGCCTCCTGCACATATACGTCGGCAGAATGGCACGGCTGGGCACATCCACGTACCTGTACGTCTCCTTTAAATGCCTGTCCGTGTGAGAGACTGCTGGTCCCACGGACTCAATCCCCGCGTTCGTCTCACGGAGGCATAGAGCGGGGAGATACTTGTGTAAACAAGCATCTCCCCGTTCTGACTAGTGACCATGACACCGATCTCATGACACCGATCAGTGTCATGTGACACAGAGCCCATCCCCCCTACAGTAAGAAACACTATGCAGGGAGCACTTAACCCCCCTACAGCGCCACCTAGTGGTTAACCCATTCACTGCCATTGTCATCTTCGCAGTAAAAAGCGCATTTTTATAGTACTGATCGCTGTGAAAATGACAATGGTCTCAAAAATGTCTCAAAAGTGTCCGAAGTGTCCGCCATAATGTCGCAGTACCGAAAAAAAAAAAAAAAAAAAAAAAAAACGCTGATCGCCGCCATTACTAGTAAAAAAAATATTTTTTTCATAAAAATGCCATAAAACTATCCCCTATTTTCTAAACGCTAGAACATTTGCGCAATAAACGCTTTGCGATTTTTTTTTAACCACAAATATGTAGAATACGTATCGGCCTAAACTGAGGGAAAAAAAAATATAATAAATATCCCCCAAAAATATATAAGATATCAAAAAGTAAAAAATATAGAATTTTTTTCAAAATTGTCGCTCTATTTTTGTTTATAGCGCAAAAAATAAAAACCGCAGAGGTGATCAAATACCACCAAAAGAAAGCTCTATTTGTGGGGAAAAAAAGGACGCCAATATTTTTTGGGAGCCATGTCGCGCGACCACGCAATTGTCAGTTAAAGCGACGCAGTGCCGAATCGCAAAAACTGGCCCCGGTCCTTTAGCTGCAAAATGGTCCGGGGCTGAAGTGGTTAATTTTTAACGCAGTCAAGAGTTTTACGCAGCAGAGGTCTAGAAATACAACCCAGCAGGGGTTTTCGAACCTTCTGTGCCCTATCCCAGTGATGGTGAACCTTAGCACTGCTCGGGCCTTTCCGAGGCTCTCCGGCGCCCCCCCACCACCTCTGGCCGCATTCGGTATTGCATGCTATTGAAGTCAATGCGGAACAAATTATTTTCGTTTCCATTGACTTCAATGGGGAAACTCGCTTTGATATGCAAGTACTTTGGATTACGAGCATTCTCCTGGAACGGACTAGGCTCGTAATCCGAGGTTCCACGGTATTAACACCTTCGTTTTTATTTTATTTGAATTTTCTCCCAGTGTGAGTTACAGAACATGGACGGGGTGGGGGGGGGGGTACTGATTAATACACGCATTGCACACGCATGACATCAGTGCAGTTCTGTGGTTAGTGCACTCACGTGTCTTCCATCTACCTGTTTACATCTATCTTCCAGGCTTCCGTCAGGCCCGGAGGATGCTGGGCTGGCTCTGGCCGGAAGGTCATCGGACACCCAGCCATGCAGGTTCTGGGTTTTCGTGAGGCATTTTGGGAGGAAGAACCAATCATTAGAAGCATCTAACATGGCGGCTCACACAAAGCAAAAAACAGGGACAACACGCTGAGCAACACAAAATTATCACTTCCACATCAACTGAACCCCCAGGACTTGCACCTTCTTTTGAAGGGCCTGTGGGATGGATGGTGCCCATGAATTTCCCAGGAGGCATTGGAATGATGTCTGAAGTCAGAAGATTGGCTTTGCATTGAGTTTCAGGTCACCCCCATTGTAGCCAGGCTTGGGATCTGCTGAGTCAGCGTCTTTCACAGAGTCCTGACGGTAATGGACCACATGGGATGCAGAGCGGTGCTTGTAGTAATTATAGCACAGTGGGAAAATTAGCAGCAAAAAGGGTCACCAGCACTCCAAAAACATGCATTTCCAAGATTTATTAAGATCGCATATTGTCATAGAGGACAAAATGTCAATATTTCAGGGCCGAGAAGCATCCCCTTCTAAACTCAGCGAGAGACCCGACCCAATGAGGCCCTGAAAACGTTGGCAATTTGACCTTTGTAATAGTATCATTGGCTCCTGCTGCTGTCAATCAAAGTCAGTCACGAAGGAGCAGGGGGCGTGGCCAAGTCCTGCTGTCTGTGTTGATGGAAGCAAGCCGTGGCTTTCAATGAGAGCATTCGTCAGTGGGAGTAAACAATACCCCACCATTGGTATTGAGGGGGGGAATAGAGCCCCGTCCTTGTCAGTGGGCGGAATAGCGGCCCGTCCTTGGCGTCAGTGGGGGGAATAGCGGCCCGTCCTTGGCGTCAGTGGGAGGAATAGCGGCCCGTCCTTGGCGTCAGTGGGAGGAATAGCGGCCCGTCCTTGGTGTCAGTGGGGAGAATAGTGCCCATCATTGGTGTCAGTGGGAGGAATAGCGCCCATCATTGGTGTCAGTGGGGGGAATAGCGCCCTGTCATTGGTGTCAGTGGGAGGAATAGTGCCCCATCATTGGTGTCAGTGGGAGGAATAGCGCCCCATCATTGGTGTCAGTGGGAGGAATAGCGCCCCGTCCTTGGTGTCAGTGGGGAGAATAGTGCCCTGTCATTGGTGTCAGTGGGAGGAATAGCGCCCATCATTGGTGTCAGTGGGAGGAATAGCGCCCTGTCATTGGTGTCAGTGGGAGGAATAGCGCCCTGTCATTGGTGTCAGTGGGAGGAATAGCGCCCCATCATTGGTGTCAGTGGGAGGAATAGCGCCCCGTCCTTGGTGTCAGTGGGGAGAATAGTGCCCTGTCATTGGTGTCAGTGGGAGGAATAGCGCCCATCATTGGTGTCAGTGGGAGGAATAGCGCCCTGTCATTGGTGTCAGTGGGAGGAATAGCGCCCTGTCATTGGTGTCAGTGGGAGGAATAGCGCCCATCATTGGTGTCAGTGGGGAGAATAGTGCCCATCATTGGTGTCAGTGGGAGGAATAGCGCCCATCATTGGTGTCAGTGGGAGGAATAGCGCCCATCATTGGTGTCAGTGGGGGGAATAGCGCCCTGTCATTGGTGTCAGTGGGAGGAATAGTGCCCCATCATTGGTGTCAGTGGGAGGAATAGCGCCCCATCATTGGTGTCAGTGGGAGGAATAGCGCCCCGTCCTTGGTGTCAGTGGGGAGAATAGCGCCCTGTCATTGGTGTCAGTGGGAGGAATAGCGCCCATCATTGGTGTCAGTGGGAGGAATAGCGCCCTGTCATTGGTGTCAGTGGGAGGAATAGCGCCCTGTCATTGGTGTCAGTGGGAGGAATAGCGCCCATCATTGGTGTCAGTGGGAGGAATAGCGCCCATCATTGGTGTCAGTGGGAGGAATAGCGCCCATCATTGGTGTCAGTGGGAGGAATAGCGCCCATCATTGGTGTCAGTGGGAGGAATAGCGCCCGTCATTGTTGTCAGTGGGAGGAATAAAGGGGGGGGGGGGGGGGGCATCAAGGGCGGGGTAAAAGCAAGCAAAGGACTGCAGTTTGTAAAACAACTGAACTAGAGGATGGGAGATGATGATGTGGGCTCAGGGGGGGGGGAGCCCATGGAGGACCATTCCTGTACATGAGCATTAAAGGGGTTGTAAAGGTTCGTTTTTTATTTTCTAAATGGGTTCCTTTAAGCTAGCGCATGGTTGGTTCACTTTCCTTTTCCTTCAATTTCCCTTTTAAGTGTTTTTTTTTCCTTTGTCTGAATTTCTCACTTCCTGTTCCTCCTCAGTAAGCTTGCCCCCATCATCCAAGCCGTTCTGGCTGAGGGTTAGTCAGCATGCTTGCCCCTTTCCTTGGGACTACATCTCTGCGGATCCGAGCCGTTCCGGCTAGGGGTTAGTCAGCGTGCTCGCCCCCTCCCTTGGGACTACATCCTTGCGGGGGGAGGGGGGGGGGTACACAGCGTTTCCCCGCAGGGATGTAGTACACTAATGCACTAGTTTAAAGGAACCCATTTAGAAATCAAACAACAAACCTTTACAACCCCTCTAATAGTACTTTCAGTCGTTTGGCTGGAACTCTTTGTTGCGCAATCTCACAAGACGGGATTTTCTGGAATTCTGTAAAACTTTTTCACAATATAAAGAAATCTTTAGTGGTTATTTAGTCCAACAGACTCCTAAAATCAGGAAGAAGTAGAAGAGCGGCAGGTTGAGGGGCGCACACACAACGACACACCCCGATACCACGGCACGCCCGTATTTATATACACACTCCTCTGCCGCACGCTTCGCATCCATCAACAAGGGAACCCGGTGAACTCAATCGCGCCATTAAACGGTTACTGTTGCGATAAGGGAGGATTACAAGCACAGATTAAAAGCGCATTGTCTTTATAGAGAGGCACAGAGAACATTATTAAAACTTCAGTTAACATAAAGCCTCTCATTATAAAAACACCCAAAACAAACATTGGTATTTTGGAAATAAGACGGAGGAACAGCCGGGATCATTCTGTTCTGATGGCGAGGACCCAAGTAAACACACCGGCGAGGCCAAAAGTGCCCATCACTGGCAAACCTCACAATCAACACAAGAAAATCTGTGCTGAAAAGCAACCTGAATGTGAGCCAATGTCAGTGACGAGCGCGGCACGGCGCGCGCGCCCCCCCCCCCGCAGACAAATAAAATACAGCAGAACCTCGGATTACGAGTATAATCCGTTACAGGAGAACGCTCGTAATCCAAAGAACTCGCAGATCAAAGTCAATGGAAACGAAAATAATTCGTCCTGCATTGACGGCTTGAAATACCGCATGCAGCCAGAGGCGGGGGAGGGCGCCGGAGAGCATCGTAATCAGCCAGAAAGGCCCGGGGACACCTCGGCTGACCTTGGAAAGGCTCGGGAACGTAGGATTTCCAAGGCCTTGCGAACAATTCCGAACGGCGCCAATTGGCTTCGCAAAATCGCATTGGCTTTACAAAATACAGTGCTCGTTACGGCTTAAAGGGATTGTAAAGGTACAATTATTTTTTTCCTACATAGCTTCCTTTCCCTTAGTGCAGTCCTCCTTCACTTACCTCATCCTTCCATTTTGCTTTTAAATGTCCTTATTTCTTCTGAGAAATCCTCACTTCCTGTTCTTCTGTCTGTAACTCCACACAGTAATGTGAGGCTTTCTCCCTGGTGTGGAGTGTCGTGCTCGCCCCCTCCCTTGGACTACTGGAGAGTCAGGACACCCAGTAACACACAGCTCCTTTCTCTGCAATGTAGAGAGCGTCCTGACTCTCCTGTAGTACAAGGGAGGGGACGAGCACGACACTCCACACCAGGGAGAAAGCCTTGCATTACTGTGTGGAGTTACAGACAGAAGAACAGGAAGTGAGGATTTCTCAGAAGAAATAAGGACATTTAAAAGCAAAATGGAAGGATGAGGTAAGTGAAGGAGGACTGCACTAAGGTAAAGGAAGATATTTAGGAAAAAAATTGTACCTTTACAACCCCTTTAACCCTCCCCCAATCTGAGCTCTGCTGTACAGAAATAGCGCTAATAAGAACTCTCTCCAGCACACCCGTTCTCGGTAGTAGGCGAGTCAGAGGGCCTCAACCTGGATCTCGCCCTCTGTGAAACTGGTGAAGGGCGCCTTAGACTCTACCGCTCGGCCCGTTTCCATTCCACTGTTGTGCCGGTGTTCTGTCAAGTTACACAACCCATCAGAAACTCCAACCGCTTAAATTCCGGTTTATTTAAAACCAGCTGCAATTGGAGTTTTTGACGAATCGGTGGTTGGACACAACGCTGGCAACCGAACAGAGTCCAGTACAGGATTTTATGAGCGGAGATTCTCACTCCGCTCCGATACTAGCCAACAAAATGGCGGCGGCAACTTTGTCCTCGTTAGCCGCTGTGCTGTCAAAACAGCTCAGTCTTCCTTGTACCGGACTCTATTCGGTTGTCGGTGTTGTGTCCAACCAGCAATCCGTCAAAATCTTAAGATTGCTAAGGATTTAAATAAACCGGAAGTGACGTGGTTGGAGTTTCTGATGGGTTGGAGATACTGACAGAACACTGGCACCTTGGTTTCTCTCCATCAATGCCTTCAAGTATCCAGCTCACCCCAAACTCCTAGTAGTGAAGACTATTGCCAAGTCCCAACTGCTGCTACCAACTCTGGGTTGCCCCTTGGGGTAGCAGATTCTATCAGAAAAAAAGATAAAGGGTTCATTCACACTTGCATCAGCTTCAACAAGGCTTCAGACAGGCTTTGTTAAAGCTCTCTGAACGCCAGTGAAAGCGCCTGTCATTAAATAAAATGGTTAAGCTTACAGTCCTGTTTACACCTGCTTTTGCTTCGCTTCAAAAATTATACTCGACGTAGGTTCAGTGGTGCTTCAAAGTGTCTTCAAAGCCTCCATAGAAGTCTATGGCAAAGCTTGCACGAAGCCTCACCAAAGCTCCACCAAAGCCTCATGGAAGCACCAAGCAATAGCAGGTGTAAACAGGACTGTAACAAACCATTTTATTAAGTGACGGGAGCTTTAACTAGCATTCAGAGAGCTTTAAGAAAGAGTATCCGAAACCATGTTTTGAAGCTAGTGTAAACTAGCCCAAAGGATAAAAAAAATGAAACCAACACAGTTTTCTTCTCCAGGGTCTCTGCGGCCAAAAAATCTATAACGTTTGCGGGTGTTAACTAATCTTTAGACTTAAAATCTGCATTTCAAAAAGAGAAGTATGGGGAAAGCTTGTCTGGCTGCGCTTCTCCTGTGGATCACTGAAGTGCGTTTTTTCAGCCGAGGCTTAGGCAAGATTGACAATGCAATTGGGACCCGCCCACACCAGCCAGGGAAAGAGCCTGAGCCGCCCGCTACCTCCACAGCCCAGCACTGAGAACCGAGCGATTGGCAGTGTTTAATCGCTCTGTTCTCAGCCTTAGAGATGGCAGGGGACAGATGCAGCAGCCACCTAGGTAAGTATGATTCTGACCCCCCCCCCCCCATACTTCTCTTTTAACATGAATGCAAAAAGGCTCTGACAGTGCAAGGGATGAAGACCTGTGTAAATGGGCTTCTGTTTGCACCAGAACCGCTTACTGAAGGTCAGGTGGAGGGCCAAGTGAAGGTCAGGTGGAGGGCCAACTGAAGGTCAGGCGGAGGGCCAACTGAAAGTCAGATGGAGGGCCAACTGAAAGTCAGATGGAGGGCCAACCGAAAGTCAGATGGAGGGCCAACCGAAAGTCAGATGGAGGGCCAACCGAAAGTCAGATGACAGTCCAATTTAAAGTCAGATGACGGTCCAACTGAAAAAGTCAGATGAAGGTCCAACTGAAAAAGTCAGATGAAGGTCCAACTGAAAAAGTCAGATGAAGGTCCAACTGAAAAAGTCAGATGAAGGTCCAACTGAAAAAGTCAGATGAAGGTCCAACTGAAAAAGTCAGATGAAGGTCAACGGCATCTGTCAATGAACTGTGAAAGATCTCAGAAGCGTCTTAAAGTGTGAAAGAAACCTGCATTCACTCACTGGCACAAGTCCTACATTTATTAATCAAAATCTATTTTGCAGATTCATTTTGCCAACTTTTTAAAGACTTTGTGGCCGCTATGTTGCACATAATTTACATTATGATCGGGCATCTGTTACACAAGGGCTAAACCGCTTGTAAGGTGCAATGATTTGTATGTACAGAAGGTCAGGCTATGCCCTCTCTGCTCTCTGATCCGTGTCACACCCTTCGCTTTCTCCAAGCTGGGAGGGAACTAAAGCACAGTACAGCTCTTCTTTCCCCGGAACATCCACGTGAATGTCAGCTTTATGTGTTCGGTCCTTTGTGTTTTGTTTCCTGACTTCAACACATCACGTTGTTGGTTTTCACTTTCTTTCCTGCAGCCAGTGAGCAGAAGAGAGAACATGCAGGCTCTGCGCTCCTCCTGGCACACCGGCCTTCAGCCCTTTTATCACTCGTGTAGTAATAACCAAAGTGATGAAAGAGTACTGAAAACTAAATATTGCTAAAAATAACTGCGCTCAGGTCACCCTCGCTAATAATTTATATATCCGCAGCTTGTGGTACATTAGCGTGGACAGTAATTAGATATACAAGGATGAATAAAAAATAAAACTGACATACTTAGGAGAGTATTTGACACCCATGGTTGTTCTATATGTTTTTCAGTAGTAATATATCAGTAAATTATAACGTTCAGAAAAGGACCACAGACCGTGACTATCTAGAGTTCCCTTACAATGGGGGTCAGTGAAGAATTCCTTACCCTGCAACGGCGGCCAGCGGGAGAGGGACCTCCTGCGACGGCGGCCAGCGGGAGAGGGAACCCCTGCGACGGAGGCCAGCGGGAGAGGGAAACCCTGCGACGGAGGCCAGCGGGAGAGGGAAACCCTGCGACGGAGGCCAGCGGGAGAGGGAAACCCTGCGACGGAGGCCAGCGGGAGAGGGAACAACTGCGACGAAGGCCAGCGGGAGAGGGAACCCCTGCGACGGCGGCCAGCGGGAGAGGGAACCCCTGCGACGGCGGCCAGCGGGAGAGGGAACCCCTGCGACGGCGGCCAGCGGGAGAGGGAACCCCTGCGACGGCGGCCAGCGGGAGAGGCACCTCCTGCGACGGCGGCCAGCGGGAGAGGGAACCCCTGCGACGGCGGCCAGCGGGAGAGGCACCTCCTGCGACGGAGGCCAGCGGGAGAGGGAACCCCTGCGACGGAGGCCAGCGGGAGAGGGAACCCCTGCGACGGAGGCCAGCGGGAGAGGGAACCCCTGCGACGGAGGCCAGCGGGAGAGGGAACCCCTGCGACGGAGGCCAGCGGGAGAGGGAACCCCTGCGACGGAGGCCAGCGGGAGAGGGAACCCCTGCGACGGAGGCCAGCGGGAGAGGGAACCCCTGCGACGGAGGCCAGCGGGAGAGGGAACCCCTGCGACGGAGGCCAGCGGGAGAGGGAACCCCTGCGACGGAGGCCAGCGGGAGAGGGAACAACTGCGACGGCGGCCAGCGGGAGAGGGCACCTCCTGCGACGGCGGCCAGCGGGAGAGGGCACCTCCTGCGACGGCGGCCAGCGGGAGAGGGCACCTCCTGCGACGGCGGCCAGCAGGAGAGGGCACCTCCTGCGACGGCGGCCAGCGGGAGAGGGCACCTCCTGCGACGGCGGCCAGCGGGAGAGGGCACCTCCTGCGACGGCGGCCAGCAGGAGAGGGCACCTCCTGCGACGGCGGCCAGCGGGAGAGGGAGAGGCACCTCCTGCAACGGCAGCCAACGGGAGAGGCACCTCCTGCGACGGCGGCCAGCGGGAGAGGGCACCTCCTGCGACGGCGGCCAGCGGGAGAGGGCACCTCCTGCGACGGCAGCCAGCGGGAGAGGGCACCTCCTGCGACGGCGGCCAGCGGGAGAGGGCACCTCCTGCGACGGCGGCCAGCGGGAGAGGGCACCTCCTGCGACGGCGGCCAGCGGGAGAGGGCACCTCCTGCGACGGCGGCCAGCGGGAGAGGGAGAGGCACCTCCTGCAACGGCAGCCAACGGGAGAGGGAGAGGCACCTCCTGCAACGGCGGCCAGCGGGAGAGGCACCTCCTGCAACGGCGGCCAGCGGGAGAGGCACCTCCTGCAACGGCGGCCAGCGGGAGAGGCACCTCCTGCAACGGCGGCCAGCGGGAGAGGCACCTCCTGCAACGGCGGCCAGCGGGAGAGGCACCTCCTGCAACGGCGGCCAGCGGGAGAGGCACCTCCTGCAACGGCGGCCAGCGGGAGAGGCACCTCCTGCAACGGCGGCCAGCGGGAGAGGCACCTCCTGCAACGGCGGCCAGCGGGAGAGGCACCTCCTGCAACGGCGGCCAGCGGGAGAGGCACCTCCTGCAACGGCGGCCAGCGGGAGAGGCACCTCCTGCAACGGCGGCCAGCGGGAGAGGCACCTCCTGCAACGGCGGCCAGCGGGAGAGGCACCTCCTGCAACGGCGGCCAGCGGGAGAGGCACCTCCTGCAACGGCGGCCAGCGGGAGAGGCACCTCCTGCAACGGCGGCCAGCGGGAGAGAAAACTGTGAATGAATGATGCTGCTGTGTGGGAGGAGCCATGCATGGCCATGCTGTTTTCAAGTTATGACAGCGGGTGAGGGAAGAAGATCCCCTGCCAGCTGTCACAGCGAGGGGATGAAGAATCAGGTGTGCAGGGTGAAGACACTGGAACAGGTTACATGTTCCACCCCAACAAACAGGTTCACCACGTAACATGTTCCAAAGGTGAACTTAACCTTTTAGGCCTCTTGCACCCCACCCATTTCAATAGCGCCTTATTCTAAAAACCTCCTTATAAATGTGATTTTTCTTGTATTGATTCCACTTGAAACATGTAAGTGAGAAAAAAATATGAGCCAAAAAGAAGGAGTTGAATTTCTTGGGATTGCACAACTCTCTTCGTATGTTTTATGCCCCGGGGGGGGGGGGGGAATGTAGTGATTTATTATTTCACTAACTGGCAAATGTGTAACGCGAAGTCTGCAGTGCAGATTGCCTGGAGGAGGGCCGCCCTAGTTATAGCTCTCAATCTTACACACCACTTCACAAAACTCTCACACAAAACCTATTACAGGTTTAATGGGAGAAAAGCTCATTTATGGGATCAGTGCAGGTAGAAAGGTTATTAAAGGTCTTTTATATGCGCCGCCCTCTGCAGGGCCCTAAGGGGATCAGAGGGAGGGGGAAGCAGATGGACAGAGTAGGACTTCAATACAACGAGAACATCTTCTTCTTACCGATACAAAGTCGCCCAACGCAATACGTGACATACGAAGACTGTTTAGTGTAACTAGAACTAACCTATCGCTGCGATCTCACTATGAAATTATATTTATGGCTTCCTGATCCCGGTGATGAAATATTCATAAATTAGAGACACACAGAACGTACTCTGTATAGTAATTCTCTGTAAGAAGGGAAATCAGTTCAAGTAAGAGAACCTGTCAGGACAGTAATACGGGAGCTGACACTGCTGACTTGTTTTTTGATGCTGCAGACTCCGGGGCTGTCATACTCATCCTTGCTTAACCACTTAAGCCCCAGACCTTTAGGCAGCTAAATGCCCAGGCCAGGTTTTGCGATTCGGCACTGCGTCGCTTTAACAGACCATTGCGCGGTCGTGCGACGTGACTCGCAAACAAAATTGCCGTCCTTTTTTTACCCACAAATAGAGCTTTCTTTTGGTGGTATTTGATCACCTCTGCGGTTTTAATTTTTTGCGCTATAAACAAAAATAGAGCGACAATTTTGAAAAAAATGCAATATTTTTTACTTTTTGCTATGATAAATATCCCCCAAAAACATATATAAAAATGTTTTTTTCCTCAGTTTAGACCAATACGTATTCTTCTACATATTTTTGTTAAAAAAAAAAATCGCAATAAGCGTTTATCGATTGGTTTGCGCAAAATTTATAGCGTTTACAAAATAGGGGATAGTTTTATTATTTATTTTTTACTACTAATGGCGGCGATCAGCGATTTTTTTCGTGACTGCGACATTATGGCGGACACTTCGGACAATTTTGACACATTTTTGGGACCATTGTCATTTTTACAGCAAAAAATGCATTTAAATTGCATTGTTTATTGTGAAAATGACAGTTGCAGTTTGGGAGTTAACCACAGGGGGCGCTGTAGGAGTTAGGGTGCACCTAGTATGTGTTTACAACTGTAGGGGGGTGTGGCTGTAGGTCTGACGTCATCGATCGAGTCTCCCTATAAAAGGGATCGATGCAGCCGCCACAGTGAAGCACGGGGAAGTTGTGTTTACATACGGCTCTCCCCGTTCTTCACCTCCCGGGGAGCGATCGTGAGGGGGTGGCTAGAAACGAATAGCCGCGCCGTCGTCCCGGATCGCTCCCCGCGGGTTACCGACCGCCACATGTACCGGAGGGGGGGTCCCGATCGCACCCCCGACCCGCGGAAAGGCGGGGACGTACATGTACGCCCATAAGCCTGTACGTGCCATTCTGTGGAAGTATATGTACATGCAGCGGTCGTTAACCGGTTAACCTCAGACATGGGACTTAAAGGGGTTGTAAAGGTACAATTTTATTTTTCCTAAATATCTTCCTTTACCTTAGTGCAGTCCTCCTTCACTTACCTCATCCTTCCATTTTCCTTTTAAATGTCCTTATTTCTTCTGAGAAATCCTCACTTCCTGTTCTTCTGTCTGTAACTCCACACAGTAATGCAAGGCTTTCTCCCTGATGTGGAGTGTCGTGCTCGCCCCCTCCCTTGGACTACAGGAGAGTCAGGACGCCAACTAACACACAGCTCCTTTCTCTATCTGCAACGTAGAGAGCGTCCTGACTCTCCTGTAGTGCAAGGGAGGGGGCGAGCACGACACTCCACACCAGGGAGAAAGCCTCGCATTACTGTGTGGAGTTACAGACAGAAGAACAGGAAGTGAGGATTTCTCAGAAGAAATAAGGACATTTAAAAGCAAAATGGAAGGATGAGGTAAGTGAAGGAGGACTGCACTAAGGGAAAGGAAGCCAATTAGGGGGAAAAAAATTACCTTTACAACCCCTTTCACTTTAAAATCCCCAAACCGTTAACATTTTTTGACAGCAGAGACCCTGGAGAAGAAAATAGTGATTTCTTTGTTTTTTAGACTTGCAGTTGTAAAACCTGAAGGTTTATTTACCCTTATGATTTCGATGCAAAAAACCTTCAGTATGCAGCTCCCCCCCACCTCCCCCCGGCACTTACCTGAGCCCGATCTTGATTTGGCAGCTGCTGTCCTAGCTCTCTGCCTCCTCATTGGCTCAGAGACAGCAGCAGGAGCCATTGTGCTCCTGCTGATGTCAATCACAGCCAGCGAGAAGGGAGCAAGGGCAGGGCGGAGCTCCGATTTGTGGGTATTAAGGACACGAGTGGGCTCAGGAGCTAGCACAAGTTTGTAATATTACAGCATAAAACGCTTTACAGCTCCCCCACTACTAATGCACTTATTTTGCCAAAAGAAAACCGCTGTCCATTTATTCTACACGGCTTGCCTCCTTGTCTTCATAGCCGTGTAAACACACTCGATGCCCAAGTACTTCCGCCTCACTTCCTGGTCAGACTTTAGGTCAGGAGCTGATCTCATTAGCACACACCTTGCATCATCTTCCCCTCAGCTGGTCCACTCCTTCCTGTGTCATGACCTAAAGTCTGTCCAGGAAGTAAGGCAGAAGTAATCGAGCAGTGCGTTTAAACAGCTATAAAGACAGTGAGGCAAGCCGATGTAGAAATAATGGAAAGCGGTTTTATTTTTTGCAAGAAAAGTACATTAATGGTATATTGGGACACAGGAGAGCTGGAATTTAGAGAGAAAAAAAAAGTTGAACAAAGGTGAACTTAGCCTTTAATGTCGTAAGTTTGAAGAGGATCAAACTACTGCAGGGAATCTCCTCATTGTGGGAGGGGCAGAGACACAAACTACTGCAGGAAATCTCCTCATTGTGGGAGGGGCAGAGACACAAACTACTGCAGGAAATCTCCCCATTGTGGGAGGGGCAGACACACAAACTACTGCAGGAAATCTCACCATTGTGGGAGGGGCAGAGACACAAACTACTGCAGGAAATCTCACCATTGTGGGAGGGGCAGAGACACAAACTACTGCAGGAAATCTCACCATTGTGGGAGGGGCAGAGACACAAGCAGGAAATCCCCCCATTGTGGGAGGGGCGGAGACACAAACTACTGCAGGAAATCTCCCCATTGTGGGAGGGGCAGAGACACAAACTACTGCAGGAAATCTCACCATTGTGGGAGGGGCAGAGACACAAACTACTGCAGGAAATCTCACCATTGTGGGAGAGGCAGAGACACAAGCAGGAAATCCCCCCATTGTGGGAGGGGCGGAGACACAAACTACTGCAGGAAATCTCCCCATTGTCGGAGGGGCAGAGACACAAACTACTGCAGGAAATCTCCCCATTGTGGGAGGGGCAGAGACACAAACTACTGCAGGAAATCTCCCCATTGTGGGAGGGGCAGAGACACAAACTACTGGGGGGAAATCTCCCAATTGTGGGAGGGGCAGAGACACAAACTACTGCAGGAAATATCCTCATTGTGGGAGGGGCAGAGACACAAACTACTGCAGGAAATCTCCTCATTGTGGGAGGAGCAGAGACACAAACTACTGCAGGAAATCTCCTCATTGTGGGAGGGGCAGAGACACAAACTGTTGTGGGAAATATCACAGTCTTAAAAAATAAATAAAAATAAAAATTACCATCATGGACGCCCTGGGGATTTATCAGTGTGGGGGGGGTTGGAGGTGGTTTGTATCTCCCAAGACTTATAGATGCAAAAACCTGACCAGCTTCATTGTAATGTCTGACAAGCTGGTTTTACAACTTTGTTATCTTGGTTCAAATTACTAAACGGCAAAAAAGCTATTTTGGGTCAAAAGCAAGAAGAAAAGAGAGAGATGAGTGTCAGACATGACGGCTCCATTGTTCTGCTTGTGTTTAAACGGCTCAGGTCAGGTGGTGCCCAGATACTATACATCACCTATAAATGTCACATTTCCCCCGAGCGAGATTGCGAGTGTAAAGTAGGCCATAGATGATGCATTTTTTGTTCAACCAGTGAGTTCAATAAAAAAAAAAAAAAAAGGATTTTATTTCCCCATTAACGCACTCTGTTAAGACCCCCGATATCTCACCAACCCCCCCCCCCCCCCAACAGGGCTGATTAAAAAAAAAATGCAATAAATAATTTAAAGAATAAAATGTAAATTATAATAAAAAAGAAAAAACACCACTGTCACGTGACATTAAAAAAAAGTATCGGTATTCGGTATCGGCGAGTACTTGAAAAAAAGTATCGTTACTTGTACTCGGTCTCAAAAAAGTGGTATCGGGACAACCCTACTAAGCACAATCCCATCTTCACCAGAGCTCCTGAGGGGAGAGACACTGAGAT
Organism: Rana temporaria; assembly: GCF_905171775.1. Lineage (NCBI taxonomy): Eukaryota > Metazoa > Chordata > Amphibia > Anura > Ranidae > Rana > Rana temporaria. The sequence continues at coordinate 218,702,121 of NC_053494.1, forward strand.
CTCTAGCGGTCCTCAGGATACTTTGCTGCAAGCCGACACCAGGTTGTGGCCCTTGGTAGGGCTGATCCTTAGGTAGGGTGCTTTGCACCCAGGCGCCTGCAGAGGTGGGGGCGCCAAAGTGGCAGAGTTCTCCCCTCCCTCCTTTTCGCTTTGTTTGTGTCCGTCCAGAACTAGTGTTCTGAGCATAGGTGTGTGTCCGTCCAGAACTAGTGTTCTGAGCAAAGGTGTGTGTCTGTCCAGAACTAGTGTTCTGAGCATAGGTGTGCGTCCGTCCAGAACTAGTGTTCTGAGCATAGGTGTGCGTCCGTCCAGAACTAGTGTTCTGAGCATAGGTGTGCGTCCGTCCAGAACTAGTGTTCTGAGCAAAGGTGTGTGTCTGTCCAGAACTAGTGTTCTGAGCATAGGTGTGTGTCCGTCCAGAACTAGTGTTCTGAGCATAGGTGTGCGTCCGTCCAGAACTAGTGTTCTGAGCATAGGTGTGCGTCTGTCCAGAACTAGTGTTCTGAGCATAGGTGTGTGTCCGTCCAGAACTAGTGTTCTGAGCAAAGGTGTGTGTCTGTCCAGAACTAGTGTTCTGAGCATAGGTGTGCGTCCGTCCAGAACTAGTGTTCTGAGCATAGGTGTGCGTCCGTCCAGAACTAGTGTTCTGAGCATAGGTGCGTGTCCGTCCAGAACTAGTGTTCTGAGCATAGGTGCGTGTCCGTCCAGGACTAGTGTTCTGAGCAAAGGTGTGCGTCCGTCCAGAACTAGTGTTCTGAGCATAGGCGTGTGTCCGTCCAGAACTAGTGTTCTGAGCATAGGTGTGCGTCCATCCAGAACTGATGTGTCTCTGACCGTCTCCTGTATCATGTCTGTAGTATGTCTGGGGGTCTAACAGAAGTCCTCTCTGTGTCCATCAGAGACCCCCCTTCAGGTCCCAATAAAGTACTCTGCTTCTCTTCCTGTATTTTGTTTATTGTTAAGAGATCATGTAAGGATCCCAGGGTAACGAAGACTTCGTGGGGGAGCATCTCTGTGGTTGAGTCATTGCCATAGAAACATTTGTAAAGGGGAGGAGTTCGTAAAATGACCACGCCCATGTAGGGGCGCCATAAATATTTCTGCACCCAGGCGCCGGTGACCCCAAGATCGGCCCTGGCCCTAGGGTTGGCCCTACTAGTAGGGGGAATGTGGGCAGGAGAGCAGGGTGGTAACAATTTGGAGACAGGAGACCAGAGCATAGTCCAGATCAGAGATCTCTAAACTTTTCAAACAAGGGGCCAGTTTATTGTCCCTCAGACTTTAGGAGGGCCGGATTGTGGCCAGCGGGGGTAGAAAATGTCCCGGGCCCGGCATTGGTGAGAATAAATATTAGAGTTTGAGGTCAGTAGGATAAGGTGTAGTGCCCCTATTAGTAGGAGTAATTATATCCAATCCTTGGTATCAGTGGAAGAAATAGCGCCCCCTTGTTGGTGTCAGCAGGAGGAATAGTGCCTCATATCAGTGGGAGGAATAAAGCCCCAAGGGCCGGATAAAGGCTAGCAAAGGGCCACGTCTGGCCCTCGGGCCGCAGTTTGGAGACCCCTGGTTCAGATCAAGCAATGGGTCCCGACAAACCTCCAGTATTAGATTGCCTACACTTTGGACGACGGAGCAAGAAAGACACCTTTGGCAAAAAACATTCCCATGGCCAACAATTCTCCTTCTATTCCTCGGGTTCTGAACGCTCTTCTAGGAGTTTCCTGTCCGGTCCTGTGACCAGGAAGTGAGATTTGTCATCGGGGTCACACCGAGCACCCGGACTTGTCCAGCCGCGAGATCTATTACATGTCAGACAGTCGCCCTGTGACACCATTTTATGCCATCGATGTAATTGTTGCGGAAGATGATGAAAAGTAAATATTCTGTGGAATCATAAAGTGTGTAAAATTCTAGCACAGTAATAAAAGATCACAAGGGTGAGCGGGTTTACTCACTTCCCAAGAATTGAGTAAACTTCACATCATTTGTAATAAAAAACACTTTGCATATTATTTTATATATACTGTGATTCTGGACTTGCCAAATATGCTGCACAAATCTCCCTCCACTGAGTCGGGCTGCAGCCATTTTAACTGTGGGCAGCTGAAGCTGCTGCCTGTTCACTTCCTGCATTTAAACAGAGGCACACCTCCACCTCTGCAGCTCTCATTGGCCCTCTTATAACTCATCCTCCCTCCCTGACAAACTCACGAGAGCGAGCTGTACATGTCATAAGCCTATGCCAGGGACTTTAGACTTCAGACTTTAGGAGGGCCAGATTATGGCCAGCAGAAGCAGAAAATGTCCTGAGCCCAGCATCAGTGAGAATAAATATGGAGTCAAGGTTGGTGATCAGTAGGAGGAATAGTAGTGCCCCATATTAGTAAGAGGAAGAGTATCCCATCATTGGAATTAGTAGAAGAAATAGTGCCACCTTGTTGGTGTCAGTGGGAGGAATAGTGCCCCAAGGGCCGGATAAAGGCTAGCAAAGGGCCACATCTGGCCCTCGGGCCGCAGTTTGGAGACCCCCGGCCTAGGCTAATGACCAGACAAGAAACAGGAAGTGGGCTGTATAGGGAAACAGGAAGTGGGCTGTATAGGGAAACAGGAAGTGGGCTGTATAGGGAAACAGGAAGTGGGCTGTATAGGGAAACAGGAAGTGGGCTGTATAGGGAAACAGGAAGTGGGCTGTATAGGGAAACAGGAAGTGGGCTGTATAGGGAAACAGGAAGTGGGCTGTATAGGGAAACAGGAAGTGGGCTGTATAGGGAAACAGGAAGTGGGCTGTATAGGGAAACAGGAAGTGGGCTGTATAGGGAAACAGGAAGTGGGCTGTATAGGGAAACAGGAAGTGGGCTGTATAGGGAAACAGGAAGTGGGCTGTATAGGGAAACAGGAAGTGGGCTGTATAGGGAAACAGGAAGTGGGCTGTATAGGGAAACAGGAAGTGGGCTGTATAGGGAAACAGGAAGTGGGCTGTATAGGGAAACAGGAAGTGGGCTGTATAGGGAAACAGGAAGTGGGCTGTATAGGGAAACAGGAAGTGGGCTGTATAGGGAAACCGGAAGTGGGCTGTATAGGGAAACCGGAAGTGGGCTGTATAGGGAAACCGGAAGTGGGCTGTATAGGGAAACCGGAAGTGGGCTGTATAAGGAAACAGGAAGTGGGCTGTATAAGGAAACAGGAAGTGGGCTGTATAAGGAAACAGGAAGTGGGCTGTATAAGGAAACAGGAAGTGGGCTGTATAAGGAAACAGGAAGTGGGCTGTATAAGGAAACAGGAAGTGGGCTGTATAAGGAAACAGGAAGTGGGCTGTATAAGGAAACAGGAAGTGGGCTGTATAAGGGATTTACTGGCAGAAAAAAATATATTTTACTAGCCAAAGATCCAAAGTTAAAACAACAACAAGGGCAGAAGATTTAGAAGATGGAAAGTTGAAAAAATGACTGAAGTTCCGCTTTAAAGTGATTGTAAAGGCTTGTTAAAAAAAAAAAAAAAACACAAACAAACATGTTATACTCGCCTCCTCTGTGTAATGGATTTGCACAGAGCAGCCCAGATCCTCCTCTTCTCGGGTCCCTTTGTTGCTCCAGGCCCCTCCTGTCAATTCCCCCCACAGCAAGAAGCTTCCTATGGGGGGCCCCCCCAAGCCGAGTCACAGCTCCGTGTGTCCAGACACGGAGCCCCGACCCGGCGCCTCTCTCCCCCGATTGGCTAAATGACTGACAGCTGCTGGAGCCAATAGCTGTGTCTCACCCAATCAGGAGGAGTGTCCCGGACGGCGACGGGGCTCAGGTAAGTAATTGAGGGAAAGCTGCTACACACAAGTTTTTTTTAATCTTACTGCATAAAATGCAATAAAGTGATTGTAAAGGCTTGTTAAAAATAAATAAAACAAACATATTCTACTTCCCTCCTTTGTGCAGTTGGTTTTGTACAGAGCAGCCCAAATCCTCCTCTTCTCAGGTCCCTCTTTGCTACTCCTGGCCCCTCCCTCCTTCGAGTGCCCCCTAAGCTAGCAGATTGCTATGGGGGGCACCAGAGCTCCGTGTATCCATTTAGACATGGAGCCCCGATCTTTCCCCCACCGACAGCAGTGGGAGCCAATGGCGCCGCTGCTCTGTCTCAGCCAATCAGGAGTGTCCTGGGTGGCTGAGGAGATCGTGGACATCGCTGGAGAGAGAAGGAGCTCAGGTAGGTAATAATTAGGGGGTGCTGGGGAGGCTGTTACACACAGAATGCATTAAGATGAAAAAACTTCTTCCTTTAAGCCGGCCATTGATTAATCATTATGCCACCGGTTCAGCAAAGCCGGGTAGAATTTCAATCCATCTATGGGCAGGCTGGTTGTATAGAAGTAAATCTCTCAACTTCAGTACAACCAGCCTGTATGATTTTTCTTATTTCGCCTTATCAGTGCCACAGTGCACCCGGGAGTTTTTTTTTACCTTATTGTATGAAATGCATTAAGTGATTAAAGAGAAAAGTGAATCCTCCGGAGGCCAATCGTTTACGTAGATTCTCCCAATCAATGTGGAATTAGAGCCACATGAATGGACAGATGAGAACATTGCGTTCCTGGCCAAAAAACAAATACTATAAAATAATCGAGGAGCCCGGACTCAGCCGCGACCCGGACTCCTTCACCTCCAGATGGCAGGAACTGGCACGGAGACAAGCGGAGGCTGCAAAACACGCCCACCGAGGTCTAAATACACACCGAAGGATACGGCCTACGCAGGACAACGCTGAACGCCATTTCCTTAGCAGGACGAGGCTTCCATCACAAAGACAAACCAGTCAAAGCCATTCCATTTGTATGGGAAACCCGATGTATACAAGCTCACCCCTCCCCCCCACAGTTATTACCCTTTCGTATCACTTGACCCTCCCCCCTCCTAGACTGTAAGCTCTCAGGATCAGGGCCCTCCGAATACTCCTGTATTGAGTTGTATTGTAACTGTACTGTCTGCCCTTCTGTTGTAAAGCGCTGTGCCAACTGTCGGCGCCAAATAAATACTGTATAGTAACGTATAAGACGACTTTTTAACCCCTGAAATTTTTCTTAAAAGTTAGGGGTCGTCTTATACGCCGGTAACCTAACCGCGGCCGTCCATTTTCAAAAGCTGCGCCTCCTCCTTCTGCTGTTCCGTGATAGGCGGAACACACAGCTTCCCAGGAGACACTGTGTTCAGTGTTCCGCCTATCACGAATGCCCTCTAGACTGAGCTGGGCTAAACCCAATAGCTAAAAACTCAAATAAGCTTCAACATATTATTGTAATTCCAAAAAATATTCAGAATCTTTTAAAACGTTTCAGCATTAAAAATAAATGTCTGGTGATCCTGCCATAATGGTCCTAGTTCAGGTAGTCAATTTTACAAGGTGACAACACTCTACCCCCCCATCTCCCAACTGTGCTCCTGTGTTGTCACCCAGCCTTAAAGAGATTTCCTGTTCGCTCACATTATGTAATTTCTTATCTGTTGTGCCAATGCGACTGGGCCCTGTTCTACGCTTGCCAGCCCATGGAGTCCAGCGATGTCTTCCCCAGGTTTCGGACCCCCCCCCCATGCTGCCATCTTGGATGTGGTTGTGACTTCCTGACGTCGACGGCTCCCCAACGTTTGGCACCCTTGCGACATCCCAGGAGGCTGTGGGCAGCCCCAAGTTGATGCGATTCCTGCCTAAGGCAAGATTAGGAAGTGGAAGCGGGAACGGGTACCCATAAAAAAAAAAATAGGAAGGTAGCAGCGTCTCCACCGCCCAAAAAAGAAAAGGACTGTAAATTAAGATTTAGATTGGGGGGGGGGGGGGGGGGGGGGGGGGAGGACAGCAATGAGAGGAGATGAACAGATTCAATAGATAATCGGCCACACATGAAAGCTTACCTTCCTCACATCTGAGCTCTTTGGTTCGGTCGTCCATGTGATTATCCGAGAGACCGCTAATCGCGTCTCACTGGAGTTCACAAAGTCTGTGGGGTCCATCTGCCGGGCCAGCGACTCAATGTACTTCAAAATGGCAACTTTCACCTACAGGAAAAAAAAAAACCAATAATGAGTTACAAAGAAGAAGCAGAAATTAAACACACTAATAATGTTTTTTTTAACCTAAAGTCAAAATATGGGGCAACGTGTATTGTGGAATCTTAACTCGGAGTTACACCCAAAAATGGAACTTCTGCTTTTCAGAATCCCCCCCCCCCCCTCCGGTGTCACATTTGGCACCTTTCAGGTGGGAGGAGGGAGCAGATACTTGTGTAATCCAGGTACTTGCTCCCACTCAGGGGCATAGATCGCCGTGAATATCTATGCTGCATCCGCCCCCCCCCCCCTCTTCTGGAAGACAAACAGGTCCCAGTGGGATTGCACATGCGCAGTAGGGAACCAGGAAGTGAAGCCGCAAGGCTCCACTTCCCGATTCCCTTACCTAAGGGACAGATCGGCTTCGGGTGCCGACATCGCGGATGCCCAGGACAGGTAAGTGTCCATATATTAAAAGTCAGCAGCTGCAGTATTTGTTGATGCCGACTTAAAATTTTTGTTTTTTGGCGGTACTCTGCTTTAAAGGGGTTGTAAAGGTAAAAAAGTTTTTTCCCCCAAATAGCTTCCTTTCCCTTAGTGCTGTCCTCCTTCACTTACCCCATCCTTCCATTTTGCTTTTAAATGTCCTTATTTCTTCTGAGAAATCCTCACTTCCTGTTCTTCTGTCTGTAACTCCACACAGTAATGCGAGGCTTTCTCCCTAGTGTGGAGTGTCGTGCTCGCCCCCTCCCTTGGACTACAGGAGAGTCAGGACACCCACAAACAGAGCTCCTTTCTCTATCTGCAACGTGGAGAGCGTCCTGACTCTCCTGTAGCCCAAGGCAGCGCTGTATCCTGGCCTAGGCCAACAAGGCCCAGGCCCAGGGCAGCACTTTGCAGGGGGGCAGCACAGAGTCCCCGCTGGCTTGCGCTACATTGTTAGTGTAGCGGCAGTCTTATGGGGCAGGCTGGGCTGAGAGGCAAATTAGTCTAGTGCCCCAATAAAGCAGCCGCACTGCTTCTGGTATGCAGGCGGCCGGCATTCTGCAACTGTGGGGGGGGGGGGGGGGTTCTGCTGCACCATTGGCATGGTTATATCTTAGTCCTCTCCATAAAATTATCAGAAATTTGTGCCTAAAGTAGAACTATAGGCACTTAACTTTATTTTTAATTTTGGATAGAGTAAGGGAGGGTTATAGCCCCTGTCAGTTTATTTTTTACCATCCCTGACCCATTGCAGAGATTTTCCTTCACTTCTTACCCCATAGCCAAACAGGAAGTGAGAGGAAATGTATGCAAATTTAGGGAAACCAGGGCGGGTCTTAAATAGAAAGGGGCGTGGCCTTGCCAGGAAGGGGTGTGTCATATTTAAATTAGGGGGTACGCAAGTTTAGTCAGGCCTAGGGCAGCACAAAACCTAAATACACCACTGGCCCAAGGGAGGGGGCGAGCACGACACTCCACACCAGGGAGAAAGCCTTGCATTACTATGTGTGGAGTTACAGACAGAACAGGAAGTGAGGATTTCTCAGAAGAAATAAGGACATTTAAAAGAAAATTGGAAGGATGAGGTAAGTGAAGGGGGACGGCACTAAGGGAAAGGAAGCTATTTAGGGGAACAAAAAAATTGTAACCTTACAACCCCTTTAAGGCCTGTACATGGATTGAAATTTGGCTGGTTCAGCAGGGACCGGACACATTTTGATCCATGTACGGGCAGATGGGTTGTACAGAGGTCCATCTACCGATTGACTTCTGTACAACCACCTTGTTGGATTTTCCTTGTAGGCTGCAAGGCTGATCAGTGTATTCTGATGGCGGGGAAGTCTCCCTGTTGTCATCAGAATACAGTAGCTCAGCGTGGGGATTCCCCCCCATCCACATCAAGTGTATTGATTATGGGAATGGAGTCTGTTTTTATTGTTCAAGCCGTTGGTTGGAAATGTTTCTTGTGTACTGCTTCAAGATGTAGATAAAAAAAAAAAAAAAAAAAACCTCCTGCAGGAATTGCAGAAAAGAGCGCTCCACTCCTGCCCTCCTTGTGTCGTGATACTGGTCACGTCTCGGCCCCTTCCTGAAGGTATTTTGCAGGCAGCCTGTAGTGGGTGGAGCCTGCTGGGCCCCTCCTACAGCTCTGCTTAGGCTATGTTCAGCGCAGTGAGGTCAGCACTCTCCCTCTGAATGGCTGAGCAGCACTAATGTCCTTTGTAAAGGGTTCCATGCTGGCCCAAATGAAATATTTACGCTTGCTGGGCACATAGTTATAGCTGTATGTAGCCTCGGATGTACAGTGCTGTGTTCCCGGCAGTGGGACAGGAATTTCCCACTCCCAGAACAAAATCGAGCCGAGCTAAATGCTGCTCAGCTATTTAGAGGGAGTTTTGTATTTTCTGAATACAAAGCTTCCTCTGATTGCCTGAGGCAGATGAAGGACACCACATCCAATCAAAGGAAGCTTTGTATTCATCCAGAAATTACAAAGCTCCCTCTGAATGGATGAGCAGCATTCAGCTCGACTCAGACTTCCCATCCCACCCCCAGAACAAAACTGAGCTGAGCTGAATGCTGCCCATCCATTCAGAGGGAGCTTTGTAATTTCTGGATGAATCAAAAGCTTCCTTTGAATTGGATGTGGTGTTCTCCATCTGCCTCAGGCAATCAGAGGAAGCTTTGTATTCAGAAATTACAAAGCTCCCTCTGAATGCATGAGCAGCATTCAGCTTGACTCAGTTTTGCTCTGGGAGTGGGATGGGAAGTCTCCATCCCACTGCCGAAACACAGTACTGTAATACTGCATAGCCGAGGGAGTTTATAAAGTGCCCATCAAGTGCAACTTGCACCAGCGTGGCCCACATGCACCATTTAACCCCTTGGCGCCGGCCGTACATAAATATGCAGCCTCTCAGCGGGTGGGCCTCGACGCCGAGACCGCATATGTGCGCACATTAGTGCAGATATAGCTGTGTGGAGAGTGAGCGTCCTGCATGCTCCCGGCACAGTTACCAGTTATACTCTGGTTTCTCTTCAGAACGAAGGAAATCTTCTCGGTCTTTCGGGTAAGATCATGTGTAGTATCTGTTCTTATCAGTTGCCAGTAGGTGGTGCTATGCTGACCGTCCCCAGTAAACGGCGAGGTGGAAAGGGATAGCCGTCGGCGGACGCTAAACCTGCTGGCGTGGAGGTGAAAGCCTTCTGATCGGGACAGACAGGCATGAGGTTGAAGCTGGAGGGCTGGGCCCCTGGCCTGGATTTGGTGGTGCCTGCCCCAGTCAGTTGTTCGGGAGAGAACCCTTGCTCCTCTTTTCGTCGGGAGGAACGGTTAGTATTTCCCGAATGTGATTAGGTGGGAGGGAATGGGGTTGTGGGAGTAGCCTGCTGAGGTGGGCTCTACCCGATTTCTCCTCCTACCTTCCTGGCTGGCAAGGGTGCCGCTGGTCCGGACCAGGGGTTAGGGTCCGTTAAAAAGCCTATGGAGATAGTGCCCCTGGAGTGGCAGTCCAGGGGTGCCATACATTGCACGAGTGTGTGAGGGGCACTCATCGTGTGGCACCTTGGTCACTATCTCCACAAACACTTTTTAACACCTGCCTCTAGGGCCGAGCCTTTTGGCTAGGACCAGGGGAATTTTTGTTCTTGTCCGGAGGGCCGGCCATCGTATTGCATGGTGGCCACTTTCCACTCACCTCTCCCACCTTCCGTTTCCCCCACTTTCTTCTTTATTTTTCCCCGTTTGTCACGTTACGTCTTCTTTTTGTGGGTGCACTTGCACTTTATGTGTGATGAGTAGGGTGCGGGTCCTCGGGCCAGCCCTGAACATCATCTTGGGAGTGTGTGGACATGGCCTTCTGGCTTAGTTCGCCTGCTCTCATGGGGTCTCCGTTTGGGGGAGCCTCATCGAGGAGGGTTCTGTTTCGGCAGTCCCTCCAAGGAAGTTGGGTCCGTGTCAGCTTCGGCTGCACGGACCACAGATTACTCTAGTCCCTTGCCAGGAGCCTAACGCCCCCGGGGGATCAGGGTTGGGTCCTTTTCGGAGGTCCATTTGACGCAGCACCCGTCACAGTTTTTTTGTGTTTCACTCTTTATGTGTGTGCACATTTTTTCCTGCACCGGGTGAAGTTTTTGGGTTGTGTTATGCACGCCACAGGCTTTTCAATGGAACAGTTACCAGCAGCTAACAGAAAGCTCCACGATCACTACTTGCAATCAGGAGCTTTCTGATCATGTAACCCCCGAGGCAGCCAATCGTGGCAGTCACATGATCATAAACCACGCCCCCTGCCTCCCAGTATCCTAAACCCCTTAAAGGGCCAACTCTAAGGGGTTAGGGTAGGCCACCTCGGCACTCCAGATGTGGTGAAACTACAAATCCCATCATGCCTCTGCCTCTAGGAGCCATGTGTGCGATTGTCAGGGTCTTGCAATGTCTCTCATGGGATTTGTAGGTTTACCACCCCCGCCGGAGGGCCGAGGTTGCCTACCCTAACCTCTTAAACATGGATTTGGGCTAAAAAAAAATAATAATAAAAAAAATTTAATTTATAATTAATTATTCAAATCTTTGGATACATATACACCAAGTACCCACCTTGAGGTTCGGCGTCTGTGTCTGATCAACGATGAATCTCATCAAAATGTTAAATTGTTGATCGAAAGGGAAGGAATCCCTGTGGAGACAAAAGCAAGCTCAGTCAGAATAATAAAGTAATAGATCAATAGTGGGAATAACAAAACGCGTCCCGTTCAGCAAATCAGCCAGCCCATGGAATGAACAAAGTACTGCGCACTCTGGTAGTGGTGCATTTTAAAAAGTAGTGCATACACAATTGTTGGTGCGATTCAGTGCCATTTCAGCCCCATGCAAATGAATGGGCTGAAAATTGGATTGCACAGGAATCCCAGTGTGACCCCGTGTTCTGTCGAGAAGTGCAACCCCCCCCATCGAATAGTGCCCAGGACCACCGGCGAATACCTTAGTGCAGTCCTCCTTCACTTACCTCATCATCCTTCCATTTTGCTTTCAAATGTCCTTATTTCTTCTGAGAAATCCTCACTTCCTGTTCTTCTGTCTGTAACTCCACACAGTAATGCGAGGCTTTCTCCCTGGTGTGGAGTGTCGTGCTCGCCCCCTCCCTTGGACTACAGGAAAGTCAGGGCGCTCTCTACGTTGCAGATAGAGAAAGGAGCTGTGTGTTAGTGGGCGTCCTGACTCTCCTGTAGTCCAAGGGAGGGGGCGAGCACGACATTCCACACCAGGGAGAAAGCCTTGCATTACTGTGTGGAGTTATGACGTCACACCTACAGCCACAATGTGAAAACTACCGTCTCCCCCCCCGCTGTTTGTAAAGGTTTCAATTGTGCCTGTGAAATGGTATCTCCCATCAAGAGATCCCTCCTACGATGCGCGCTTACGTCACACCAGCTGATCGGCAACTCAGCTGGAGTGTGGCTCCGTCCTGCGCGGGCACTATTCAATAGGGGCCACCTCAACAGAACACCGGTGATCTGCCAATATGGTTCCTGTAAGGACTGCGCAGGCGCAATCCTTGCCGACGGAAATCTCCGAACCTCGGCCGGCATTCAGGGCGACGTGGAATTTGAGGAAAGTGGGCAGTCGGCCTCACGTCTTCGCTTCGCTCGGACGGCTCGCTCGGCCTCCTGGCTCTTTTTTAAACATCCTCCAATCCACGGGGATGTTGAGGAATGAGCCTGGATTCCGGCCGAGGTTCGAAGATTTCCGTCGGCAAGGATTGCGCCTGCGCAGTCCTTACAGGAACCATCTGGATAGGGGAACAATACCGACAAGTCAACGGCACTAAGTCAATATAGAAATATCATGTAGCCAATAAGGAGGCTCAGTGTCCTCTATAGAAAACAGCGAGGGGCCAGCATGCTAGGTCTTGCTGCTCTTACCTTGTCACGTCGAGGGCTTTCTGTACTTTGGCCTGCACAGAACCCAGCAGGTCAGCCCCCATCTTCTTCAAAAGTTGGGTCAGTAAAATGAACAACCAGTCCTGCAGGTCGTCCTTGTGAATGATAACGAAATCCACCAGGGTTTCCAGAAACATGCTGAACACCTGTGGGCACCAATGACAAGCGTCAGGGAGTGGCGGAGAAGCTCGCCAACAGCAAAATTACAAAAAGCGTCAGGAGCAACCAATGAAATCAGAAGTGCCAGCTACTCCAAATATAAAGACCTCCATTTCTGAGAGGATAACAGAGTAAAAAATGCTGTTCTAAAAAATAAAAATGAAGAAGAAGAAAAAGAAGGAGAAGAAAAAAAAAAAGAGTGATCCGATGCAGAAATGTTGTCTAAAACAACTTCTCTGAATCATTTTTGATTGTTTGGCCTTTAGAAAATCAGACCGCCATAAAAACACAGAAGCTCAACACCTCTGAAAAAAACAAAAATTGTCAAAACAGACCTCATGGGCAAAAAAGTTGATTATCCGCTTAAGGACCGCCTCCTGCACATTAACGTCGGCAGAATGGCACGGCTGGGCACATCCGCGTACAGGTACGTCCTGTGCTAGTGCCCAGCAGTGGGGCGCAGGCGCGCGCCCACGGCCCGGAGCTCCGGGACCTGATCGCCGCTGGAGTCCCATGATCGGTCCCCGGAGCTGAAGAACGAGGAGAGGTGCGTGTAAACACAGCTTCCCCGTTCTTCACTGTGGCGCCATCATCAATCGTGTGTTCCCGTTTATAGGGATACACAATCGATGACGTCACACCTCCAGCCTCACCCCCTACAGTTAGAAACACAGATGAGGTCATACATAACCCCTTCAGCGCCCCCTTGTGGTTTACTCCCAAACTGCAATTGTCATTTTCACAGTAATCGGTGCATTTTAAATGCATTTTTTTGCTGTGAAAATGACAATGGTCCCAAAAATGTGTCAAAATTGTCCGAAGTGTCCGCCATAATGTCGCAGTCACGAAAAAAAACGCTGATCGCCGCCATTAGTAGTAAAAAAAAAAAAATTAATAAAAATGCAATAAAACTATCCCCTATTTTGTAAACGCTATAAATTTTGCGCAAACCAACCGATAAACGCTTATTGCGTTTTTTTCTTTACCAAAAATAGGTAGAAGAATACGTATCGGCCTAAACTGAGGGAAAAAATGTTTTTTTATATTATTTTTTATTATAGAAAAAAGTAAAAAATATTGAATTTTTTTCAAAATTGTCGCTCAATTTTTTGTTTATAGCGCAAAAAATAAAAACTGCAGAGGTGATCAAATACCACCAAATAAAATCTCTATTTATGGGGGGGAAAAAAAGGACACCAATTTTGTTTGGGAGCCACGTCGCACGAGCAATTGTCTGTTAAAGCGACGCAGTGCCGAATCGCAAAACCTGGCCGGGTCCTTTAGCTGCCTAAAGGTCCGGGTCTTAAGTGGTTATACATTCCACCCAATGCGTTCAAGTGTTCCTAACAAAACGAGGGACACATCTTCATGGGAACAAAACTAAAGCTTCTGAAGCATCTGCTCAGCATTGAAAGTCATCATTCACATTGGTGATCTACATGTTTGTGGGCATGGACTGTGTCAAGGGCGTGTATTGGCCGGAGTCTAGGCTAATAGTGAAATGTTCGTTATATCCGACTACAGTAATAGGCGGCGATGCCGAAAAGCAGAACTTCACCCAAAAGGGGAAGGTACTGACTGGCATATTCAAGGCTTTGGATATCTTTTTATATCATTTTCCATCCTTATAAAAGTTCTATTACCTTGTTACGCAGGTCTTTTGACAGTTCTTTGCTGCTCCCTGCTCCCCCATGGCTCAGTATCTAGCCTGCTCAGTGCATCCTCATTAGAGCTAACAAATTCATTGACTATTTATACACAGTCACTAATTGCAATTTAACCACATAGTGACCGCCGCACACACATTTACATCTACAAAATAGCACGGGCAGCAAATGGGTGTACCTGTACGTCCATTTAAATGCCGCCCACCGCGTGCCTCGATGTGCTATTGCGGTCGGCAAAGGCAGAACTTGGGGATGCCTTTGTAAACAAGGCATTCCCCTATTCTGCCTAGTGACACTGTCCAAATGTTCCATGTTCCATAGAATCACTCCCTAGGACACACTTAACCCCTACAGCGCCACCTAGTGGTTAACCCCTGTTCTGCCTAGTGACATATCACTGATCGCATGTTCCCTGTTCTCAGGAACAGTGATCAGTGACGTGTCACTGGTAGCTCCTCCCCCCCACAGTTAGAATCACTCCCTAGGACACACTTAACCCCTTCAGTGCCACCTTGTGGTTAACCCCTGTTCTGCCTAGTGACATATTACTGATTGAATGTTCCCTGTTCTCGGGAACAGTGATGCGTCACTGGTAGCTCCCCCCCCACACAGTTAGAATCACTCCCTAGGACACACTTAACCCCTTCAGCGCCACCTTGTGGTCAACCCCTTCAATGCCAGTGTAATTTTCACAGTAATCGGTGCATTTTTATAGCACCGATCGCTGTATAAATGACAATGGTCCCAAAATAGCGTCAAAAGTGTCCGCCATAAAGTCGCAGTCACGATAAAAAAAAATCACTGATCACCGCCATTACTAGTAAAAAAATTATAATAATAAAAATGCCATTAAACTGAGGTAAAGGAAGATATTTAGGATTTTTTTTTTTTTTTACCTTTACAACCCCTTTAAATGTGAAGATCCACCTAGATGCCTGGACCGGCAGCAGGCTCATCCAATCAGCAAGCCCCTGGGGGACTGAGACAGCCACCCACACTCCCCTCCACATCACAGCGCTCCAGTGAGCACTGGAGGGGCAGAGCAGAGAGTCGACGACTTACAGTCACAAGCTCTCTGGAGACCCGAGGACTGAGCGATCAGCAGTTTTTAATTGCTCAGTTCTCTAAAAGGAAGAATGAGGTAAGTGAAAAAAAATGGTACCTTTACAACCCCTTTAAGACTCAGTCATCTTCCATCGACTAATATATTAAAGCTGGACATACACTGATAGATTTTTTTTTTTTTAAAGAGCAGTCATAGTACAAAAAACAAACAAAAAAAAAATAAAAAAAATCGCAGCATGTCACTCGGTAATGCCAACAGAAGACTTTGACGAACGTCTTTCGAAAGTACTTCAAACCCTCGTTTGCATTTAAAGTTGGAATGAATGGAATTTCTCAAATTAAAACCACATTAAAAATTTCCATCTTGTTCCCTAGAATTTTCTTGGCAATGATGAAAAAGCCGATTTGACACAAAGAAACGTTAAAAAAACAAAAACAAAACAAACGGGTGTGATCAGCTATTTGTTTGAGAACATATGGCTTCTATTTTAAGTGCCTTTTGCATGTGGTGGGTATTTGGCTGTGTATCGTTTGCTTTTTGGAATTTTCAATAAAAAAAATTGGAAAAGGGGAAGCAAAAGAACAAAAAAAACAAAAAACAAAGAAAAAACAAAAACACAAAACAAAAAAAACACAAAACAAAAAAAACACAAAAAAAAAAAAACACAAAACAAAAAAAACACAAAACAAAAAAAACACAAAACAATAAACACAAAACAATAAACACAAAACAATAAACACAAAACAATAAACACAAAACAATAAACACAAAACAATAAACACAAAACAATAAACAAACACAAAACAATAAACAAACACAAAACAATAAACAAACACAAAACAAAAAAAAACACAAAACAAAAAAACAAAAACAAAACAAAACTTTCCGAAAGCAAAAATGTTTGAATGAGATTCTGCTTGGGTGTGGCCACCTTTAAACCCCTTTCACAGTGAGGAGTTTTTCAGGCGGATTAGCGCTAAAAATAGCGCCTAAATACCACCTTAAAAACTCAATGTGAAAGCCCGAGTGCTTACACACTGAGGCGATGCGCTGGCGGGACCGCTCCAAAAGTCCTGCTAGCAGCATCTCTGGAGCGGTGTGTTCTCAGCTCCTCCACCGCTCCTTCCCATTGGAAACAATGGGACATTGCGGTATTAACCCTTTTCCGGCCGCTAGCAGGGGTTAAAACCGCACCACCACTAGCAGCCGAATACTGTCGCAATTTCGTAGCAATTCTGACGGTATAGCGCAACTAAAAAAAGCGACGCTATACCGCCACCGCACCCCCCGCCACAGTGTGAAAGGGGCCTTAGAATGAGCTACACTGAGGTCAATATAAATCAGGGGTTCTCAACCTTTCTAATGCCGTGACTCCTTGATAAAATTTCCCAAGTTGTGGGGACCCCCAACAGTAAAATTATTTTCGTAGCGTGGGTTGTCAGCACCCAAGGCAACACAAGTAACTCCCTCTTTCTCTTTGTTTTCCATTCTTTCCCTTTCATCTTTCTCTACCTAATTTCTTCCCCCCCTCCCCCATCCCTCTCTCTAGCCGTCCGTCTTGTTCTTTCTCCTATTCTTTCTCTCCCTTTTTCGTTGTTCCTCCCCCCCGTTTTCTCTCCCTTTCATGTATCCTCTATTTTTATACCTGGGGAGGTGAGGGGAATGGGATGAGTGGAAGTGCTGGCGGGAGGTTTGGAATGAGTGGCAGTGCTGGGGGGAGTTCTGATCGGCCAACTTAGGTGCTCTCGATGAAGGTCATCTCACCTGCTGATCTGAAAACTGTAGTGGGGACTTTTAATGGCAACTATAATCACAGGTAGTGTTACTCACTGTGTCTCCGACTTGGTGGTGTCTCGTAGCAGTGACACCTATGCCGAAATCAGGAGATGGGGTCTCCTCCAGCCCCTCCTACTTCACATTCCTCACCAGTCAGCTGACCTCTAGTCTCTGCCCCCCCAGCCATCCTGTGAACTGAATGGGTGGCTCCGAACAGGGCGAGTGGAATGCCACAGGCTCTAGGGACAGCCCTGCCGGGCGGCAGCAAAAAGGCTGGGAGAGCGGTGCGGGCCTCAGGAAAAGCCCAGGATTCGGTGACCCCTGGCAAATCGTCACTCGACCAGAGGGGGTCCCGACCCCCAGGTTGAGAACCACTGATATAAATAAATACAGAGAAGAGCAACACAAGGGAACCCATACAGAATAGTTTTTCCTACAGCCTGAAATTATTTTGGTAAAGATCAATGAAGATTGGGAGGGCCGACGACTCCGCGCAAACCTCAAAATGCGCACAGGAAGGAATTTCAGAAATCCCAATTTAGAAAGCAAATCAATGGAAAGAATAAAAGAGGAACAGACAGACAATAAATAAAAGAGAGACGTCACTTACTCTCTGGAAGATCCACAGCAAGGCAGAGCATGCGATAAAACAAACCACACGTTAGTTTTTTCATGAATAAGGAGGTCACATTCACCTATCCTATACGAGATATATAAATCACCTATCCTATACGAGATATACAAATCACCTATCCTATACGAGATATATAAATCACCTATCCTATATGAGATATATAAATCACCTATCCTATATGAGATATATAAATCACCTATTCTATATGAGATATCATATAAATCACCTATCCTATATGAGATATATCAATCACCTATCCTATATGAGATATATCAATCACCTATCCTATACGAGATATATAAATCACCTATCCTATATGAGATATATAAATCACCTATCTTATACGAGATATATAAATCACCTATCCTATATGAGATATATAAATCACCTATCCTATACGAGATATCATATAAATCACCTATCCTATACGAGATATATAAATCACCTATCCTATACGAGATATATAAATCACCTATCCTATACGAGATATATAAATCACCTATCCTATATGAGATATATAAATCACCTATCCTATACGAGATATCATATAAATCACCTATCCTATACGAGATATCATATAAATCACCTATCCTATACGAGATATATAAATCACCTATCCTATACGAGATATATAAATCACCTATCCTATACGAGATATCATATAAATCACCTATCCTATATGAGATATCATATAAATCACCTATCCTATACGAGATATCATATAAATCACCTATCCTATACGAGATATCATATAAATCACCTATCCTATACGAGATATCATATAAATCACCTATCCTATACGAGATATCATATCACCTATCCTATATGAGATATCATATAAATCACCTATCCTATACGAGATATCGTATCAATCACCTATCCTATACGAGATATCATATAAATCACCTATCCTATACGAGATATCATATCAATCACCTATCCTATACGAGATATATAAATCACCTATCCTATATGAGATATATAAATCACCTATTCTATAAATTTGCCAAAACGACCAAAATCTAGATTCCTGATCAGCCATACCAGTGTTTGGATGACATATTAAAAGCTCAGCAGTCTAGAACTTGCTTTGTACTTCACATACACAATTAGAGAATTCCTCCTCCTACTTTGCCTCATTTCTCTCAACACCCTGCTGGATTTTCATACAGCTTGTAATAAAATATGAAATACCCCTTGTTGGCATCTGTATGGATGAAGCAGCTCTACAACGTGAAGGTGATGTAAGAGGACTACAGACACTCAAAGGCCGGGAGCAAGCGCAGACAGGGTCCCCGCTCACCTGGGAGCAAGCGCAGACAGGGTCCCCGCTCACCTGGGAGCAAGCGCAGACAGGGTCCCCGCTCACCTGGCAGCAAGCGCAGACAGGGTCCCCGCTCAGCCGGGAGCAAGCGCAGACAGGGTCCCCGCTCAGCCGGGAGCAAGCGCAGACAGGGTCCCCGCTCAGCCGGGAGCAAGCGCAGACAGGGTCCCCGCTCAGCCGGGAGCAAGCGCAGACAGGGTCCCCGCTCAGCCGGGAGCAAGCGCAGACAGGGTCCCCGCTCAGCCGGGAGCAAGCGCAGACAGGGTCCCCGCTCAGCCAGGAGCAAGCGCAGACAGGGTCCCCGCTCAGCCGGGAGCAAGCGCAGACAGGGTACCGTGTGGTAGTAGTTGGGACCCTGTCTGCGCTTACTCCCGGCTGAGCGGGACCAGATGGCGTCAGCTCACACAAGGATGAGCTGGGGACTTCACAAGGCCGCAAAGCCGCGGCCTCAATTACCGGACATCACGGGCCCCCCGCGATCGAGCGGCGAGGGAGGGTCGAAGCCGGGAGCAAGCGCAGACAGGGTCCCGCTCAGCCGGGAGCAAGCGCAGACAGCCTCCCACCTCAGGAAGCAAGCGCAGCCACCAGCGCTGTCAGTGTCCTGCATGCCTGGGGCAAATGCAGCCTATGTTATTTACACGGGGCACAACTGTGCCCAGTGGCCTGCATGCTATTAAACAAGCATAGTTATCTTCATGTCCGGTAAACCAACTACGACCACACGGTAGACAAGCGCAGTCATCCCCATTAAGCTCCTGATACGTAGCTTCCCCTCTCTCTTCTATCACTACCATAGGCTTAAGGCAAGCGAGAAGCCACCTGAGAACGATTACATAACACTGACCTCCTATACAAGCTCTGGTAGTGAAGACACTAATAATGTTCAGCCATATCGTAGTGAAAGGCGAAATGTCCTGTGCGCTCAGCAAAAGCTCCGCCAGGAAATTATTCCTCGTTCCCACCATTGGCAATGACATTAGCAGCGATATTGCTGGTACTGAGATTTACCAGGTTAAACCTTTCCATCATCATGCAGACATCACCATGCGTAGCATGCAGCACACCATGCAATCAGTAGAGCAATGTACTGCAGAGCTGCTGCATCCCTACATAGAATAAATTCTACATTTTACAAACATTCCAACATAAAAACTGCAACACTCGACTCTTACAAATCGCATGTTCCTCTACAAGAGAGCAGCCATGCACAAAACATACCTTGCTGTGTGGATCGGCAAACATCCGCGTGAATATCTCACACAATCGTTTCAGCTCCACCCGGCTAGAATGAAAGAAAAAAGCGGGTCACTCCACGCCGGGTCACAGAACAGAATACAGAAAAGGCCTCCCGATTTTTACCTGAGCGTCCGCTGACTTTTTAAAAGGTTTTGTAGACCGATAAGCCCCTCCTTCCTCTCTGACCAATTGGAACTAGCGCAGTGATTAAGGACCTCGGCCACGTCCTCGGTTTGCCGCAGGTAGTGCGGAATCCCGCCATTCCGAGATCCGTAGGACCTTTCCGAGCACGCGCTGGAGGCGTCGCTGTTGGCGTCGTCATCAGAATACATCCCGTACGGCTCGTAGCGCCTTCTCACTTGCTTTTTCTGCAGACAAAAAAAAAAAAACAACCAATCACCTCATTAGACAACATTTTCTAACACATAACTTCCAAATTTCCTTTTACGGAGACAATCTTTCTGCACGTCAATCCAGTTGTAAGGAACCTGCAAGTAAAAGAAGTCAAAGTGCATCCATCCGCCATAATGGTGTTGGATTTAATGATTAGGTCCGTCCCTTGTATAGAGCAAAGGTGGCTGTAGCCTTTATGTTAGGCCCTTTTCACACTACAAAATAAATCCGTTTTAATAATCCGTATTAAAATCCGTCAGATAATGTTAAAAAACGGAAGTTATACGTCCTTTATAAAATATCATTAAAGTCTATGGGATTTTTTTATGTTCCGTAAAGATCCGTAATAGTCCGTTATAACGTACGGACGTTAGTTATAACGGAATATGTGACGGGTCTTGCACTATTTTTTGTCCATTTTTTGTCCGTTGCAAGTAACGGATATATTAACGTCCGTTATATTTTAACATTGAAGTCTATGGCGCACGGACGTTAGTAAATGTCTCCGTAAATGTCCGTTATGTTAACGGACGTTAATTTTACTGAGCATGCTCAGTAAAGACTTCTGGAGCTGGACTTCAAGAAAGGGTGAAATGGTTTTTATTAACGGACGTTGGAAAGGAATGATATAACGGATGTATACGGATATATACGGATAAACATTATCCGTTTTCAATAAAGGAAGAATGGTAAAATATTTACCCGTATGTATCCGTTATTAAATCCGTTAATAAACGTCCGTTAATAGGTGTAATACGGATATTATAAAACGGACATACAATCCATAGTGTGAAAGAAGCCTTAGAATGTAGACCGTGGAGCCACAAAACCCCCCCAAAAAAATAAGGTATGGGAAAGTTCTGGACAGCCGCACTCCAAATAATTAGCCTTTATTGTAAAAAAAATATATATAAAAAATACATGCCACAGCAAAATACAGGACAGAAGAACTGACGTGTTTCACACTTTTAACAGTAATAGCTATGATTAACCACTTCCATACCGGGCCTATTCTGGCACGTCTCTCCTACATGCAAAAATCATATTTTTTTTGCTAGAAAATTACTCAGAACCCCCAAACATTATATATGTTTTTTTAGCAGACACCCTAGGGAATAAACTTTTTATCTCGCACGGTATTAGCGCAAATTTTTTTTTTTCACATTTTCTATAATGTGAAAGATGAAGCTACGCCGAATAAATAGATACCCAACATGTCACGCTATAAAATTGCATCTTTTGGGAAGGGGGTCTTCACCGGGTATCTTTTGGGAAGGGGGTCTTCACCGTTTTTGGGAAGGGGGTCTTCACTGGGCATCTTTTGGGAAGGGGGTCTTCACTGGGCATCTTTTGGGAAGGGGGTCTTCACTGGGCATCTTTTGGGAAGGGGGTCTTCACTGGGCATCTTTTGGGAAGGGGGTCTTCACTGGGCATCTTTTGGGGAGGGGGTCTTCACTGGGCATCTTTTGGGGAGGGGGTCTTCACTGGGCATCTTTTGGGGAGGGGGTCTTCACTGGGCATCTTTTGGGAAGGGGGTCTTCACTGGGCATCTTTTGGGAAGGGGGTCTTCACTGGGCATCTTTTGGGAAGGGGGTCTTCACTGGGCATCTTTTGGGAAGGGGGTCTTCACTGGGCATCTTTTGGGAAGGGGGTCTTAACTGGGCATCTTTTGGGAAGGGGGTCTTCACCGGGCATCTTTTGGGAAGGGGGTCTTCACCGGGCATCTTTTGGAAGGGGGTCTTCACCGGGCATCTTTTGGAAGGGGGTCTTCACTGGGCATCTTTTGGAAGGGGGTCTTCACCGGGCATCTTTTGGAAGGGGGTCTTCACTGGGCATCTTTTGGGAAGGGGGTCTTCACTGGGCATCTTTTGGGAAGGGGGTCTTCACTGGGCATCTTTTGGGAAGGGGGTCTTCACTGGGCATCTTTTGGGAAGGGGGTCTTCACTGGGCATCTTTTGGGAAGGGGGTCTTCACTGGGCATCTTTTGGGAAGGGGGTCTTCACTGGGCATCTTTTGGGAAGGGGGTCTTCACTGGGCATCTTTTGGGAAGGGGGTCTTCACTGGGCATCTTTTGGGAAGGGGGTCTTTACTGGGCATCTTTTGGGAAGGAGGTCTTTACTGGGCATCTTTTGGGAAGGAGGTCTTCACTGGGCATCTTTTGGGAAGGGGGTCTTCACTGGGCATCTTTTGGGAAGGAGGTCTTCACTGGGCATCTTTTGGGAAGGAGGTCTTCACTGGGCATCTTTTGGGAAGGAGGTCTTCAACGGGCATCTTTTGGGAAGGGGGTGGGGGGGGTTTTACTGGGCATCTTTTGGGGAGGGGGTTTACACTGAACATCTTTTGGGGAGGGGTTATCACTGGACATCTAGTCTTACAGATACAACCGACCCTTTGAGGGCAATCATAATGTTGATGTGGCCCAAAATGAAATGGAGTTCGACACCCCTGTTCTAACCTGTTCAGAAAAAAATTACCCACACCTTACAATCTGAATGTACTCTAGACCTACCAACCGTTATGTAGTGTGGGGGCCTGGATAGATACTGATTAAATAAAGCATGTAGCTGCTCATATGACACAGCTTTATTGAATATAAGGGAGGTTTAAAAATAACGTGAAGTAATGGGTATGTTGAGTCAGGTGACGGGGTGGGAGGGGCTACCATCGATCTTTTTTCAGCATTTTTGTTGAATACATTCTGAGCCCATTACACATCATCCAAGTTCAGGAGATCAGGCCGGGTGAAGCACCCCACACACGGGACATTCAGTAGGAGACGGTCACAGATGGTGACAGAGACCGAACATAGACATTCTGCAAGGTGCTGAGCAAGCAAGAAAAACTGGTTCCCCGAAGACACGAGTGACGACATAATGAAGATAGCCGACCTGTCTGATCGTATCTCCAAATATGAAGCGCGCCCAAAGCTGCGATGAAATGGGATTCTTGCCGTGTTTAGGGAAGTGAGCAGATTACTGCCGAGCGCCAAGAGACACGCCGTTCTCCCCGACTAGTTGTGGGAATGCAGGCCGAGGAGATGAAGTGATGATATACTGGAAAGTGTATAGAATGAAAAGCCTCCAACCACGGCTCAATAACAAAGATAGACAGATCTCTCCAACGGCATGTGCTGTTGAAGAATACATACCTCAAAAAATCAGCCCCTCCCTCAAAAAAAAAATAATCTTAGGCGACTTTCACAATGGGTCGGGGGAGCGTTAGCAGTAAAGCGCCGCTAGTTTTAGCGGCGGTTTACCGTCCCTTTAGCTGCGCTTTTGGGCCACTAGCGGGGCGCTTTTAACCCCGCGAGTGGCCGAAGGGTTAAAAGTGCCTGTGTTGCGGCGCTGCCCATTCATTTCAATAGGCAGGGCGTATACAGCGCTCCCGCACCGACCCCAAAGATGCTGCTTGCAGGACTTTCTTTCCCGTCCCGCAAAGTGCACCGCCCCTGTGTGAAGGCACTCGGGCTCTCACATTGGGGAGGCATTAGAGGCGCTATTCTTTAGCTCTAAAACACCTGAAAAGCACCCCAGTGGGAAAGGGGTCCAATACAAGTGGATTCTAATGTGCTGAAAATATTTAGAACGGCCCAGAAGACTCTTGGGACCCTTGGGGCGGTTGCATGCAGGGGCATCCATTGTCTTGTATACTCCAGGAACTGTTAAAGATGTGGGTATAGTTGGTATAGCCCAGATATTGAAAGTGTTGGTGAGCTGTTAAAGCGGGAGTTCACCCAAAAATCAACTTTCTGCAGTTAGATCACATCTGCAGTATGCTGGTCTTTATTTTATTTTGGTACTTATCGTTTTAGCAGTATTTCTTCTATGGCTCCGAGCGGGGAATCCTTCGGGGAATGGGCGTTCCCGAAGGCAAGCAAGTTGATTGACGGCCTTCGATAGCGCGTCACAGCTTCCGAAAACAGCCGAGGTGACACTTGGCTGTTTACGGCGCCTGCCGTGTAGAGCTGACTGCGCAGGCGCCGTAAATTGCCGAGCGTCACTCGTGTATCTTCGGAAGCCGTGATGCGCTATCGAAGGCTGTCAATCAACTTGCTTGTCTAATGACGGCGGGCGGAATACCCTATTGTCCTGACAGGACGTTATATCACGTCCTGTCATTTAAAGCCGATAGGGGGCGCACGCGCGCCGCCGTCAGCGTTACTGAGAACACAATGCGTGTGCCCGGCGGCCATCCACGATTGCCCAGTAACTGAGCAGTACCGTGGATCTCTGTGTGTAAACACAGAGATCCACGTCCTGTCAGGGAGAGGAGAGGAGACCGATGCTGTGTCCCTTGTACATAGGGACACAGATCGGTCACCTCCCCCAGTCACTCCCCCTCCCCCTACAGTTAGAACACTCACTAGGCTACACATTTAACCCCTTCCCCGCCCCCTAGTGGTTAACCCCTTCCCTGCCAGTCACATTTATGCAGTAATCAGCGCATATTTATAGCACTGTTCACTGTATAAATGTGAATGGTCCCAAAAATGTGTCAAAAGTGTCCGATGTATCCACTATGATGTCGCAGCCGTGGAAAAAAATTGCAGATCGCCGCCATTCCTAGTAGAAAAAAAAAATCATAATTATGTCCCCTATTTTGTAGGCAATGTAACTTTTGCGCAAACCAGTCACTATACGGTTATTGCGATTTTTTTTTTAACCAAAATTATGTAGAAGAATACGTATTGGCCTAAACTGAGATAACATTTTTTTTTTTTTAATGGGATATTTATTATAGCAAAAAGTAAAAAATAGTGTATTTTTTTCAAAATTGACGCTCTTTTTTTTGTTTATAGCCCAAAAAATAAAAACCGCAGAGGAGATCAAATACCACCAAAAGAAAGCTCTATTTGTGGGAAAAAAAGGACGTCAATTTTGTTTGGGAGCCACGTTGCACGACCACGCAATTGTCGGATAAAGCGACGCAGTGCCGGAAGCTAAAATTTTGTCTGGGCAGGAAGGGGGTGTATGTGCCCAGTAAGCAAGTGGTTAATGCAGTTCAGAGTCCTGAGTGAGTGAGAAACTTGTATAGCGCAACAAATGCGAACTTAATCGCCTCAAGTCCTAGAGGAGGAACTTCACTTTGCCTATTAGAGGAGAATTCCTATGTGGAAAATGCAGTGCCCATTGCAACCAATGAGAATTCATGACATACTGGTGAAAAATCAGCACACTGAACAGGGGGATGGATGGCTGTGAGGCTGGATAGCTGCACAAATCACTGCTGGAAGGGCAGGACAGTGGGGGTGGAGATCCTGCTGGGAGGGGGGAGCTCAGCTGCAGAGTGGCTACTGAGGGGGGGTGGAGAAGGGTGAGTCAAGTCTCTGTTGAGAGGGGGAGCTGAGCTACTGAAATAATGACTTCTGTGCCTTTGCTGTGAAATTTGAAGATGAATCATTTAACAGTGCCTGCAGCTACAGAGCTCAGTGAAGGCTTGATTTATTTATTTCAGGTACTTCTATAGCGGCATCAATGTACGCAGAGCTTTACACATATATATTGTACATTCACAGCAGTCCCTGCCTGGGTGGAGCTTACAATCTAAGGTCCCCAACTCACATTTATACATACACATATCAGGGACAATTTAGATCGGAGCCAATTAACTTCCAAGCATGTCTTTGGGGTGTGGGAGGAAATATTTTAGGGCTAATTTACTGGTGGTTAATATGTAAATGATTGAATGTCCAAAGCCCGGCCAACAGGAGTGTATGTAAACCCAACACTTCCTATTCCTGATATGTGGCTGCTGTACCATGTACTTACATAGAGTTACATAGTAAGTGGGGCTGAAAAAAAAGACACAAGTCCAACCTATGTGTGTGATGATATGTTAGTATTACATTGTATATCCCTGTATGTTGTGGTCGTTCAGGTGATTATCTAATACAGTAAAACCTTGGTTTGCGAGCATAACTCGTTCCAGAAACATGCTTGTAATCCAAAGCACTTGTATATTAAAGCATTATTTTTATAGGGCATAAAAGAGAAGAGATGCTCCGCCTCTAAGTGTAGCAATAAGTTGCTAAATGTTGTCCCTTCATTACATGTAACCATATTGCTACACTTAGAGGCTCCTCTCTTCTTTTTTATACTCAGTTGTGACATGACGCTGCTCTTATATCAAGACATCGCTTGTATATCAAGGCAAAATTTATTAAAACATTTTGCTTGTCTTGCAAAACGCTCTCAAACCAAGGTTTTACTGTAGTTTCTTGAAACCATCTTTTTGAGAAAGTCGCCTTTTCTCTTTGTATTGCTTCCTTAGTGTTAGAAATACCTGGTGATCCTGCCAGCCCCTCTGCTTCCTTTTTTTAAACTGAGCACACTAAGCATGAGAGCACACCATGGTCCGTCCTCTAGCTGTGCTGGGAACGCAGAGTGCTCTCCACCAATGATTAGACTCGTCATGACACGCCTTCCCTGCAGAGCCTTTAACTGGGAAGATCAGTGTCCTGGCGTTTTCTCCTACCCCCAGCTATTATGCAGCTGAGAACAGAGGGAATGTGATAAGAAGAAAGAAAAGAGAAAAAATGAGAGAGTGAGGAGAAGGAAGAGGAAGAGGAGAAGGAGAAGGAAGAGAAAGATAAAAAGTTAGAGGAGAAGGAAGAGCAAGAGGAGAAGGAAGAGGAAAAGGAAGAGGAAGAGGAGGAGGAGAAGGAAGAGGGAGGAGAAGGAGAAGGAGAAGGAAGAGGGAGAAGGAATAGGGAGAAGAAAGAGGAAGAGAAAGAGAAGAAAGAGGAAGAGGAAGAGGAAGAGAAGAAAGAGGAAGAGGAAGAGAAGAAGAAAGAGGAAGAGGAAGAGAAGAAAGAGGAAGAGAAGAAGAAAGAGGAAGAGAAGAAAGAGGAAGAGGAGAAGAAAGAAGAAAGAGGAAGAGAAGAAAGAGGAAGAGGAGAAGAAAGAGGAAGAGGAGAAGAAAGAGGAAGAGGAGAAGAAAGAGGAAGAGGAGAAGAAAGAGGAAGAGAAGAAAGAAGAAAGAGGAAGAGAAGAAAGAAGAAAGAGGAAGAGAAGAAAGAAGAAAGAGGAAGAGAAGAAAGAAGAAAGAGGAAGAGAAGAAAGAAGAAAGAGGAAGAGAAGAAAGAAGAAAGAGGAAGAGAAGAAAGAAGAAAGAGGAAGAGAAGAAAGAAGAAAGAGGAAGAGAAGAAAGAAGAAAAGGAGAAGAAAGAGGAAGAGGAGAAGAAAGAGGAAGAGGAGAAGAAAGAGGAAGAGGAAAAGAAAGAGGAAGAGGAGAAGGAAGAGGAAGAGAAGGAGGAGAAGGAAGAGGAAGAGAAGGAGGAAGAGGAAGAGAAGGAGGAAGAGGAAGAGAAGGAGAAAGAGGAAGAGAAGGAAGAGGAAGATGAAGAGGAGAAGGAAGAGGAAGAGGAGAAGGAAAAGGAAGAGGAGAAGGAAGAGGAAGAGGAGAAGGAGGAGGAAGAGAAGGAAGAGGAGAAGGAAGAGGAGAAGGGAGAGGGAGGAGAAGGAAGAGGAAGGAGAAGGAAGAGGAAGGAGAAGGAAGAGGAAGGAGAAGGAAGGAAGAGGAAGAAGGAAGAGGAAGAAATCACTTTGCGGTCAAAATACAAGATGCGCTCCCCCCCCCCCCGACTCACATAAATAACATGCAATCACAGAACATGCAACGTTTCTCCATTAGGTGGGTGTCAGGATCACAGTACACAATGTTATATCATTTTTCCAGAAACAGCCGCCTCTGGACCCTTCGGCATTACTGCCATACCAGGTCACAATGAGGAAGATTGCGATTTATGGTGATCCTTGGTAGGAGCGACATCGCTGGTACGATGTAGGAAAGTTCTCTTGAGGGATACAGTTGGATTTGTTATGACAAGGTAAGTCACCTTCTTGCTATACTCCGAAAACTCATGTCTGCAAATAAAACCTCCAAAATGGAACCTTAGTGGGATCTGGGCGATGGAATGCCACTTGTGAGTCTACAGTACGCATTCCAAGCGCAGACCACCAAAAGAACAATGGGAAGAGCTACAAGAACGCACAGTCACTGCAGAGCGGGGCCACAAAATGTAACATAACAGAAATATTCGTACCTTATTCCTGGGGTCTCCCAGCAGCTAAACAAGAAATTAAGAATGTTATTAGAAGAGGTTTCCAGATAGAGAGATTATGTTATTGGGGGGGGGGGGGGAGGAGGGGAACACAGAACGAACGTGACCGGGCTCTGCTATACAAGTTCTGGGAAGAGCAGCAAACAGACAACACAAGACTGGACACAGGAGAGGCCCTACGCGAATCGAAAGGACATCCGGCCGCTATCGGCAAAGGTGCTATAGATCCAACGTTATCAACACTGGGAAAGGACGGGCAGAACTCACAGACACGGCTGGAGAAAACAAATGTCACTTTTAAATGAGAAATGTAATCCAGTATGAAGCAGACCTGGGCAAATTATGGCCCTAGGGCCACATCCGGCCCTCGGTGCCTCCAGTGTCACTCTCACCGAGGAAGCTGACCGAGTCGTAAAGGGACAGATGTCCTTGTGAAAAGCTGCAAGAACTGGAGGTAGAGAGCCTGAGGATCGGTACAGCGAGGGGGAGGCTCGGGTCTGGTGGGAGGGTGTTGCCTAGGAGACAGCCGATGCTTTGGACAGGATCCAATTTACCTACTAGCATGTCTTTGGAGTGTGAGAGGAAACCGGAGTACCCGGAGGAAACCCACGCAGGCACATGCAAACTCCAGGCAGATGGTGTCGTGGTCGGGATTCGAACCAGCGACCCTTTTGCTGCAAGGCGAAAGTGCTACTCACTACACCACTGTGCTGTATTATATATAGATATTAGGGTTGTCCCGATACCACTTTTTTAGGACCGAGTACCGATACTTTTTTTCAAGTACTCGCCGACACCGAATACCGATAATTTTTTTTAAATGTGTCCCCAAATGCAGCCATGTCCCCCCACAAATGCAGCCATGTCCCCCCACCATATCCAGCCAAGTCTCCCCACCATATCCAGCCAAGTCTCCCCCCCATATCCAGCCAAGTCTCCCCCCCATATCCAGCCAAGTCTCCCCCCCATATCCAGCCAAGTCTCCCCCCCATATCCAGCCAAGTCTCCACCCCATATCCAGCCAAGTCTCCACCCCATATCCAGCCAAGTCTCCCCCCCATATCCAGCCAAGTCTCCCCCCCATATCCAGCCAAGCCTCCCCCCCATATCCAGCCATGTCTCCCCGCCATATCCAGCCATGTCTCCCATTTGCAGCCATGTCTCCCCCCCATATCCAGCCATGTCTCCCATATGCAGCCATGTCCCCCTTACCTGCATCCCCGCTGCCGCCGACTGGTTAATACGCGCAGGGAACATCACAGCTTTCATTTGAATTGCTGTAATGATTCGCGCCGCGCTGCGTATAGACACTCCCCCTTGCTCGGGATTGGACAGTTCACCTGAGCAAGGGGGAGTGTCTATACGCGGCGGCGGGAAAGACTACAGCTATTCAAATGAATGCTGTAATGTTCCCCGCCCGTATTAACCAAGTGGCGGTGGCAGCGGGGATGTGGTGTAGCGGCGGGATGCGTCGGCGGCGGGGGGAGTATTCTATTTCGGTATCGGGGGTATTTGCGGGAGTACGAGTACTCCCGCAAATACTCGGAATCGGTCCCGATACCGATACTAGTATCGGTATCGGGACAACCCTAATAGATATATAGCTATACACACAGTAGTACCGTGGTTTACAAGCTTAATCCGTTCCAGAAGAATGCTTGTAATCCAAAGCACTCGTATTTTAAAGCGAGTTTCCCCATAGGAAACAATGGAAACTCAGATAATTCGTTCCACAGCCACTGCTGGTCTATGCAGTACCGCATGTGGCCAAAGGTGGGAGAGGTGCCCCAGACACTTGGAGAAGCTCAGAGACCACTCAGGAAAACCCTTGGGGAAACTCTGTGACAAAACAGTGTTTCCAAGTGGCTCCAGTGCCCCTGCACCAGTAAATTTTGTTATATATATATATATATATATATACACACACACACACAGTATATCATTTTCAGACATGGGCTCCTGGATCAGATGTAAGCTACAGAACTGGACTCTTAAATTTTTAGAATTTTTTGGCCTCTGCCAGGTCTATGAATTCTGCCCATGGGTGGAAAAGTTACAAAGCACGATAGACACTTTCTCTCTATATAGTCATTGGAGCAGCCCTTCTCAACCAGGGGTCTGTGGAAGCTTTGTGTTCCTCCTGAGGTTGCTTTGAGGTCCCCCCCTCTCCCCTCCCCCCGAGTAGTGGTAGGTTGATCTTTTACCTCCACTGACCAATGTAAGGGTCAAAGCAAAACTTTTTTAAATCTCCACAATTGGACACAGATGGCGGGAAAAAATAAATAAGACAGGGGTTATAACCCTCCTTTGCTCTTCTGAAAATGAAAAATAAAGGTTTTGTCTAAAGTTCTACTTTAAGGGACACCACAATTTTACCAATTTTTTTTTTTCTAATACTCCGTTCAAGAAAATAATTTTGTTATGGGTGGGTATTAAAAAGAGTTTGCCCGTGGTGTCAAATACGCTAGGTCACAGGTGTCAAACACAAGGCCCGCGGGCCGAATCCGGCCCTCCAGGCCATTTCATGCGGCCCTCGCACCTCAGGAGAGCTCCAGCCCCTATACTTTTTGTTTTCAAGCAATGCATCCAGCTTCTTCCCAGCAGCAGCTTAAGGAAAGGGGGGTGCACTGTGATGTAAGGGAGAGTGGGGGACTCAACTTCTGATGGTGGGGGGGGGCTCTTGACATCTAATGTAAAGGGAGTGGATGCGCTGGACATCTAATTTACAGATACAACCGGCCCTTTTGAGGACAATCATAATGCTGATGTGGTTCACGATGAAATTGAGTTTGACACCCCTGCTCTATGTACACCAGCTTTTTTAATTTTAATTTAAAGATGTAATTAACATACTAATCATGCTTTTTTTCTGAGAGTGATGGGTAGATTATAATTAAACATGGGGTTCCTTGAAACCATAAAGGGTTCAAGGGTTCCTCTGGGGTAAAATAAAAAGGTTGAGAAAGGCTGCATTGGACAACGGTGAAGAGCAGCAATGCACGCAATTCGCGTCTCACCAGAGCGTCTGCCACCGCGGCTTCAAGGTCCGTACTGGAGCTGAGAACCCGCATGGCGTTCATGGAGGACGGATATTTTCCTGACTGGCTTATTCCATAGCGATCTGAAAAAAAAAAAAAAAAACACAACAGGGTTACCAACGGAATTATGGGGGTGGAATTCCAGGGAAAGAAACCACCGAGGACATCGGAAAGGCGACATGTGAAAGAGGAGTGACCACCATCACTTTCTCCTTGAAGTACATTGGTGGGGGGGACACCGGACTCTTCCAATGTCATTCTGCCCATCTGATGTCTCCAGGACGTTCCCCAGGAAATCCACTGATAGGACGCGGGTATCTACCAACCAATAGCAGGCAGGCTTTGCGAATCTTCAGCTGCTGCACAAAACATTAGATATCAGGACTTATAATGAAAAGTAACAGCAGCTGAAGATCCGAAGCCAGAAAAACCCTCGAGGCACCAAAGTGGCCTTCTTAGAAGATGAGGCCTCGCTAGAGTCCAATAGAATCATTTCACCTATATGAGAGTAACATGAGGAGGAATGGCAAAAAAGAAAAAGAAAAGAAAAGCAGAGATGTGATGGATAATCCCAACTGAAAAACAAAAAGCAGGGAAGTGCGAGTTACTGGCCCCTGGATCAATGACGCGGCTCATTAGAAATGTGTGAATGTATACTGGGATTGGTCACCAGGGGGCAGTAACACATCTGTAAAGAAACACGGCAGAAGTTACGTCAATAATAAATCCAAAATAACCAAAATATACATAAACACCAAATTAATTAAAAGAAAAAAATTTAAGTAAAAAAAAAGTCTTGTCCATACAATAACCTTCTATCCATCACCACCAACCAAAATAAAAGGAGGATTATTTTCTTTGGAGAGGTTACATTTCCCCTGAAGATTACATTGTATCTACAGAATTGTCACACCAACCCCAATGAATGACAAGTTCGCTACATTGACTCCTTAACTGTCATTTGGTGACTTCATTGTGGTCATGCACTCTCCTTGACAGCATCTGTAAGAGCTTTCATTGGCTGATAAGAAGAACCCCCCCCCCCCCCCCCAAAAAAAAGGAAACAAAAAAAAAAAGGAAACCAAAAAAAAGAAGAGGAAACCAAAAAAAAGAAGAGGAAACCAAAAAAAAAGAAGAGGAAACCAAAAAAAAGAAGAGGAAACCAAAAAAAAAAAAGAAGAGGAAACCAAAAAAAAAAAGAAGAGGAAACCAAAAAAAAGAAGAGGAAACCAAAAAAAAGAAGAGGAAACCAAAAAAAAGAAGAGGAAACCAAAAAAAAGAAGAGGAAACAGCTTCTGCCGGCCATACACGGGTCAAATTCTGAACCAATGTTCCTTCAAAAATCATCAATGACAGCATCTGTAAGAGCTTTCATTGGCTGATAAGAAGTACCCCCCCCCCCCAAAAAAAGGAAACCACCCCCCCCCACACAAAAAATATAAAAGGAAACCAAAAAAATAAAAAGGAAAACAACAAAAAAAAATGGGAGAGGAAACGGCTTTTGCCGGCCATACACGGGTCAAATTCTGAACCAATGTTCCTTCAAAAATCTTGCTTATGGCGATTGTAGGCGCATTAGTGTAATTGCAACAGAAACAATTGAGTAACAATGGAACCTCGGATTGCAAGTGACGCGGGGCGTTTCACAATACGAGCGCTGTATTTTAAAAAATCCTAACTCGGGTTGCGAGTGTGATCTCCCAAAACGAGCAGGATTCAGGCCAACGGAGCCGAGCGGAGCCAAACAGCGCCGATCGGAAATCGCCAGAAAGACACGGAAATACTCCATTCACAAGCCTTTCCAAAGTTTGCCAAGGTCAGCCGAGCTCTCCTCGGGCCTTTTCAGACATTTCTGGGGCAGGGACAGGATTTAAAAAAATTAAAACTGCTCGTATTGCGAAACACTCGTTAACCGTGTTACTCGCAATCCAAGAGTTTCACTGTATAAGCTCAGTTAAGGCCCCTTTCACACTTGTGACTGCAGTCGCATGAGAAGTCGTACGTCATGATTTTCAATGAGTACCGATCATAGTCGTGGCAAAACATGGCGGCAAAAATCGCACAACTTTCAGGTCGCACAAGTGTGAAAGGGGCCTTACTGGTAAAACTAAAGTGTGAAATGCAAGACTTTAGTGGGTGTAAAAAAAAAATGTCCGCTTGCTGCCTTCTAACTGTAGGCTTACTGTGGAGGAGCGCGGGTGTAACCAAGATGGCCGTGCCGGAACGGCACTCCAGTTACATATTCTGATGGTTAGCGACTTTCTGACAGGACGACACCGGCTTTCAAGTGGATCTTCGGTATGTCCCTTAAGTGACTCCACCTGGACACCCCCCCCCCCCCCCCCCCGGACGAGCTCTTTGGCACATGTGCAGGAGATTGCCAGCGCATGCTCAAAAACAGCAAGAGACTCTCGACTTCCCTAATAGCCATGTTTGTGCATACATAGGAAACACTTCCCTTGTGCAGATGGTTGGGAAACCCTGTGCATGTGCAGCTGCGCTGCAGGGCTCACTCATGATCCGAGGCCCTGTGGCACATCTGAGAGCGCAAAGGACGCATTTGACAAAAAATAAAAATGCTATGTACACAATCCACACCTCGACTACAATACCCACATGAACCAAAGAGGGAAAGTAGGAGACCCAACACTGCTCAATACCATGTACTCTATATACAGATATATAGTACATGAGGGTTAATCAGACATTCTCTGTCGGGTAAGACACATCGGGGGTCGGCGTAGAACAATTTTGTAAGACAAATGTCACAAGCACTTGCCAATCTGCCCTCTGCAAATCTGTCCGCATTTTGCTTAATATATTGATTGCCAGCGCCATCTAGAGGCCACGTGCGGTATTCGTCTGACTGCGGTATTTCAGGAAAATATACACACCGTGGCTACGATTGGAGCAGACAAGAAGAATCGGCGTATTAGGCAAAATACAGCAACAATTTGCAAAGCTAGGCAAAAGCTCATGACATTTTCAGACAAATTTCTGATACATGGTACACTACATACTAAAGTGCCTTAAAAGACTGATAGCCAGATTCAGAAAGAGTTAAGCCGGCGTATCAGTAGATACGCCGTCGTAACTCTGAATCTGTGCCGTCGTATATTTAAGTGTATTCTCAAAATGAGATGCACTTAAATCTAGCTAAGATACGACGGCCTGCGCCGTCGTATCTTAGCTTTCTATTTCGGCCGGCCGCTAGGGGCGTGAACGCTGATTTACGCCTTGAATGCGTAAATCAGCGAGATACGCCTATTCATGAACGTACGCTTCCCCGTCGCAGTAAAGATACGCCTTTTACGTTAGGCGTTTTCAGGCGTAAAGTTAGTCCAACAAAAAGCTGGCCTAGCCAATGTTACATATGGACTTCGGTCCCGCGTCGAATTTTGAATTTTTTACGTCGTTTGCGCAAGTCATCCCTGAATGAGGCTGGGCGTAATTTACGTTCACGTCGAAACCAATAAGTCTTTGCGGCGTAATTTGGAGCATGCGCACTGGGATATGTCCACGGACGGCGCATGCGCCGTTCGTAAAAAACGTCAATCACGTCGGGTCGCGATTCATTCGCATAAAACACGCCCACCTCTTCACAATTTGAATTAGGCGCGCTTAGGCCGGGACATTTACGCTACGCCGCCGTAACTTAGGACACAAGTGCTTTGTGAATACAGCACTTGCCTCTCTGACTTACGGCGGCGTAGCGTAAATACGATACGCTACGCCGGCTCAAACATACGCCGCCCTACGTGAATCTAGCTATAGAGTTTTTTTTTTTTGTCTTCATGTATTCTATGTATGAAGGTAAAAGAAACCTTCAGTGTGCAGCATAGCATCCCCCCCCCCCAATATTTATTACCTGAGCCCAACCTTCCTTCAATGATGTGCATGACAGCCTCGGCTCTCCAGGGACTCTCCTTTCCTCATTGGTTAGCCAATTCGATACACAGCAGCGGGAGCCATTGGATACAGCTTCTGTCAATCACAGCCAGTGAGCCAATGAGAAGGGGCGGGGCCAAGCTGCAGCTCTGTGTGTGAATGGACATGCAGAGTCGTGGCTCGGGAGCCTCCATTGCAAGCCGTTTCCTCTGGGGAAAAGGGAGGGGCCAGGAGCGCTAGAGGGGGATCTATGAGGATCAGGGCTGCTCTGTGCAAAACCATTACACAGAGCAGGGGTGTATGACATGTTTGTTTTTGACTTTATTATCACTTAAAAGTAGAAAATTTAATGATGAATATCCTTAGCGCCCTCTGCTTTTTGATTACTGTATTCTAGTCACATTGGTTTTTAAACTGACGTAACACTAATGTGCCAAAATTTACGTGAGACTAAATCAGGCAACATTAAAGTGGTTGTACTGCCACTTTTACCCACAGGCAAGCCTCCTCTCCTCTCGCCATGCATCTCAGGCTCTGCCATGGGCGTCCGCTCCATAGGGCAAGGGGGGTCGTTTGCCCCCCCCCCCCCCCCCGGAATTGCCAGGGAGAGCCAGGAGCAGGGCCGAAATTTTTAAAGGTGCTGCTGCCGAAGCACCCCCCCCCCCCCCAATGAAAAAATGTCAGCGGATGCCCATGGGCTCTGCTATCACACTTGAGGACTCAGGACCCATGTGGCAGATGTTGCCGGGTAGAGGGGAGGCAGACCAGGGAACATCCATTCTTTTATCACCCCTAGCTAACAAGAACCCTAACCTCCTAACCCCACGTGCACCCTCCCCAAATCTCTCTGTCAAAATCAATGGCACAACCATAAGCCCATCCCCACATGCTAAGGTGTAATCCTGGACTCTGAACTCAACTTTAAGCCCCACAACCAATCACCGTCCAAATCTTGCCACCTCAACATCTCCAAAATACGCCCCTTTCCAACCAATGACACAACAAAGCTCTTAATTCACTTCCTGGTTATCCGTCGCCTTGATTACTGCAACTCCCTCCTCATTGGCTTACCTCTGCATACTCTATGCCCCCTTCAGTCCATCATGAATGCTGCTGCCAGACTCATCCACCTTACCAACCGCTCTGTCTCTCTGCCAATCCCTCCACTGGCTTCCGCTCACCCAACAAATTAAATTCAAAATACTAAGAAAAATACCTACAAAGCCATCAACAACTCTGACCCCAGCTACATCACTCACCTAGTTCTCTAAAGACCAACCTAATCGTTCTCTTCGTTCCTCTCAAGACCTCCTTTCTCTCTAGCTCCCTCGTCACCTCCTCCCATGCTCGCCTCCAGGACTTTTCCAGAGCCTCTCCAAGCCTATGGAACTCCTTACCTCAATCTGTCAGCTTATCTCCTACTCTACTAGCTTTTAAACAATCCCTGAAAACCCTTCTCTTCAGAAGTCTATCCTACACACACCTAACAATTGCATTTTCATCTTGTCCATCTGATCTCCCCACAGTTCCACTTGACCCCCCCCCCCTTCTACATTGTAAGCTCTAACATACAGGGCCCTCTGACCTGCCTGTATTGTATTGTA
The DNA here is from genome assembly GCF_905171775.1 of Rana temporaria. NCBI lineage: Eukaryota > Metazoa > Chordata > Amphibia > Anura > Ranidae > Rana > Rana temporaria. The sequence continues at coordinate 218,738,922 of NC_053494.1, forward strand.
CTGTCTTCCCCAAGCGCTGTGCAAACTGTTGATGCTATATAAATCCTGTATAATAATGATAATAAACCACTGCTGGTTTTGGCCGTCACTTTTCCCAGCTCCTGTGGGCCAATGAAGAAGCCAACGGAGCACCATCTGTGATCAATAAGCAGGACCTCAGGGCCAATGCACAATCTGGGCGCGGGCACTTATTTTTACTATTTATTTTTCTCCCACGTCTGTCACCTTTCACTTTTGTGTGCGTTTTTCACAGGACGTCTAGAGAGAGGATGTGTGACCTTCTGGTTCCTTCCTCCCCTGTCTCTTGGGGGGTCTCTCTTCGGAAGAGCTCCCCAACTTAGTATCCTGGGAAGGCTTTGGCAGTCCTAGAAGAACGCTGGTCTGCCAGGCCTTCTGGCTAGGCAGGCTATGTTAAAGCTATGTCCCCCATCGGGATCTTTGCGCCCAGCCCCCCCCCCCCCCCCGGGGGTCAGGGTATGAGTCCTACCCCTTCAGGAGGTGGGGGTTTGGTGGACAAAAGCACACCCTTAAGTGCACATGCACGTTTTTTTGTACACTTACAGTTTTTTTTTAGTTATAGGATTTTTGCATCACCGCGGATCTTTGTGCCAATACACTCAGCTGGGAGATAGTGACACTTTCATTATGGATTTGTGATAACAACAGAAATCACTAGAGTCTCCAAGAGACAAAAGAAGCCTAAGAGTTCAAACCACCAGTGCTCACACACAATAAAGCAATAATAGCAGTTGGGGTGGCGTTTGGCCTTAAAGCTGAAATAAAGGTGGAAATAAAAGAAAAAAAGAGAGATAAAACTATGCTGACAAAATGACACATAATGACATAAGGATGATGTCATGAGATGGGAATGCACCATGCCAGCGAGGGATGGATTGGATGGAGGAAGTACAAGCACATGGAAGGATGAAGTTGGTCATGCAGTTAGTGCAGCTTCACCTGACTGCCCCACAGACTCGGAAGTGGAGAGCGCACTAGTGGACCTGGAATGACGTCGAGAGGCTGCAAGAAGAAGGAATGGCAGAAGACCCACAGGGTTAACACGCAGAAAACATGGAAGACACAACACAAGCGTACATACATGACTCCTGAGATTACCAGGGACCGCTGGGGGCCCCATGGAGGTGGAAATGGGACATAAAATCAGAGTGTGAGCTTAATGGCCAAATTTACTCATATTTTTAATGCCATGAGAACATTGTCACCCAAGTCTGATAAATGAATTCTGGACATGATACATCAATCATTACACAGATTCTTGTGGCACCATTTATATCGTAAAAAAACAAACAAAAAACAATAAAAAACAATAAGACTACCTCTTGTAATGTCTGAAAGTCATCATCGGTCATAAATCCCCAATCAGCCATCTACAGACAGGAGGCAATGACAGGCGGCAGCCACAAGTGGGCAGTAGACTGCACAGCAATGAGTAGCCTGACCCCTGCTGGTGAAAAAGGTGGTAGTGCGCTTACCTCCATAGTCCAGGAACGTGTGTGATTGGAATATTGACTATACCTCCATGGTGCGTCCTTCACTAAACAAAACCCAACTGACAAGACTTGGCTGTTCGGGGTGCTTAGAGAACAGCAAACCTGCCCAGATCACTATTGTTTCCTATGAGAAGGCAGTAAAATCAGCATTCGCCCTTTGCCAACTTTCTCCGTCCCTCCCCAGGACCGGGAGAGCCAGGTCTAAAACGTTAAAATTGCACTCGCCAGTCCCTGCTATATATTTTTTTCTTTGTCCCGAGGATTGGCAGATAATGCCTACACTTCCAACTGCCCTCTAATACAGGGGCGCCCAACCTTTCGAAGGTTGAGGGCCACTTAAGCGACTTAGTAACCAGTCGTGGGCCAGATGACAGGTCTGTCCAGTCTGCATATGCAAAGCAGACACGGCCCAATCTACTCTATGGGCCCTCTGATCCAATCAGATGGAAGGGGATGGATCCACTTCTGTTTTTTTTTTAGCAGATCGGATTGGAGGTAGGCGGGTGTAAACGGACAAAAGTCTGTTTACAACTGCCGCTCCATAGAGGTGAATGGAGGGTCCGATTGGGTCGGACCGATCGTGTGAAAGGGGTCCAAGGCTGCCGCGGGTGCGGCGCAGGGAACCTGTGGTTTTCCTGCCGGTTAGCTTCCCTTTGCCATAGATGTCCACTATATTCTGCACTTTCTGAAAAGCTGCTCACTTCCTCTACCACCAGCTTCATTCACAACACTGATGCTCTGGGATGGCAGGTTGGCAATATGGGCTTGCCAACCAGCTATTCCAGAGCAGGAGGTCGCGGGCCACATCACTGGTTGGGCACCCCTGCTCTAATATGTCAATGTACAGCTTTATTCAGGACTGAGAAACTAAAAGTACCATTATAGCCTATGACAGCGATGGCGAACCTTGGCACCCCAGATGTTTTGGAACTACATCTCCCATGATGCTCCACTACACTGCAGCGTGCCAGAGCATCATGGAAAATGTAGTTCCAAAACACCTGGGGTGCTGAGGTTCGCCACCACTGTCCTAGGACTTTGTAGTATGTTGCAGCCAATAAGTCCTAGGACAGTGATGGCGAACCTTGGCACCCCAGGTGTTTTGGAACTACATTTCCCATGATGCTCTGGCACGCTGCAGTGTAGTGGAGCATCATGGGAAATGTAGTTCCAAAACACCTTGGGTGCCAAGGTTCTCCGTCACTGTCCTAGGACTTATTGGCTGCAACATACTACAGAGTCAATGAAACCACTAGATAGCCTACAATAAAAGGGACGTTATCCTTGTGACTTCTGGCAATCACAAGGCCTCGCTTCCTCATAATAATCTGGCTTAAAGGAGAAGTTCACCTTTTGAAAAAATATAAAATAAATACTAAATGCACATTTTTTCACGGATGCACCGTCCAGCTCATGCAGACTCTCAGGGAAGCCGCCTGTACCGTAGACCAGTGGTCTGATCCAAGGCAGGGAAACTGATCAAATCACCTGTGCAAAATAAGGGAAAAGCCTGAAAACATGACCTGTTGGGGCGCCGTGAGGACTGGAGTTGAGAAACACTGTTCTAGGGAAGTAACACAGCGGCTCCCCCAACATCTTGGAGGGAAAAGGGAGGGGGGGGAGAGAGGGGAAGGTTTTTTGGGAGCATAGTAAAGGGGTGGTGATGGGTAAAGGGTTGGAAGTGTGGCAGTACTCACCGAGAGGTGCAAAGCCCCTGGCGGGACTTGTGTCACGGCTGCTCTCGCGGCTGGTGTCGCGGCTGCACCCCTGACTCATGCTGGGTCGGGGAATGCGGCTGCTCCGGGCTAGCATGTGATGTGGAAAGGCAGCACATTAATACATCATGTACAGACAGATATATAAAAATAAAAGAGAGAGAGAGAAAGCTACAACTAAAGTGGGAGGTTAAGGCTGTTAATACAGAGAATCTACGTATTACAATACAAAGGAGACAAGGCGGCATCATTCACACCACAATGACGGGATGGAGACCACGGCACAACACAGAGACAACACAACGCTGGCAACATAACGCGGCTATGCCGGTATATACAGGAGGGAAAAGTTAACTGGTAAGAAAAATTAGGACATTTTCATAGGGCAGTGATGGGGAACCTTGGCACCCCAGATGTTTTGAAACTACATTTCCCATGATGCTGAATGACACTGCAGAGTGCATGAGCGTCATGGGAAATGTAGTTCCAAAACATCTGGGGTGCCGAGGTTCCCCATCACCGTCATAGGATCGAATAAAAATGAAACAAGCAAAGCGGATCCTGTTTCGTGGTCGTTCGGTAAAAATTTGGAAAGCGTTATCTGACTGAAGAAGACTGTGTCCAGCCATGGCGCAGGAACTGCCGGGATGCAGCAATGACCGCTTTCCACAAAAGAAAGGAGGGATTTGACTTCTGCCGCCCCAACCACACGGGGGAGCTGAGCGGGCAGAGGTCTGAAATGGTTAATAAGAGATTCCAGGAAACAAATCTGTACGAGAGAAGGAGCTTGGTGTACACGCCGCCATTGCTGCTCCCCCAAATCCGCCGTTCTTCCACCTGTTTACACTTCATAGCTTCCATGTAAATCCGTCTAAATCAGGATTTACAACTTCAGATTTGTTCTGCTGCTACTTCAAATGCAAACATAACAATAGGTTAAAGAAGAACTCCGCCCCAAGCAAAATCTTGGAATCCAACACAGCCCAAGTGCATTAACTACTTCAATACCGGCAATTTTCACCCCCTTCCTGCCCAGGCCGATTTTCAGCTTTCAGCGCTGTCACAGCCGCATTCAGTGCGAAGGAGGGGGGGGGGGGGCTTAGATTGTTGGAGCTTTGTCAATCAAAACAGCCTTGGAGTCATGTGCAGAGCTTTTGTAGCTGCTCCAGGTTAAATGCATCTTCTAGGTACGAAGAAGTCCAAGGATACCACACTCCCATCAGTCGAGATAGTAAGAGAACAGTGAAACGGCCTTAGACTCAACTCCTCTCTGATGAAGCCACTGACGCGTTTCACCTCACCCCCAAGAATTAGAGGTTGATTGAAGGGAGTGTGGCATCCTTAGACTTCATACTATTGCTATTTTAAATGTGCATGTGATGCCGGCATCCTGCCGAGAATTGCATCCCTATCGAAAAATGCCCTGCCAGAACTGCGCACGTGCAACAGACCCTCAGAACAGCCGAGTTTACATCAGCTGTTGTCTCGCGTTGCCGAGGCACGTTCATGTAGGAGAGGGGCGGATATTTAACTGAAGGGGGCGGATATTTACATGAAGGGGGCGGATATTTACATGATGGCCAATGCTGGGGGCGGAATTTTTATCAATGGCCAAACAAATCTACTAAAGCAGAGGTCTCAAACTGGTGGCCCTCAAGCTGTTGCTAAACTACAAGTCCCATGAGGCATTGCAAGGCTGACAGTTACAAGAATAAGTTACACAGGCAGTGGCATGATGGGACTTGTAGTTTCACAACAGCTGGAGGGCTGCCAGTTTGAGACCCCTGTACTAAAGAAATCTTTATCCAATACAGTGGAGCCTCGGATTACGAGCATAGTCCGTTCCAGGAGAATGCTCGTAATCCAAAGTACTCGCATATCAAAGCGAGTTTCCCCATTGAAGTCAATGGAAACGAAAATAATTTGTTCCACATAGACTTCAATGGCATGCATTACCGCATACGGGCAGAGGTGGGGGGGCGCCGGAGAGCCTCGTAAGCGTCCGGAAAGGCCCAAGGACAGTTCGGCTGACCTCGTAAAGGCTCGGGCACAGAGTATTTCCGTGTCTTTTCGGACTGCACCAATCCGGCTCTTCTCGGATCAGGCGCCCCCGCCCCCCCCCCACAGGCCAAACGCAGTACTGCACACCGCTTTGGCCTAAATCCTGCTCGTTTAGCCAGACAACACTCGCAAACCGAGTTAGGATTATTTTTAAATACAGTACTCGTATTGCGAAACGCTCGGTAACCACGTTACTCACAATCCGAGGTTCCACTGTATAGAAAAGCCGCCCTTCAATTGACGAAACTCGCCCCGCAAGCGTTCAAGATGAACAGCAGATAAAGATTTCTTTGGCCATCGATAAAAAACCTGCCCCCCAGGACTGCCCATCATTGAAAAATCCGACCCCTTCAAGTCAATATCCGCCCCTCACCTACATGAAGGTGCGAGACAACAGCTGATCGCAAACTCAGCTGTTCTGCGGCTCCGTGCGGTGCATTTGCGAAGTTCCCCCCGGGCACTATTCAATAGCGGGCACTTCTCGACAGAACACCAGCATGCGATAGAGCTGAAGATCACCGGGGCAGTTAGGGAGCACTTTGCGCAGCGCTCTAGGTTTGTTTATGCATCTTCTAAGTGTTGTCACGTAACATCTTGTTTCTGTTCTGGGCACATTTTAAATAAATACACCTTCCCCTCCTTACAGGGAATGCAGTCCAGGACCTGACACCCAGCAGAATATTGGGTCTGGGCCCGCCCCTCCAGCTCTGGCATGCTGATGGGAAGTACGGTAGTCGAAAAGGCAGAAGGGTGAAATCTCTGCATGTGTTTTGAAGCCGAAAGAGGCACAGGGGAACCATATATATAGATTTGTATTTTTTATTAAATGATAAAATGGCTAAAAACTGTGCTTGGCAGAGCTCTTCTTTAATATTGGCTGCCTTCTTGCATTGATCCACCACGAACCACACACAGACAGATGCTGGAGTCAGTACCATAGGGTCACAGTCAGTTGGTTACATACGGATTCCATGGATAAGTTTGGCGAAATAGAAAGGAGATTTCTCAGGATTTTTCTTACCCAGTCCTCCTATCCTGCTTGGGCTGGTCTCTCGGCTGCACCCTTGACTTCGGGGAATCTTGCTCCTCTTGTCGGTGGAAGGGACCTGTGGGACCCTCTGAGCGCTGGTAGCCAGGCTGCTGTATCCACTTCCCAGCAACTTCCCAGGAGAGTTGGATCTGCTGCCAGCTAAAAAAAACACAACAAAAGCAGATATCAGTAACAGAAGATCATAAAAAACCCCTGAACTCCACCACAGTTATGGGCAATGTGTATAATGGATGGAAACAAGAAACAACCAGCATGCAGTGCACCGACACCCAAACACTTCCAGGAAGGTGACCCTACCACACAAGCCGGAATGGTAACCAATTGAGGGTGTAAGAAAAGTTAAGACAACGGTTGGCTTCGGCCAGCTTGGCGAGAAGAAGGAGGACTGAGCCGGTTCGTGGAGAAGCCTGGCCTTCAGCCACCGGGAGCCGCACCAACCTCGTTCTCCCCAATTTCTGAGAGCCAAGAAATAATGAGATGTGCCAGGAGGAGGCAGCAGCCGTCACCAACCAAGTTGAGGTGCACTGTATGCTTTGTGGTGAGAACACTAGACAGGGAACAGGGAAGGGGGAGGATGTGCGAGGAAAGAGATCAGATTCTTACCGCTGGCCGGATTCGCTGATCTGGATCCTTTGTATGGAAGCAGACAAAGGACAGTGAAGACGGATTTAGAGAGAAAGCACCGGGTCACATCTACAAATCACGCTAAAAACGCAAGCACACTATTCGGACACTTAAAGGAACAGACTAGACAAGGATCACCATCCAATCCGCATTACCCATAAATCTTAACACCCAACCCCCCCCCCCCCAAAAAAAAACCCACAGGAACAGCTGCTTTGCATTCAGTTTTTTGTACACTTACGCTGGGACTGGGATACAATTTTGGCTCTGCTACGACCGCGGGTGTCAACTTGGGCCGAAGTGATGCTGCTGTTACTCCCGGAACTCTGTCTCCTTGTGCGGATACGACCTGTTTCCAGACAGAAAAGAAAGTTAGCAGAGATCCCAGAGAAGAAACGCGTAGGCTTTTTTGTGAAGCTGGAGCAGCAACAAAACAGAAAGTTTGAGTATATGAAGACTGACAGAGGAACGACATAACAGGGACAATAATCTGCAACGTGTCCCTACCTAAGAGACGCCATACTTTATTTAACCCATTTGCAATGACTGCCTGCCGGCACTTTAAGAGTTATAAATGCCAGGAGGCGGGCATTGAGGTCATATGATCACCGATGCACTGTCACAAGATCGGAAAGCTCTTGTACGTATCGGATGCTTAGCAATCCCCCCACTACCTACCGTGCTGGGGAAGTTGATCTAACAGGGCCGCATATATGGTGCCCCAGGATGACGGCATTTGTGACATAACGCGTAGGGAGGAGCGACGTGCTCACCTCACAGCGTTTGCACAAGTCCGGATACACGGGTTGCTACTTTTAGCTGGCTGACTTAATTTCTATGCTTAACACATTCTTTGATATAAGTGAAACCTAATTTTAAACCAACAGAGATTTTACACTATGGAGGCCTCATCTCTTTATTTGAGCCTCACATGTGATTGAATCCATTTCAGGGGCGAAGGAGGCTTGACAGCGCGATTCCCCTGCACGATGACTGCCTGCCGGGACTTTAAGAGTTCTAAATGCCAGGAGGCGGGCATTGAGGCCATATAATCACTTTGATACGCTGTCACAAGATCAAAAAGCAATCGAACGCAAATATGCATCGGGTGCTTAGCAGTCCCCCCACCACCTACCGTGCTGGGTAAGTTGATTTAACAGGACCTGTTAACGTTGTCATTTGTGACGAAACGTGTAGGGTGGAGCGACGCACTGATGTCACAGTGATACACGGGCTGCTACTTTTAGCTGGCTGGATTTTTTTTAGCTGGCTGGATTAATTTCTATGCTAGACAACACATTCTTTGACATAAGTGCAACCTAATTTTACAACACTGAAAATTTTACACTATGGAGGCCTTATCTCTTTTTGGGGCTCGCATATGATCAAATTCATTTCAGGCAGTGGAAGCTTGACAGTGCGATCCCCCTGGACAATGATTGGCTCCCGGCCCTTTAAGAGTTATAAATGCCAGGAGGCGGGCATTGAGGTCATATGATCACCGATACACGGTCACAAGATCGGAAAGCTCTTGTACGCATCGGATGCTTAGCAATCCCCCCACTACCTACCGTGCTGGGTAAGTCGATTTAACAGGGCTGCATATGTGGTGCCCCAGGATGACGGCATTTGTGACGAAACGCGTAGGGAGGAGCGACGTGTTGACCTCACAGCGTTTGCACAAGTTCCGATACACGGGCTGCTACTTTTAGCTGGCTGGCTTAATTTATATGCTAAACGCATTCTTTGATATAAGTGAAACCTAATTTTAAACCAACACAGATTTTACACTATGGTGGCGTCATCTCTTTTTTTGAGCCTCACATGTGATTGAATCCATTTCAGGGGCGAAGGAGGCTTGACAGCGCGAATCCCCTGCACGATGACTGCCTCCCGGCCCTTTAAGAGTTCTAAATGCCAGGAGGCGAGCATTGAGGGCATGTGATCGCTGTGACAAGATTGGAAAGCTCTCGATCGCAAGTATGCATCGGTTGCTTAGCGATACACACCGCCTACCGTGCCTGTAGCACGCTCTCAGCACAGTAAGTTGTTTTTAACAGGGTTGCATATATGGTGCCCCAGGATGACATAATTTGTGACGAAACGCATAGGTGGAGCGACCTACAAGCGTTTGCACAAGTTCTGATACACAGGCTGCTTCTTTTAGCTGGCTTAATCTCTCTGCTAAACAACACATTCTTTGATATAAGTGCAACCTAATTTTAAACCAACACTGAAGATTTTACACTATGAAGGCCTCATCTCTTTTTTTGAGCCTCACATGTGATCGAATCAATTTCGGGGCAGTGGAAGCTTGACAGCGCGATCCCCCTAGACGATCAAAGGCCCTGGCTGGGTATATAGCCACAAGTGCGAAAGATCTCCCGTAACAAATTACGAGGAGTTGGTAAACGCCCATTTTATGAGGTGGAGGCTTTTCTTGAGAATTCACAAATATTCTGGTGAAAGCGCAAAGCACGGAGGAGTATATTGGACTTCACGTCACTTTATGGACTTCTCTTCCTTCTTTTTTCCTAATTTGCATATAAACACAGATTCATCAATATCATTTAATTTAATTAGCGCAATTAATTTTTGATTTACCGCATATATGTGTGCGGCCGCCGTCAAGAGGTTAAAGCGGAACCACACCCACAAGGGAAAGTTCCACACTTCCTCCTCCTACAACTTCTTTTGGGGGGGCAGGTACCTAGTTTTGACAGGAAGTTCCCCCCGCCTTCTGGTACACACCATAGATCCCAGAAGGCTGCAGGAACAATTCACACAATGCTTTGCAGCTCACGCATGCGCAGTGTGAAGTCTCAGGTAGTCACAGCTTGCTTCCTACAGTTAAACATGCCGACACCAAAAACCCGAAGACCGCCAGAGAACCGGCCCGGGGTTTAGATGGCGCTGGATCCCTGGACAGATAAGCATCCGTTAAAGTGGATCTAAACCCCACTCTCATCCTTTCTAAACTACTGCCATAGTGCTGATCTATAAGGATATAGACGTCTCCTGCATGTATCCTTACCTGTCAAATGTCTCCCCTCTGTCTGATATAAGAACTGAAAAATGGTAAAACAGGACAAATAGAGATCTTCCCTAAAGGGAGACAGAGAGCAATAAAAACTGACAGGGGGTTCTAATCCCTCTCCACTATATCCAAGACAAAAAATAAATAAAAAATGTTTTTTAAAGCGGTGGTTCCCCCTAAAACAAATTTCTAACAATACATTCGTAAGACCCGTTACACTGCGGGTAGGCTGGCTTTTGTTTTGTTTTTTTAGTACATACCTCGATATCGGCGTTTCGTCCCTTGGCGGTGGGCGTTCCTAGTTGATTGACGTTCCTCCGACGGGCACATACGTGACGTCACGACTTTCCGAAAGAAGCCGAACGTCGCTGCGTAGGCGCCGTATAGAGCCGACTCTATACGGCGCCTGCGCAATGACGTTCGGCTTCTGTCGGAAAGTCGTGACGCGCAGAATGCGCCCGTCGGAGGAACGTCAATCAACTAGGAACGCCCACCGCCAAGGGACGAAACGCCGATATCGAGGTATGTACTAAAAAAACAAAACAAAAGCCAGCCTACCCGCAGTGTAACGGGTCTTACGAATGTATTGTTAGAAATTTGTTTTAGGGGGAACCACCGCTTTAAGTCAAAAAAGGGTAGGCAGAGCTCGGCATCGATGGGGTTAAAGTGGATGTAAACCCTCCCTACATAAGTTTTACATGTATATCTGTCGTCTTGACATTTATATATGGTTCTTTAGAATGTTCAGATCATGTTAGGAAATTTTCTCTTCCTGTTTAACCAGTTCCCGACCGCCGTGCGAGGATGGACATTGACAGAATGGCACGGCTGCGTAAATGGGCGTATATATACGTCCCCTTTAATTTGCGAGCCGTGTGGTCGCGCCCTCCGTGGCCGTGCCTGCGGGACCTCCCCGACTTGTTTATTCCCTGACTTAGTTGGGGTAGGCGGTACACTTTAGTGGAGGTGGGTCAGCCACGCCCCTGTCACCTTTGACCTTTTGGAACCTGGCTTTTGACCTTTGGGGGAGGTCCCTGTTCTAATTCCTGAGTCCTAGCCATATTCTTCAATGGGAAACCCTAACCGATATCCCGCGATCGGGTCACGAAGCTGAAGAGCGGGGAGATGTCAGTTTAAACACAACATGCCCCGTCTCTCCCCTGACACTCACTGATCATCTGTCCCCTCTCATCGGGAACAGCGATCAGTGACGTGTCACAGCAAGCCACGCCCCCTTACAGTTAGAAGCACTCCCTAGGTCACACTTAATCCCTTTAGCGCCCCCTACAGGTTAACCCCCTTCACTGCCAGTGTAATTTTTACAGTAATCAGTGCATTTTTATAGCACTGATCGCTGTAAAGATGACAATGGTCCAAAAATGGTGTCAAAAGTGTCCGCCATAATGTCGCAGTCACGATAAAAATCGCTGATCGCCGCCATTACAAGTAAACAAAGGTCCAGAAAAAAGGATATCGGCCCTGGAAAAAAAGGATATCGGCAATGAAAAAAACGATATCGGTCCTGAAAAAAAAAAACTATATCGGCCCTGGAAAAAACGATATCGGCCCTGAAAAAAACAATATCGGCCCTGAAAAAAACAATATCGGCCCTGAAAAAAACAATATCGGCCCTGAAAAAAACAATATCGGCCCTGAAAAAAACAATATCGGCCCTGAAAAAAACAATATCGGCCCTGAAAAAAACAATATCGGCCCTGAAAAAAACAATATCGGCCCTGAAAAAAACGATATCGGCCCTGAAAAAAACGATATCGGCCCTGGAAAAAACGATATCGGCCCAGAAAAAAAAAATGATATCGGCCCTGAAAAAAAAAATGATATCGGCCCTGGAAAAAACGATATCGGCCCTGGAAAAAACGATATCGGCCCTGGAAAAAACGATATCGGCCCTGGAAAAAGAAACGATATCGGCCCTGAAAAAAAACGACAATGCCCCTGAAAAAAAAAACGATATTGCCCCTGAAAAAAAAACGATATCGCCCCTGAAAAAAACAAACGATACCGTTCCTGAAAAAAAAAAAAAACGATACCGGTCCCGAAAAAAAACGATACCGGTCCTGAAAAAAAAAACGATACCGGCCCTGAAAAAAAGGATTTTTGTACTCACCGTAAAATCCATTTCTCTGAGTTCATAGACGGACACAGCCTTCATTGACCTTAGGGTTATGCTTCTTCCTACCAGGAGCTCTCCTGGTAGGAAGAAGCATAACCCTAAGGTCAATGAAGGCTGTGTCCGTCTATGAACGAAAGAGAAAAAACGATACCGGTCCTGAAAAAAAACGATACCGGTCCTGAAAAATACGGATATCGGCCCTGGAAAAAAAATGATACCGGTCCTGAAAAAAACGATATTGGTCGACCCCTAGCAAACATGCAACAGGGAAGGTTGGTGAGTGAAAACACACTACAAGAGATGGTCAGAGACTGGGGACATGCCGAGTAAGACTGCTGTAGATCACAGTCATTCTGGTCGCGTTACAGGTGAATTCTTCCACCACGGGCACTTGGGGTTTGCAAAAGGCTGCACAGCAAGTACCAAAGGGCCGCAGGTCAGGCATCGGGGCTGCATGTGTTGAGTTGTAGCAGAAGAGAATGGTAACAATGCTCCTTCATTTGTGTATATAACACATACAGCAAACACAAACTATGTATGAAGCAGACAGACAGGACAAACTACTACAAGCACTGCAGCCGTTACGTCTATTATAACACAGCATGCCGCTTGTTGTAGCAACAGCTGCACTATACACAAATGCCAGGTAAATTCTGCTACAAAATGATGAAGTTTCACCTACGATATAAGAAAAGATTAAAAAATGTTTTAGCTAAACACTGCACACCCTTCGCCATGATCCAGCAAATTCCTCCATCCGGAGATGATGGGCGGTCCCTTAAGAACGTCTCTTAAGACGACACGTACCTGGGGGGAGCCTGTGCCGACGTCATCGGGCCGCCTGACCAAACTGCAGAGGAGTTGATTTTCCATCTCTCGCATATGTGAATGCGAGTACCTTTCTCTTAATATATTAAAAACACTAAAACGGGTTTTACACTATGGAGTATTTTGAGTATTTTTTACTTGTTTCTTGAAAACATTGTAACACATGCTGAGCGGAGGCGCTGGTATCTGCTGCTCCTTGTTGGTGTGCCCTGTGGTTCCTGATCTCAGGGCTGGATTGCTACAAAAGTTCTCTCAAGCATCTAAGAGCGTTATAAGACCTTGGGGTTCTCTCTTTTGGCAAGAGGCTGATTTTTTGTGATTCTGGAACTCACAAGGGGCACACCCAGGGCTTTTTTTTTTCAGTGGGAACGCAGTCCCGGCACCTTCATCACTGACTGTATGTAATGGGAAGGGGGTGCTGCAGGGCCTATTGATACTGGCTGCTGAGGGATCTATTCTAGTTGGAGGGAATCTATTCTTACTGGTGGGGGACCCATTGTTGCTGAGGGTGGGTCTTATATCGCTGAGGGGTCAGTTATTGCTGGGAGAGGTCTTCTGTTGAGGGAGGGGGTCTATTGATGCTGGCTGTGGGGAGATCTGTTGTTGCTGCCAGGGGTCTATTGTTGCTGCTGGGGGGATTTTGTTTTGGGTTGCCCATTTTTAAGAGGGGGGGGTCTATTGTTGCTAGAGGGGGCTTTTTTGTTACTAGCTGCAAGGTCACCAGTCCAATCTGAAGACTGCAGGACAAAAGTGGATATGGTATTAGATTTGTTTAACCACTTCCCGCCCAAGGACGTCATATGACGTCCTGGACTTTCAGTGGGGATATCTGAAAGATGCCTGCAGCTACAGGCATCATTTAGATATCGATCTCTTCAGCCGGCGATTCTGTGCACCATAAGAATGATCATAGCGGCGGTTCCGCTGCTTGATCGTTCTTATAGGTGGCGGGAGGGGACGACCCCCCCCCCCCTCTCCATCCGATGCTTCTCCGGGCTCTCCCTTGCCATCGAAGACCCGGAGAAACGATTTGCCGGCATCGGATGGAAAGCATAGAGTAGACTGGTGACCAGATGGTCGCCAGTCATCTCTATGATAGTCGGAGGCCCGGGCACGATGTTATGACGTCACGCCCGGGTACCGGAATGTAAACACAGCCGCAATCGTGGCTGAAAGCATTAGATCTGTGAATTTGTTTTCACGATCTAATGCTTTCCAGCCTGGAGGAGAGATGTGGGGGGAGGGGGAGGTCTTATTGACCCCGCCTCTCTCCATAAAGAGTACCTGTCACAAACCATTCCAATTACAAGGGATGTTTACATTCCTTGGAATAGGAATAAAAGTGATAAAAAAAATGTAAAAAAAAAAAGTGTAAAAATAAATTGAGTAAAATAAAAAATAAAATATATATATATATTTTTAAACGCACCTATCCCCGGTAGCTCGCGTACAGAAGCAAACACACACGTAAGTCCCGCCCACATATGTAAACGCCGTTTAAACCACACATGTGAGGTATCGCCGCATGCGTTAGAGCACCAGCAACAATTCTAGCACTCTGTAACTCTAAATTTGTAACTTGTAAAAAAAAATAAAAAATAAGAAACGCCTATGGAGATTTTTAAGTACTGAAGTTTGGCGCCATTCCATGAGTGTGTGCAATTTTAAAGCGTGACATGTTCGGTATCTATTTACTCGGCGTAACTTCAGCTTTCACATTATACAAAAAAAAATTGGGCTAACTTTACTGTTTTGTTATTTTTTAATTCATGAAATCGTTTTTTCCCCCAAAAAAAAGAGTTTGAAAAATTATTGCGCAAATACCGTGCGAGATAAAAAGTTGTAATGACCGCCGTTTTATTCCCTAGGGTGTCTGCTAAAAAAAAACATTATATATATATATATATATATATATATATATATATATAGTGTTTGGGGGGTTCTGAGTAATTTTCTAGCAAAAAAATTATGATTTTTGCATGTAGGAGAGAAGTGCCAAAATAGGCCCGGTATGGAAGTGGTTAATATAAGATATAAAAGGGGTTTTGAGGAGGTGACTTTTTTATTAGTGGGTGGCTGGAGTTTTCCCATTAGGCTCCTCGCTATGCTTCAAACCACAACCTAACCCTGAAAATCCAACCCTTATCTGAGTCCTATTTATGGAATTCATCCCTAAACTAAATCTAGTTTAACTATCAGCATCATGAACTGGATTATTCACCATAACAATGCCAACAGTATCCTGTGCCAAAATCTTTAGGCTGCATTCACACCTCAGGGTTTCGTTTTCAGGCAGAAAGTTGCATGTTTTTTTCACGCAATTTTTCTGCGTTTTTTTTTTTTTTTTACCGTGATTCTGTACAGGTCAAAAAGGTCACTAATGTAAAAAGCAGAAAAAAAATGCCTGTAATTTGCCTAAAAAGGAGATTATGTATATATTTTTTATTTAAACCTTTTTTTTTCTTTCCAAAAACCATTTTATTGACCGTTCTCTTGGGAAAGGAAATAAATTGAACATACCAAAGTAGAATTCCAGCAAAATAAGCCAACTAATCTTAAAAATTCACCTTCACCTTCTAACCAGTGTAAGAAACACTTATACAGTAAAACCTCGGATTGCGAGGATAATTCGTTCCAGAAACATGCTTGTAATCCAAAGCACTTGTATATCAAAGCACATTTTCCCATAAGAAATAATGGAAACTCAAATGATTTGTTCCACAACCATTTATTCATAAGGTCCTTCAGTTTAGAGTCTATATAAAAAGATTACAGCGATGTGATTGGTTGTGTGACCATAAAATGTCTATCCACAAATGGAAGCCTCCGCAAGGGGATTAGAAGAAAAATCCAGCAGGAGTTCCAGAGTATAGAAGAGAAGAGAGGCGCCTCTAAGTGTAGCAATATGTTGCTAAATGTTGTACCTTCATTAAATAGAAGCAATATTGCCACACTTAGAGGCGCCTCTCTTCTCTTTTATACTCAGTTGTGACATGACGCTACTCTTATATCAAGACATCACTTGTATATCAAGTCAAAATTTATTAAAAAATGTTGCTTGTTTTGCAAAACGCTCTCAAACCAAGTTACTCTCAAACCAAGGTTTTACTGTATACTTTACCTATTTTCAGCCCACTCCGATCACATGATCCGGCTCCCCTGTGTCAGTCAGCAGCCAGCTGCTGCAGGGGAGAGGAAGGGCCATAGGAGCCCATGATGGGGTCACGTGACAAGACTGCAGCGGGCTGAATATAGCAAGTATATACATTATACAAAAACATGTTGTGCTGTCTAGTGAAAAATCAATAATAATAAAAAAAGAGCAAAAATGTGAATATATAATACTTCATATAATATATAAATATATGAGACAACAAAATTCATAGAATAAGTATTTTTCACTTTATATATAAATATGAGACACTAAGTTCATATAATAAGGAGTTTGCACGTTATATATAAATATCACACACCAAAGTTCATATAAGAAGGCTTTTGCACTTTATTATATGTACTTTGGTAGCTCATATTTATTCTATAAAGTGCAAAATCCTTCTTATATGAACTTTGGTGTGTAATATTTATATATTATTTGTATATTATATGATGTATTATATATTCACATTTTTCTCTTTTTTAATTGATTTTCACTAGATAGTGCAACGTTTTTTTTATTTTATTTTGTTGTTGTGTACAACGTGAGTGCTACTGTCGATTGATCATTTTAATTTATTAAATTCACATAAAATCCAAGCGTATTATTTTTCTCTATACAAGAATATACATTATTCTTACACAGGTTAGTCAGGGGTAGGTGTTCGGGGGGGGGGGGGGGGGGGGTACATTTTTAAGACTAGTTAGGTTTATGCTAGAAATCTACTTGTGTAACTATTTTGTAATAAAGGACTCCTCTATAAAAAAAAAAAGCTTTATTCATGTTGGGGCCGTCCGTCACAGACTTGCAACAAATATGCCAAATCAGGGTTACTGGCTACATGCTTATTCTGGGTCAATGACTTAGCCAGGGATTGCCAGGCAGGTAGTATTTCAGAAAGTGGTCAGCCTATTTCTTTCAAAGATATGGTTTTGTTCTGAATGTTGGCTCAATTTCCGACCAAAAGCCGAGCGTGTGCATTTGAAGTGGTATAATAGTGTGCATTTGAAGAGTGTATTGATTTAATCCCTAATCGAAACACGTTGGATGAAACCCGTTATTCTTCACCACCGGCCCCTAATTGGTGGCTACTGGACAAGTAGTTGGTATTACCACTTTGTTTTCTTCAACTTTTTTAATGTTTTAAAGTGGTTGTAAAACCCTTTACAACCACTTTAACCTACAGGTAAGTCTAAAAGGTTTAGGAGATATTTGCAAAAAAATAGCGGCACCAATGTCTACGGCGCATGCGACGTAGACATCGGGCACACTGAGCGTGCTGCTACTAACGGCATCATGCGTGGGAGTGATGTCATCGCTGTTCCGGGCCAGTCACAGCACCAGAGCAGCGATACCTGTAAGTCACTCCGGGTATCATGGCGGCGTCAGAGGAGGCGAACGAGGGCCACTGTGGGGGCTTTGATCTTAGGTAAGTAATTCTATGCATACTAGCTCATTATGCCTTTGTCTTGCAGGTTGTCGTTTTTATTTTTTTTTGGACGAGAGGGTTTACTTCCTCTTTAACAATTTGTACTTTATATGCAACATGTTGAATTTTCAATAATTTTTTTTCTACGATGTTTACATGCTAAATAAAATAATTTTTCATTCAAATAATATTTTTTATTGCCTTGAAAATCCTAAATTAGAGGTTTTTCATAATTTTTTTTTTATTTTCTGTCAAAATGAACCTTTTGGTCACATAGCGGACATATCTCTCTATATCTATATCTATCCATCTCTCTATATCTATATCTATCCATCTCTCTATATCCATCTCTCTATATCTATATCTATCCATCTCTCTATATCTATCCATCTCTCTATATCTATCCATCTCTCTATATCTATCCATCTCTCTATATCTATCCATCTCTCTATATCTATCCATCTCTCTATATCTATCCATCTCTCTATATCTATCCATCTCTCTATATCTATCCATCTCTCCCTCTATCTTTCTCCCCATCTCTCCCTCTATCTTTCTCCCCATCTCTCCCTCTATCTTTCTCCCCATCTCTCCCCCTATCTTTCTCCCCATCTCTCCCCCTATTTCTCCCCATTACCCTCTCTCACCCCCTATTTCTCCCCATTACCCTCTCTCACCCCCTCGCTCTCCCCATCTCTCGCTCTCCCCATCTCTCGCTCTCCCCATCTCTCGCTCTCCCCATCTCTCGCTCTCCCCATCTCTCGCTCTCCCCATCTCTCGCTCTCCCCATCTCTCGCTCTCCCCATCTCTCGCTATCTCTCGCTATCTCTCGATATAGAGCAGTAATGCTGCCAGAGGGAGCAGAAGACGCTCGTTATAACCCTGTGGTACTGGCTGTGTGATCTGAACACGGATGAGAAGTGTGACTCACTATGCAGAGGATTCACAGTGGGACGGAGCAGTATGAAGCAGCATTCAGCTGTAGAGAAACATTCCACATATCGTGATGTGGAGGGTCTTCCTATGAGCTGGATGAAAGCCTCCGCAGTCGGGGAGAGCAGCGGGAGCTCCAGGGTGTGAATGTACAGGACACAGATGCACAATGGGAGGACACAGGCAATGCACGGCATGCACACCACCACCAAGAAAGCACAGATGGAGACCAAAACAGACACCCCCACTAGACACAGCCGTGTCACACAAACCGCTTACCATCAGACTTAGCGGCGGGACCATCTTTAGGCAAATTAAACAAAACAAAAATAAAGGAGAGGAAACAGTGGGGAGAATTAGTGAAATATGAGAAAATATTTAATCATTTCCTGATGTTAGTACATGACAATTAAACCCCCAATATGCTGAAAGCAAACCATCAAGAGCATAACGTGCGGCATGTCCTACAGAGCACGCTATACGCGCTTCCAGAGCTGCTACTGGGAGGAAGATGGAGAGATAGCAGAGGGTGTACATAGAAGGGTACAGCTTGTCCTCTCAGATGCTGCGTTTCAAGCTGGCATGCATTGTATGAAGCGCACAGCTGCATGGAGGGGTGCAGCCGGCTGCTCTCCTCTACTCACCGAGTGATGCGTAAGACCCGGGGGGTAAGGCAGCCGCAGAGCTGAATGGAGCAGCAGCTGAACCTGCCACTTTGGACTTGGAAGTGGCTGCCGCATTTACATCGATGTCGCTGCGCGAGCGCTGCAAGGAGCCGGGGGTGGCCGAAGTCTTCGGTGTGGCAGAAACTGAAATAAAAATATAAGAAAAAGCTGTATACCGGCAACGCAAAAAAAAAACGTGTGTGCATGCTATATAACAATGTACAGGACAAAGTATACTGACCTCTGGATGCAGCGCTCCCCGGCGGGCTTCTTTTAGCCGATAAGGGGCGACTAAAAAGACACAAATCAAAGATGAAATATCAGCGATATTCAGATTACAATGTGAAAGGGAAATCTACACACAAATAGATTAAGATGTGCATAATATACAGATATGATACTTCCCCGTTACCCAGTCATATAGAGGGAACCAATGTTTAACCCTCTCCCACTCAGCCTATTGTAATATGATGGCCAAGCAGGAGTCCCTGGGAGGACGTCATATGAGGTCCTCCCAGGATCGAGACGCATGCGGCGCGATCTGTCATCCATCAGACACAGCCAATGACAGATCACTGTAGCGGCACGCTGCGGTTACCATGTGATTCTGTGGCCAATAACAGCAGATCACATGACAACTGTACACAATGAATAGCTTCAATTCATTTCATTCATTGTGTACTATTGAGATGAGCTCTGTGATTGGTCACAGTGGTCACATGGTACAGTCTAGGCCAGGGGTCCTCAGACTACGGCCCTCCGGTTGTTCAGGAACTACAATTCCCATCATGCCTAGTCATGTCAGTGAATGTCAGAGTCTTGCAATGCCTCATGGGACGTGTAGTTCCGCAACAGCTGGAGGGTCACAGTTTGAAAATCCCTGCTCTAGGCTAATCACAGCCCATGTGTACCATGTGATTAGCTGTGGCCAATCACATCAGATCACAAGACAACTGTAAACAATGAATAGCTTTCATTCATTGTGCACAATTTGTGATGAGCTCTGCGATTGGTCACAGTGATCACATGGTACAGACAAGGCCAATCACAGCCCATATGTACCATGTAATTAGCTGTGGCCAATCACAGAATAGTTTTTATGCAGGGAAATAAATGGTTGCTTATAAACTAATATTCACTGTCATAAGCAATCATGTGAACAAAAAAATTAAAATCCTGATTACTTTCCCAGAGTAGTACAGTGTTACTATGGTAACATTGTATTGTTCTGGTTACCATATGTAAAAAAGAAAGAAAAGGAAACCTTGTAATAAAACAAAATAAAAAAAGTAAAAACTATTTATTAGGGCTGTGAAAATTAACTATTAATCGATTAATCTTTAATTTTTTTGATCGATCAAAATTATTTTGATTTGCACTCACCTCTCCGCTGGCTTCAGGGAGTTCCGTCGGAGATCCGGTGACGTCACGGACACCGGCGGGGCTTTCCGTGTCCATCTGAAGGGCTCCTTTGCTGTGCCTTCATATCTGCATGCCGGCGGGACCTCACTATCTGCCACACACAAGGGCTGTTACACTTCCCTCTATCACTTCCCTCTATCAACCTGGGATTCTACAGCCATCCACTGGGAGTTGTGATAGTTCCCTTCACGGGACATCTACATGCCGATGGACTGATGTTAACCTCTCCTCATCTGGATTCAGCAGTGGTATCATTGTACACATTTTTATACCAGTATCATACTTAGCTACATGTTTTTATGACTGCTTTTGTTACCGTTTGGTATTACTCGCACCATTTTTACAGTTTATGTAGCTACATCGATTTTATCTACAGTGCAATATTTATTTGGTTACCTACTTGAAGACTATAAAAGTTTTAATGCTATTCCCATTGAGCGCTGCCTTTGTGTGTTTTGTATCCTGCTATCCATGTTTCCAGTGGTTGGTGGCTGCACAGGGAGTCAGCCTGCAAGGAGATCAGCTAAAAGTAGTTGGATCTGTGTGTGTGTTATAATTAATCGAAATTAGTCGATTAAAAAAAAAAAATCGATGAATCGAACACAAAAATTTTGATCAGTAACAGCCCTACTATTTATACATACTGTCACCAGTATCCTTGATCACCGCCACACTAGCTATATGACGACACTGTAATGTAACTTATTAAAAAATAGTGCTTTTTTTTTATAATTTTTTTTTTTTTAAATAGTCTTTTTTTTTTATTATTTCTTAATTTTCCCCCAAAAAATTACAAAAAAGTGCCCAGTATTGAAGGGGTTAATATGCAAGTGAAAAGTTATCAGGAAAAAGTCAAAATCCAGCCAAAACTTTTTTTGTTTTTTTTTAAGTTATGGTTTGAGTGGCCAGGAAAGGGTTATAAACTGTCAATTTGACCCCTTCAGTCCTGGGCACTTTCACCCCCTTCCTGCCCAGGCCGATTTTCAGCTTTCAGCTCTCTCACACTTTTCAGGACTTTGTCTTTTTTTAACACATTATGATTGCTTATAGCAGTGAATTTCATTGCTATAAGCAAGCATTTTACTAAACAAAATCAATTCAGTTTGTTTTGATTAGCTGTGATTGGCCAAAGATAATCACATGGTACAGATGGGCCCTGTCTGTACCATGTGATCACTGTGACCAATCACAGCTATTAACACAATGGATGGCATTAATCCATCGTTTACAATTGTCATGTGATCTATGATTGGTCACAGCAATCACATGGTGCTGGCAGTGAGCCAATACACTGTTCAGACATCGGACACAGCCGGTGACAGATCCTACGGCACCCCGGATCGCAGTCAGTCCTGCCTGGCCATTATTTGCTATAGGCCAGGCAGGAACTAGTTAAAGTGGAAGATCAGGCCAATTATAAAGGCCTCCTTTACAGGGGCTCCTAGCCATACATACCCTGGGTTACTGCAGCTAGAATGACAGGTGCATGTGAATAGTGGTCACTGTACAAGTATTGACAGGCTGACAGAAGCAGTTGTCGTTTGCATGTATCCATACACCAAGTGGTTACCTGCGGGGTGTTGGAGCCTTGACGCAGTCAGATGCCCGAGTGAAGGAGGCCTTACTATTCTTAAAGATATTCCCTCCCCAACACACAACGTAAGTCGGAGGCACTACACTTACTTTAAGCTCTCCTGTGAGCTGGAGGAGGAACGGTCAGATTGGGGGAGGGAGACGATGCTGTCCGAACTCTTGAGATGTGACTGCAGGGCCTTCTGATAGGACGACTCCAGCCCGTTGAACAAATGCTCCGCTTCCCTGCTGAAATGACTGTGGAATCCCCAATAACACCTGAGAGGAACAGAACACGGTGAGATATGATCGCATTAACCGGGACTTCCTCAACTGTTCACTAAACTTCACCAAAACCAAATGACGTCAAACCGTTGTCTGCCGAAAATTGACTAGCCTTGTCATCCAACATTTGTTGGTGGAAAATTGGACAACAATTGTCAAAAGGAGCGTACCAACGATCAGATTTTAGGACAACAGTCTGTCAACAGACAATCCCTTGCCAACAATTGTACCGTGTGTACGAGGCTTAACTCTAAACTGGTCGTCGTCTAAGGAGATTAAGTATGGTAGTTTGTCACCATTCCACAAGTGTGTGCAATTTTCAAGCGTGATATATCTACTCTGCGTAACCATCATTTATATTTTACCAAAAAATTGATTATAATGTGTTTTTTGCATTCTACTTCATTAAACTGTATTTTTTCCCAAAAAAATTGCATTTGGAAAGGAAAAAAATAAAAATATTGGGGGATTTCAAGTGATTTTCTAGCAATGTAAACAAAAAGTGACAGAAAAGGCGTGGTCAGAAAATGTAACCACTTGCCGATGGCTGGACGTCTAAAGACATCCGGGGCTTTGTGGGGTGATATCTGAATGATGGGGCAGCTACAGGCATCATTCAGATATTGTGGTTTTCAGACGGCGATTCCCTACACCATAAGAATGATCATAGCGGCGGGTCAGCCACTTGATCATTCTTACGGGCGGCGAGAGGGGACATTCTCCCCTCCCGCCGCCCTCCGGTGCTTCTACCGACTCACCGCTGCGATCGGTGAGTCGGGAAAACGGATCCGCCGGCCCCGGATGTCTACCATAGAGATTTCCGTTGGACCAGATGGTCGCATTTAAAAAAAAAACGGGGTCTTACTGATCCCATATCTCACTGTAAAGAGGTCCTGTCATGGCATATTCCTATTACAAGGGATGATTACATTCCTTGTTATAGGAATAAAAGTGATCAAAATGTTTTTATTTATTTTTTGTAAAGTGTCAAATTAAAAAAGTAAAAAACTTTCTACTTTTTACAGAAAAAAAAAAAGTAAAATGAACAATAATTTTTTTTAAAGTGCATACGCAAAATTGGCTAACTTTACTTTTTTTTTTTAATAAGCGTGAAACTTTATCTTTCCCCAAAAAAACAAGTTTGAAAAAATAGGATTTTTGTACTCACCGTAAAATCCATTTCTCTGAGTTCATGGACGGACACAGCAGCCTTTGACCTTAGTGTTACATCACTCTCCTGGAAGGAAGCGGCTATAACCCTAAGGTCAAAGGCTGCTGTGTCCGTCCATGAACGGAAGAAAAATTGCTGCGCAAATACCGTGCGAGATAAAAAGTTGCAATGACCAACTTTGTATTCTCTAGGGTCTCTGCTAAAAAAAAAAAAAAAACATATATAATGTTTAGGGGTTCTATGTAATTTTCGATCAAAAAAATTATGATTTTTACATGTAGGAAAGAAATGTCAGAATTGGCCTGGGGGGCAAGTGGTTAAATACACCAGGCAAGCGCATGCCCTGAAAAATGTATGGAAATCTGGGGTCCATGGCGGAATCCGTTGTACCCGCTTGGTTCATCAGAGATCCAACCATCACCCTTGGTAAGGATTCTTTTGGGCTGGGAGGTTCCCGAGGTTGGGAATTGCTCCGGTGTGTGAATGAATCCCTAATTGTAAGATCTGTACAGGTTTGTCTATGTAGTTATAAAATGCAAAAGAAAAAAACACTTTTTTTTTAAAACAAAATTGTTACTGAACAAAGAATTTGTTTTGCTATTAATAATAAAAAAAAAAAAAAAAGTTTTTTTTTCCCCTAAATTACCCAAATACTCATTACAATTCCAGCCTTTCCTGTAAAGTCTAATAAAGCCGATATAATCTGTTCCTGAAAACAGCCGCATATTCCTACATATAATCATCTCACATTTTCCCACCAATCACGACATCAATGGAAGAAGCGTCATCTCAGAGAGAAATGAAAGTGCCACTTACTTTCGTGCGACGATCCTCGCTTCTGAATCTGCGTCATGGATTCCTTTCTTGATGGTTTCCGCTAACACTGATATGTGCCTGGAAGAGCGAGAAATCGGCGTTATTCAGTCTACAGCCGCTGGAGGAGAATGAGCGGAAATCTCAGCGAACGCGGCTTCTGTCCGTCTACAGAGACAATCCCGCCTGCCAATCAACCGCTGTCTCATTGCTATTAATTCACCCATTTAAATGAGGAGAAACTAGACGAGGCTCAGACCGCATTCCTCGGCCGCCATTCGCTGGTTGCGATAGTAACGCACAAGGTGGACAAAGCGAGCCTTATGATGGCCGTCTCTCCGGCAGCTTTGCAGAACCTTGTCCTCAGACTCTCGCATATTGTGGGGCGTCATATACATACGGCATTCTCTTATGTTATACACTACACGTGGTGTGAGGGGTTCAAGACAACTTCAGAAACTCAGTCAAGTTTATTGTTTAGTTCATTTCTTAAAGGAGTTGTAAAGTCAGAAGGTTTTTTTTACCTTACGGCATTAAGATAAAAAACCCTCTGTGTGCAGCAGCCCCCCTCCACGAGTACTTTGGCCATCCGGGACTCTCCCTCCTGATTGGCTAAGACACAGCAGCAGCGCCACTGGCTCCCACCAACACGCCATCAACACCGTTCGCCCGCCCACCCGCCATCAACACCGCTCGCCCGCCATCAAGACCGCTCGCCCGCCCGCCATCAACACAACACCGCTCGCCCGCCCGCCATCAACACAACACCGCTCGCCCGCCCGCCATCAACACAACACCGCTCGCCCGCCCGCCATCAACACAACACCGCTCGCCCGCCCGCCATCAACACAACACCGCTCGCCCGCCCGCCATCAACACAACACCGCTCGCCCGCCCACCATCAACACAACACCGCTCGCCCGCCCACCATCAACACAACACCGCTCGCCCGCCCACCATCAACACAACACCGCTCGCCCGCCCACCATCAACACAACACCGCTCGCCCGCCCACCATCAACACCGCTCGCCCGCCCACCATCAACACCGCTCGCCCGCCCACCATCAACACCGCTCACACGCCCACCCTCCATCAACACCACTCACCCACCGTAGTAGGCATGCGCCCACACTGTACGGCGGGGGGAAACAATGCGCATAGCCAGCGGCCACGATGTCCGCCAGCCCCTCGCGATCGCAGGAACGAGAGCAAGAACGGGGATCTGTCAATGTAAACGGACAGGTCACCGTTCTGACAGGGGAGTAAGAGAGAGATCTGCTGATCCTAGCGATTAGGAACAGCATTCTCTCTCCTCCCCCAGTCAACCCAGTCCCCCCCCCCCACAGTTAAAAATACCTCCCTAGGGAACACACTTGATCGCCCCCTAGCGTTAACCTCTTCCCTGCCAGTGACATCTACACAGTAATCAGTGGCTATTTATAGCTCTTATTGTTGTATAAATGTCAATGGTCCCAAAAAAAAAGGTCAAAAGTGTTCGATCTGTCCGTCGCAATGTCGCAGTGCCGCTAAAAATCGCAGATCAACGGCATTACTAGTATAAAAAAAAAAAAAAAAGCCATAAAATCTTTCCCCTATTTTGTAGACGCTATAACTTTTGCGAAAACCAAATATATGCTTATTGCAAAAAAATAATATGTAGAATACACCATATTGGCCTAAACTGATGAAGAAATTCGTTTTTGTAAATTTTTTTGGAGGATATTTATTATAGCAAAAAAAATAATATTTTTTTTCAAAATTGTCGTTTTTTGTCTATAGGGCAAAACATTTAAACCGGACGTCAATTTTGTTTGGGTACAGCGTCGCACGACCGCGCAATTGTCAGTTCAAGTGACGCAGTGCCGAATCACAAAAAATGTCCTGGTCATTAAGGGTGTAAATCCTTCCGGTCTGTAAGTGGTTAAAGACACAGGGACACCTCAGAAGCCTAGAATAGCACACAATGGTAGCTGAAAGCATCTCATGTATCCACACTATGCCACACTCTCACCTTTCAAGTGAATGAGTCTGCCATTCTTGTAGGAGAAGTTCCAGGAACTCATAGCAGCGCCTGCAAAGACATAACACAGAGATTGTTTGTGACATTCAGACCGGGATATCGCCTACACAGACCAGAGCGCCTCTGGCTGGGTGTTCAGACTCTGGAAATCACAATTCAAAAACGAAATGCAAAACTTTAGTGCAACAGAAATATACAGTAAATATTACTCGACCTCTGGTTTAGGAATATTTAGAGATTTGTGTATTTTACAGGCTGATCGGCCCTTTAGCTTTATTAGATTTTGTTATTTTCAAAAACAAAACCCAAATATGTCCAATTTCATCCTGGAATCAAATACTGGGTGCAAATGACCTTGTCTTATTAATCAGATGGAGCCGCCCATCTTATAGGACTTCCTCCGTATCAGGAAGATAAATAAAAGGGCAATAACTAGGTGGTTTTTACAAACAAATTTTCAATATGGATTTCCTCGCAGAATAGTGAGATTTCCCCCCTCCCACAATGGTGGCGGTTTCCTGACGCAATGTCTCTTCCCCTCTCACAATGATGGCGGTTCCCTGCTGTAATTTGTGTCTCTGCCCCTCCCACAATGGTGGTGGTTCCCCTGCCCCTCCCACAATGGTGGCGGTTCCCTGACACAATGTCTCTGCCCCTCCCACAATGGTGGCGGTTCCCTGACACAATGTCTCTGCCCCTCCCACAATGGTGGCGGTTTCCTGCCGCAATGTCTCTTCCCCTCTCACAATGATGGCGGTTCCCTGCTGTAATTTGTGTCTCTGCCCCTCCCACAATGGTGGAATTTCCCTGCCATAATGTCTCTGCCCCTCCCACAATGGTGGCGGTTCCCCTGCCCCTCCCACAATGGTGGCGGTTCCCTGACAATGTCTCTGCCCCTCCCACAATGGTGGCAGTTACCTGACATAAGATCTCTGCCCCTCTCACAATGGTGGGATTTCCCTGCCGTAATGTGTCTCTGCCCCTCCCACAATGGTGGCGATTCCCTGACATAAGATCTCTGCCCCTCTCACAATGGTGGGATTTCCCTGCCGTAATGTGTCTCTGCCCCTCCCACAATGGTGGCGATTCCCTGACATAAGATCTCTGCCCCTCTCACAATGGTGGGATTTCCCTGCCGTAATGTGTCTCTGCCCCTCCCACAATGGTGGCGGTTCCCTGACATAAGATCTCTGCCCCTCTCACAATGGTGGGATTTCCCTGCCGTAATGTGTCTCTGCCCCTCCCACAATGGTGTTTTTTCCCTGCTGTAATTTGTGTATTTGCCCCTCCCACAATGGTGGGATTTCCCTGACGTAATGTTTCTGCCACTTCCACAATGGTGGGATTTCCCTGTCGTAATTTGTGTCTCTGCCCCTTCCACAATAGTGGGATTCCTTGCAGTAATTTGTGTCTCTGCCTCTCCCACAATAGTGGGATTCCTTGCAGTAATTTGTGTCTCTGCCCCTTCCACAATAGTGGGATTCCTTGCAGTAATTTGTGTCTGCCCCTCCCACAATGGTGGCGTTTCCCTGCTGTAATTTGTGTATTTGCCCCTCCCACAATGGTGGGATTTCCCTGACGTAATGTTTCTGGCACTTCCACAATGGTGGGATTTCCCTGTCGTAATTTGTGTCTCTGCCCCTTCCACAATAGTGGGATTCCTTGCAGTAATTTGTGTCTCTGCCCCTCCCAAAATAGTGGGATTCCTTGCAGTAATTTGTGTCTCTGCCCCTTCCACAATAGTGGGATTCCTTGCAGTAATTTGTGTCTCTGCCTCTCCCACAATAGTGGGATTCCTTGCAGCAATTTGTGTCTCTGCCCCTTCCACAATAGTGGGATTCCTTGCAGTAATTTGTGTCTCTGCCTCTCCCACAATAGTGGGATTCCTTGCAGTAATTTGTGTCTCTGCCCCTTCCACAATAGTGGGATTCCTTGCAGCAATTTGTGTCTCTGCCCCTTCCACAATAGTGGGATTCCTTACAGTAATTTGTGTCTCTGCCCCTTCCACAATAGTGGGATTCCTTGCAGTAATTTGTGTCTCTGCCCCTCCCACAATAGTGGGATTCCTTGCAGTAATTTGTGTCTCTGCCCCTCCCACAATGGTGGCAGTTCCCTGCCGTAATGTCTCTGCCCCTCCCACAATGGTGGCAGTTCCCTGCCACAATGTCTCTGCCCCTCCTACAATGGTGGTGGTTCCCTGCTGTAATTTGTGTATTTGCCCCTTCCACAATGGTGGGATTTCCCTGTCGTAATTTATGTCTCTGCCCCTTCTACAATGGTGGGATTCCTTGCAGTAATTTGTGTCTCTGCCCCTCCCACAATGGTGGGATTCCTTGCAGTAATTTGTGTCTCTGCCCCTCCCACAATGGTGGGATTTATTTGCAGTAATTTGTGTCTCTGACCCTCCTACAAGACCATATTGAAGGTTTGACTTTTAAGCCTGGGGTGTCCATTTATCGTTCTATTATGAAATTAAAGAGAAAGCATTTGGGTGGGTGATGGGGTTGGGAAGACGCCATCTTTTGGCTTTATACTGGGCACAGAAATGTGGCAGAACTTGAAATTCGGACAGGAAGACTTCACCACCGCAGTCCCGGGGGGAAATAGAAGAAAGAAAAATTTTAAATTGCCAAAAACCGGGCTAAAAGAAATACTGGTTTTGGGTGGAAGTGGCCTTTAAATTCAAAGCCTGGCTTTGTCCACGTCGAAAGAACTGTACAGCCCACGGCTACATATAATAAGCAGGTGAATCTACAGAGACTGCGAGCGGAGAGTGAGGATTATAGAAGCAGCAGGAGCATGGGAAGGTTCCTATGAGAGGACATGGACCTCCTGGGAGGCAACACATCGACGACAACCAGAGAGGGAGTTCAGTCCTCCTCTCTCCTCTGCCGGTGAATGACAACCAGAAAGAGCGGAGATAACAGACGCCACCAACCTTCGCACAGCCACGGACTTGGAGGTGCAGTTACTTGTAATGATCGGTATGAGCCTCGGGACATGTGTATGCTGCAAAGAGAAAAGAACTTACAATGAACTCATTATCATCAATCCACAACGTTGTCATGTCTAAGCAAACCACCCACTGAAGAGCTACCAACAGACACTACAACCAGATCTACCAGACGGCTGGATTTGAAGCCGGGGCCACCTATGTATAGTAGTATGGCTCAGCTCTAACCTACCTAACCCTTCACCATCCTTACTAGGGTTGTCCCGATACCACTTATTTAAGACCGCGTACAAGTACCGGTACTTTTTTTCCCAGTACTCGCCGATACAGAATACCGATACTTTTTTTTAATCTCATGCGACAGCGGCACGCACATGTGTCAGTTTTTTTTTATCTTTAACAATTTGTTTTTAATATTTTTTTTTTACATTTTTTTTTTTAATTTTAAATGCTTTCTATTTTTTAAGGGGGGGGGGGGCTGGTGGACCGTGTCAGTGTGTTTTTTCTTTTATTTTTTTATTATTTTCTACAATAATTTTTTTTTTTTCAACCCTGTTGGGGGACACATGTTCCCCAGTCCCTTTCTCAGCAGCATCAGCTGCGCTGAAAATGAATGGAGTGAAGACAGCCGCTTCTCTTCAATAATAAACTGAAACATTGTAATCACAGTTTACAATGTTTCAGTTATGTGAATAGACAGAGTCAGTGATCACCGACTCTTTCCATTCGGAGCAGTAAGGAGCCGGATTTACCGGCTCCTACCCCGCTCTCCATCCTGACAGTTCCAGGGGAGGAGCACTGAGGGATACATGGAGGGAGAGAGAAACACGGCGGGGGACATGGAGGGAGAGAGAAACACGGCGGGGGACACGGAGGGAGAGAGAGAAACACGGGGGGGACACGGAGGGAGAGAGAAACACGGGGGGGACACGGAGGGAGAGAGAAACACGGGGGGGGACACGGAGGGAGAGAGAAACACGGGGGGGGGGGGGGACACGGAGGGATACACTGAGGGAAGAGAGAAACACGGCGGGGGACACAGAGGGAGAGAGAGAAACACGGGGGGGACACGGAGGGAGAGAGAAACACGGGGGGGACACGGAGGGAGAGAGAAACACGGCGGGGGACATGGAGGGAGGGAGACTGCAGCAAAATGGAGGGGGGCTGGAGGAGGACACGGGACAGTCGCGGTGATCGTGTGTGGGGGAGTTGTAAGCACCGATCACCGCTGATTTTAAAGCAGCCGAAAGCCGCAGGGGGGGGGGGGGGGGGGGGGGGGGGGGGGGGGTGAAGTGAGAAGCGGAGAAATTACTTTTAAATCTATGCAGTGGTGATCGGTGCTTGTAACTTCCTCATGCACTGATCACCGCTGACAGTACAAGTATCGGGTGAAGCATCGGGAGCATTTGCTCGAGTACAAATACTCGGGCAAATGCTTGGTATCGGTCCCGATACCGATACTAGTATCGGGACAACCGTAATCCTTACTGGAGAAATTCGGTTTCCATCCACTTAGTGTTGCTAAACCCAATAATATGAAAATAGTTCATCCCCCACCCCACAGGGCCCACAGCTTATAAATCATCTTTTTACATAAAGGGCCAGTTCACACCATAGAAAAGCAGTCCGGATGCGTTTGATGCTTTTCTGCATGTGCGTTTTTGATGCAGTCCAGTGCATTATTTCTCCCATTTTTTCTTAACCTTAACCACTTGCACGCACTTTTACGTCTGTAGAATGGCAGACAGGCAAATGGGCGTATATATACACAGGTCCCTTTAAAATTTGCTGCCGGCGGGGCACCCACGCCCCTGACCCGAGCTCCATGACCCGCGACCGTGTCACGGAGCTGCAGAACAGGGGGATGCCTGCGTAAACAAGGCATTTCCCCGTTCTGCCTAGTGACAGGACAATGTTTGCCTGCTCCCTCTCATCGGGAGCAGCGATCAGTGTTGTGTCACAGTAAGCCCCGCCCCCACGCAGTTAGAATCACTTCCTAGGACATGTTGTAAAGGTACAATTTTTTTTCCCTAAATAGCTTCCTTTCCCTTAGTGCAGTCCTCCTTCATATAATACAGGTATTTGCACCCACCTCCGGGCATAAACTCCTGTGGGGGTCATGCCCCTTCCCCTCCCCCCGCTGTCTCCTGGGAAACACAGGTCCCAGAAGACAGCAAGGACCAGTTAGGACACGCAGCGGGACTCACGCATGCGCAGTAGGGACCCGGGAAGTGAAGCCGCAACGCACTTCCTGATCCCTTCACCGAGGGTGGCAGCCGTGGCTGCCGACATCACGGGCACCCTGGACAGGCAAGTGTCTTTATTAAAAGTCAGCAGCTGCAGTATTTGTAGCTGCTGGCTTTTAATTTTTATTTTATTTTTTAGGCGGACCTCCGCTTTTAATTCACACCCATTCGCCAACAATGTGGAAACTTGGCAAGTTAGCGGCGGCACTTACACGGATAATTAAGCGAATAGTCACCACACCAGAAGAAGCCATAATTTTGGCACTGTTCGGCACGAGATTGAAAACGGTGGGCATGATCGCTTCTGCTCCATGGTCAAATTTGTTCCCCAAAATCATTGAAAGGTGTCTGAAAATAGAGCGAGAATTAGGAAGATAAACAATTATCAGGAATGGCGAGCGATTTCCATATAATATTTAGAGACGTGAATAGAAGGATCTGTGTATAGTCTCTACACGTTGTGTGTATACAGCAGGCATGCGGAGAGCAGATGAATCTCCCTGTGTTGTTGTCAGGACACGTCTGCTCCTCACTCACCCCAGGGTAATGCAGGCTTCTCGCACCACTTGGGAACGCAGGTCCTTTGTGGAGAGCTTGAAGGCGCCATCGAGCAGCCGCAGGTGCTGGAAGAAATTGTCGTAGTCTGCAGCACCGGCAACGAGAAGGGAGCGGACCTTTCTGAGCTGGAAAGAGAAACAGATCAGTGAGAAACCAAGAATTATAAGGCTAAAAGGTGGTATATAAAACCAGTTGTGGACGTTGGGCTCATAGGGCATGATGTGCATTTCACCCTGTCCTGTCGCCATAAACACCGGCCCCTTCCACCACCTTAGAGTTGTTGTTTAAATGACGGCGGGCGGAAGACTCCATTGTTTTGACAAGACGTCATATGACGTCCTGTCATTTAAAGCCGCTAGGGGGGCGCCCATCGCGTTACTGGGAACACAATGCGCGTGTATAAATGTGAATGGTCCCAAAAATGTGTCAAAAGTGTCCGATGTGTATAATGTCGCAGTCCCGAAAAAAAATCGCAGATCGCCACAATTTCTAGTAAAAAATAAATAAAAAATTAAATCATAATTATGTCCCCTATTTTGAAGGCAATATAACTTTTGCGCAAACCAGTCACTATACAGTTATTGCGATTTTTTTTTTTTTTTACCAAAAACATGTAGAAGAATACGTATCGGCCTAAACTGAGATATAATTTTTTTTTTAAATGGCATATTTATTATAGCAAAAAGTAAAAAATAGTGTTTTTTTTTCAAAATTTACACTTTTTTTTGTTTATAGCCCAAAAAATAAAAACCGCAGAGGTGATCAAATACCACCAAAAGAAAGCTCTATTTGTGGGAAAAAAAAAGGACGTAAATTTTATTTGGGAGCCAAATCGCACGACAGCGCAATTGTCAGTTAAAACGACACAGTGCCGGAAGCTAAAATTTCGTCTGGGCAGGAAGGGGGTGTATGTGCACAGTAGGCAAGTGGTTAATCCCCTTGCCCCCCGGCAGCAGCTAAAGGGTGGGCTTCAACGCCAACATTAAAGCGGAGTTCTACCCAAAAATGGAACGTGCACTTTTTGGAAGAAAGGGGACACCATTGCAGACACTAAAGAGTTAAATAATAGCTTTATAAACATTGTGAGACAGAGATACAAAGCAACATTATTACATTTGTATCTACTTTGTAGCTACTCAATTTCCATTACTCTACCCCTTCCATATAATTTTTCAGATTTAATATTTGAAATGTAATTAATATATATATATATATATATATATATTTTTTTTTTGCATTAAAAAATTTAATAAAAAGCATTGTTAGCAAATCTTTCCACTGTTTTGCACCAGAAACTTTAATGTAAAAAAAAAAAAAAAAAAAGAAATAAGATGTATACTTTGTATTTGTAGTAACAATGTTTCTATACTTTTATATTTACTTCGATTGAATTCAAGAAAAAGGTGCCTTTTTTACTTGTCTATGGAAAGCATAAAAAAAAAAAAAATACAATAATTTTTACAAATATATGATCCTACCTAAACTATACCTTCAATCCATATCCAATCAGGCAGACCGTATCATATGTAAGGTAAGGGCTCAACATAGTGTACTATTGTAAAAACCCCTAGTTTATTGTAAAGTATTGCACTTACATGGTTAAAACTTGCAAGACAGCAAATAAAAATAGCAGAAACTAATACAGGTTCTTCCTCCAATAACCAAAATGGCTGACATTCGGCCATACATGCGCAGTAGTGTGTAGGTTGCTCTTCCCTACCCGTTTCGTCAAAGATAACGTCATCTGACAAAACATGTAGGGTGAGGCCACGTACACACACTGCTGCACATGCGTGACCGAATGTTGGCCATTTTGATCACTGGAGGAAGAACCTGCATTGGTTTCTGACATTTTTATATGCTGTCTTGCTAGTTTTAACCATGTAAGTGCAATCATTTACAATTAAAGTGTTTTTTCAATATTACACCATGTTGAGACGGGGGTGTCGGGGTCACCAATTACCCACAGTATGTAGCACCCCTTATTACCACCTGAAATGTTTCATTCTGTCCCAATACCTTCCAGCTCTAAAAAAAAAGTAGACATTTGAATTATTTGTGATAGAAGAAAAGGTGCTCCTTACCGCAGTAATCCTCTGCTCCCAGTCATGCTTATCATCGGAAAGTATTTCCCGAATTTTATTCAGGGATTCCTCCAGATCCCTACCGGAATAGATCTAGAAAATAAAATTACAATAGGAATGTGTTCTCATAAAGATTCATGTTTTATACCACAAGGCATTACAAAAATCAGGAATTTTGACCAACCAGTTTAGGACCATTCCAACGCAGCAACACACACCTGGCAGATGTCAGATTCCTCTGTGGCAAGTCCAGCTGCCCGGAGATTCATCAGAGGGAACCTGCCGGCTCCCCGGACACGTGCCACACCCACCACCAGTGACACCGACCCAAACTCCGCCCGCCCAGGGTTCCCAGACAGCCATCCAGGAAGTGCTGGGAACCACTAGCACTGCCGGGGGTTTACCTGGTTTCCCACGGAGGAGGAACGCCCACCGTCTGGCTTACTGCAGCGGTCATTTAGGCTGCAGTCACACCTGAGTGTTTTAAAGTCGCTCGATTTTGCTGCGAGTTTGTTCAGGTCATCATGTAAAAGGCCCCAAAGAAGCTCATGTTCTTTTTTGAGCTTAGGGCGTTTTTCAGGCATTGTGCTTCAGGTGGCAAAACGCTCAAATGTGAACAGGTGCCATTGAAATTAATGGAATTTTTGCTTGTTGGGCATTTTTCAGGAGTTTTATGCGTCCAGCCCCATAATCTACATGCAGGGTACCGGACGCATGGATTCCAATAGAAGGTGTATTTTTTTTTAAAGTGGTTGTATACCCCACTTTTTTACCTACAGGTAAGCCTATAATAAGGCTTACCTGTAGGTATAAAGAATATCTCCTAAACCTGTACGGTTTAGGAGATATTCCCCCCGCAATGCGCCGCTGA
The DNA here is from genome assembly GCF_905171775.1 of Rana temporaria. NCBI lineage: Eukaryota > Metazoa > Chordata > Amphibia > Anura > Ranidae > Rana > Rana temporaria. The sequence continues at coordinate 218,774,060 of NC_053494.1, forward strand.
TTGCAGCGGCGCATGCGCACCGGGGATCCTCGGCTAAACGGCCAGCAACCGCCGGACCTTGCCGGTTTGAAGTGTCCCGCACGCATGCGCGGGAGTGACGTCATTGCCGCTCCAGCGCTGGAGCGGCGATACCCGGAAGACACGCCGGAGCAAGATGACATCTCGCTCGGCGTGGACCAGGTAAGTTCTCTTCACCTCGTTTTAAGTTAAGTATTTCATAATGACCTAGTATGCGGTTCATTTTGTGGCAGCAGAATAGAGGAGCACACACGATCACCTCATCGATCCCCCCTGCCACTGATCTCATCTGGAATCCCTGGGCACGGAGCCTGGAGCATGGAGCACCCTATTATCTCCAACACAGGGTAAGGGCCCTTTCACACCGTTCAGGTCCGCCTGCCAGTGAACGGGCGCTCTGTGCTCCTCTATGGAGCCGCGGATGTCATCGGTGACATGTCCGCTGACATCCGACCCGCTCCAATCCGCCAAAGTGTGACTGAGGAAAAACCTACTTTTCCATCCGTCTGGCGGATCGGATAGGGTGAACACGGACAGACGGTCCGTGTTCATCCGATCCCCCCATAGGGGAGAGCGGAGAAAAGACAGGGCGGTCCCTGCACAGTGTGCAGGGACCGCCCTGTCATCCGCCGGCTCAGCGGGGATCAACGGAGCGATCCCCGCTGAGCAAGCAGAGGTTCACAGGGCGGATCATTACTGATCTGCCTGTGTGAAAGGGGCCTGGGAGGGGGGTGGTGACGGTTTGGAGCGAGCGGGGGCCAGGTCCATCTGCCGACCACCCCTGACCTTTGGAGCACTAGTCGCCACTGATGTACAGTACATGTTAAGTGCTACGTAAATTGATGGCTCTATATAAATGCCTGTAAAAATTTATAAATTAATGAAAGAAAAAGCTTTATTGTATTACCTGTACTGTTGGAACATCTTCAAACGCTCTGATAAAGTCCTCCTCATCTAAACCCCCAGCACCACCTTCCTTTGCTGCTCCTAAAATTTGGAAGAGATTACAGAAATGAGGAGAAGTAAAGAATGTACATGCAGCAGTATTAGATGTGCAAAATGAAAATAAAAATAGGATTTTTTGTACTCACCGTAAAATCCTTTTCTCTGAAGTCCATGGATGGACACGGCTTCCTTATACTCTTGACTGTAGGGTTATGTTCCGTCTATTAGGAGTGGACAACATAACCCTACAGTCAAGAGTATAAGGAAGCTTTGTCCGTCCATAGACAAAAGAGAAAAAAGTTTTTCTTAGAGTGGTTTTAACCACTTGCCATTCAAAAGACTTACCCCCCTTCATAACCAGGCCATTTTTTTTTCCGAAACAGCACTGCAATATTATAACTGACAATTGCGCGGCCATGCAACGTTGTACCCAAATAAAATGTATACGATTTCCCACAAATAGAGAATTCTTTTGGTGGTATTTGATCACCTCTGCATTTTTTATTTTTTGCACTATAAAAAATAAAAAAAAAGGATATAGATATATATCTCTATATCACCATCCCTAGAGGATTCATCTCAGCTCTCCGATCTGGCGCGGCTCCGAGAACATCGTTGGCCACCTTCCTCATACACAGAGTCTCCACAGAGTGAACATTGCAGATTCCTCCGTCTTCACCGAGAGGACCAGCAGCCGCGGAGAGGACCAGCAGCCGCGGAGAGGACCAGCAGCCGCGGAGAGGACCAGCAGCCGCGGAGAGGACCAACAGCCGCGGAGAGGACCAACAGCCGCGGAGAGGACCAGCAGCCGCGGAGAGGACCAGCAGCCGCGGAGAGGACCAGCAGCCGCGGGGTGGACCAGCAGCCGCAGAGAGGACCAGCAGCCGCGGAGAGGACCAGCAGCCGCGGAGAGGACCAGCAGCCGCGGAGAGGACCAGCAGCCGCGGAGAGGACCAGCAGCCGCGGAGAGGACCAGCAGCCGCGGAGAGGACCAGCAGCCGCGGAGAGGACCAGCAGCCGCGGAGAGGACCAGCAGCCGCGGGGTGGACCAGCAGCCGCGGGGTGGACCAGCAGCCGCGGGGTGGACCAGCATTCTACAGCAAACTATTTTAACTATTGAATTTCTTTTATGCCATTCTTTTATGCCATTATTAGTTTAGTAAACAGTTTCAGTGACTCTGGTGACAATTGCCTTTTTAAGACCTGTGTTCAATAAAGGCGTCTGCACACCCATGCCACCATACAGCCTTGTTCTAAGCCAGGGGTGCTCAACTGGTGGCCAGGGGTGCTCAACTGGTGGCCCGGGGGCCACATGTGGCCCGTGGAGCCCTCTGATGTGGCCCGCGACATCTTGTTCTGGGATGGAATAAAATAGAATACTGTAATTAAGGGTAAGTTAATTCCTAAAATTACAGTGTATATTTGGGCATATCTGTTCTGCAGGGGTTACTGGGCTGCTTTCAAACTGATCCACAGGTGCAGAGAAGTGCACCTGCGGGTTACCTGCACCGAGTCATAGCCTTCTATTACCTGCGAGTTTCGTGTGCTTACTGAAAGTGCACCACACATAGAAGTCTATGGTAAAGTGCGGCTAACCTGCAGGAAAGCCACTGGTGAACTGTGCTGCACCCGCATGATGCGGGTTAACAACCATGCATCAGTGTGAAAGCAGTCTTAGGCCCCATTCACACGGTCGGTCCGACCAAATCAGACCCTCCATTCACCTCTAAAGAGCGGAAGATGTAAATGGTCATGTGTCCATTTACAAACGCCTATCTCCAATCCAATTCGAAAAAAAAAAAAAAGAGAGCAGAGTGGCCCTTCTCCACTCATTGTGGCCCGCGACCGGTTACCAAGTCGATTAACCACTTAAGACCCGGACCTTTAGGCAGCTAAAGGACCTGGACAGTTTTTGCGATTCGGCACTGCGTCGCTTTAACTGACAATTGCGCGGTCGTGCGACGTGGCTCCCAAACAAAATTGGCGTCCTTTTTTTTAGAGCTTTCTTTTGGTGGTATTTGATCACCTCTGCGGTTTTTATATTTTGCGCTATAAACAAAAATAGAGCGACAATTTTGAAAAAATGCAATATTTTTTACTTTTTTCTATAATAAATATCACCAAAAATGTCTAAAAAAAAAATGTCCTCAGTTTAGGCTGATACGTATTCTTCTACCTATTTTGGGTAAAAAAAAGGAAAAATCGCAATAAGCGTTTATCGATTGGTTTGCGCAAAATTTATAGCGTTTACAAAATAGGGGATAGTTTTATTGCATTTTTATTATTTTTTTTTTTATTTACTACTAATGGCGGCAATCAGCGATTTTTTCCGTGACTGAGACATTATGGCGGACGCTTCAGACAATTTTGACACATTTTTGGGACCATTGTCATTTTCACAGCAAAAAATGATATAAAAATGAATTGTTTACTGTGAAAATTACAATTGCAGTTTGGGAGTTAACCACAAGGGGGCGCTGAAGGGGTTATGTGTGACCTCATTTGTGTTTCTAACTGTAGGGGGGTGTGGCTGTAGGTGTAACGGCATTGATCATGTCTCCCTATAAAAGGGAACACACGATCAATGACGGCGCCACAGTGAAGAACGGGGAAGGTGTGTTTACACACAGCTCTCCCTGTTCTTCAGCCCCGGGGACCGATCGCGGGACTCCAGCGGCGATCAGGTCCACGGAGCTTCGGACCGGGTCGCGGGCGCACGCGACCCACGGCTGGGCGCTTAAAGAGGACGTACCTGTACATGCTTGTGCCCAGCCGTGCCATTCTGCCGACGTATATGTGCAGGAGGCGGTCCTTAAGTGGTTAAGTGGCCCTTGCTCTTTAAAAAGGTTGGGCTCCCCTGTTCTAAGCACTATACAGAGACATTTGATGGTTGTTAATTATTAAAGCGAATTGTTCTTTGCTAAAGCACATTATTTTTTATCAAGTTGGCAAAGTTCCGCTTTAAACAGGATCACTAGTTAAGGTATTGCAAGAGGAAAGCAACATCGGAGCCCCCCCCCCCCCTCCCCCGAACAGGCAAGCTAATCTTAGCCAATACATTAAGGTTAATGAAAGATTAGCGACTAAAGAATACAAGTTCTGTGCTCTTTGCTCAGAAGTTAAAGATGTCCAGACAAAATATTTAGATTTTTTTAGCCGGAGTGGGGAAGAGTTAGAATCTCGGTCAGGTTTTTACTGTTATGGGGGGGGGGCAGTTAGAGAGAATTCCCCTAACTTCCAGCCATAGTGACAATAGTTTCACCAGACAGAAGGGAGGCAAATTCCGCACATGCGCTGCAAATAAATTCAAGGCAGCGCACTGGAGACACCAGGTAGGAAGAACTTTCCCCACAAGCAATACAACTCTGGCCTCTATAGACTAGTAAGTTAGTTTGCCGCTGTAGATATGCATATTACAGAGGTGAGCTTTGGATAGAGGTGAAGAGGCACACCTCTCTGCACAACACACTCCTGAAGTGTGCACTCTGTGCACAATGCACTCCTAAACCCTGCAGTCTATATATACATAGTGCACTACTGAACACTGCACTCTGTATGCAGCATGTTCCTAGACCCTGGGGGGGCTAGGCGGTGTGTGTGGCAAAACTGAACTTTCGTCTGTGTAGGCAAAAATCCTTGCATCGGCCCTGACAAAATACAAAGGCTTCTGTGAATGGGCATCAGAGGAGAGGGGTGGGTATAGCTGCTCTGTGTGTTTCTCCCCTCTCATATGCCTGGAGTGTCTCTCCACCAAAGCAATAAACCTGTCAATATAAATGATAGATATAAGCCCAGCAGATGTCACGCAGCACCTTGGACTTAACTCGGTTTACTCCTGGACCTTGGAGGTGGCAGGAGGGGTGTGAGTGTGAGAGAGAAAGAAAGCAAGAGAGAGAGGCAGACAAAACACACTGTCTGTGTAAACAAAAAGCCTTGCACCAGTCCTGACAAAATACAAAGGCTTCTGTGAATGGGCATCAGAGGAGAGGGGTGGGCATAGCTGCTTGGTGTGCTTCTCCCTTCTCAGACCCCCGGAGTGTCTAAACCTGTCAATTGTGACTAATGGAGATAAGCCCAGCAGATGTCATGCAGCTCATTGGACTTAACTCAGTGTGCTCCTGGACCCTGGGGGGTGGAAAGAGGAGTGTGTGTGTAGGTGGCAAAACACACCTTTGTCTGTGTAGACAAAAATCCCTGCACCAGCCCTGCCAAAATACAAAGGCTTGAGTGAATTGGCATCAGGAGGAGAGAGGTGGGCATAACTGCTCTGTGTGTTTCTCCCCTCTCAGATCCCCAGTGTGTCTCTCCACCAGAGCAATAAACCTGTCAATATAAATGATAGAGATAAGCCCAGCAGATGTCACGCAGCACCTTGGATTTAACTTGGTGTGCTCGTGGAGGTGGCGGGAAGAGCGTGTGTGTAGGTGGCAAAACACACCTTTGTCTGTGTAGACCAAAAATCCTTGCACCAGGCCTGACAGAATACAAAGGCTTCTGTGAATGGGCATCAGAGGAGAGAGGTAGGCATAACTGCTGTGTGTTTCTCTCCTCTCAGATCCCCAGTGTCTCTCTCCACCAGAGCAATAAACCTGTCAATTGTAAATAATAGAGAAAAGCACAGCAGATGTCATGTAGCACCGTGGACTCTGTGTGCCTTCACTTTTTACAAAAAGGCTGAATTCCAAGAATTCGGCTTTAAGGGGTCTAGAATATGGGAGTGACAATTCACGAGTCCGACCACCTGAGGACCTGCAAGTAACTGGGGTGATGCCCATCTCTCACCATCAAGTATTCGAATGTCTACTTCTGAACTGCCCACCAATTGGCCACCTATTACTTCTATTGTTCTAGAGCAGTGGTTCTCCACCTGGGGTCGAATGACGATTTGCCAGGGGTCACCGAATCCTGGACCGTTCCCGAATCCCGCACCGCTCTCCCAGCCTTTTTGTGGCCGCCTAGCAGGGCTGTCCCTGGAACCTGTGGTCACCCAGCTGGGCTGTTCCTGGAGTCCGCGGCTGCACACTCAGCCTCTTCATAGCCACCATTTCATTTCTCAGCACGGCTGGGGGGCAGAGACTAGAGGTCAGCTGACTGGTGAGGAATGTGAAGTGGGAGGGGCTGGAGGAGACCCCATCTCCCGATTCCGGGATAGGTGTCGCTGCTGCGAGACACCACCAAGTCGGAGACGCAGTGAGTAACACTACCTGTGATTATAGTTGCCGATAAAAGTCCCCACTACAGTTCTCCGATCAGCAGATGACCTTCATCAATAGCACCCAATTTGGCTGATCAGAACCCCCCCCCAGCAATGCCACTCATGCCAACTCCCCTCACCATGGCGTAAGAGAAGGAATAAAAAAAGAATAAGTGGAAGGGAGAGGAAAACGGGGAGGAACAAAGAGAAAGACGGCCAGAGAGAGGGATGGGGGAAAAAAACAAGAAATTAGGATAGAAAGATAAAAGGGAAAGAAAGGAGAAGAGTGGTACACCCTAAAATGTGTCATTAAGGACGGCCGCACAACGATATACGTCCCCTTTAAGAGCCAAGCCGTGGGTCGCGCGACCCGGTCCGAAGCTGCGGGACCCGATTGCCGCCGGTGTCCCGCGATCAGTCACAGGAGCTGAAGAACGAGGAGAGGCGAGTGTAAACACACCTTCCCCGTTCTTCTGTGTGGCAGTGACACTGATCGTCTGTTCCCTGATATAGAGAACGACGACCAGTGATGTCACGCCTACAGCCACGCACCCCTACAGTAAGAATCACTCCCTTAGCGCCACCTAGTGGTTAACCCCTTCACTGCCATTTTCACAGTAAACAATGCATTTTTATAGCACTTTTCGCTGTGAAAATGACAATGGTCCCAAAAATGTGTCAAAAGTGTCCGATGTGTCCGCAATAATGTCGCAGTCATGAAAAAAAATATATAAGAAAAAAAAAAAAAAAAAAAAAACCGCTGCTCGCCGCCATTAGTAGTAAAAATAAAAATAAAAATTAGGAATAAAAATGCCATAAAACGATCCCCTTGTTTGTGATTTTTTTTTTTACCAAAGATAGGTGGAAGAATACGTATCGGCCTAAACTCAGGGAAAAAAAATGTCTTTATATATTTTTTGGGGGATATTTATTATAGCAAAAAGTAAAAAATATTGCATTTTTTTCAAAATTGTCGCTCTATTTTTGTTTATAGCCCAAAAAATAAAAACCGCAGAGGTGATCAAATACCACCAAAAGAAAGCCATTTGTGAAAAAAAAAAAAAAAAAAAAAAGACGCCAATTTTTTTTGGGAGCCACGTCGCACGACCGCGCAATTGTCAGTTAAAGCGACGCAGTGCCGAATCGCAAAAAAGTGGAGGTTCACCCAAAAAACAAGTATATAACATTACATTTAGTATACCCCAAACATTTCCAGTATGTCGCTTTTTTTTTGGGGGGGGGTGTACATACAGTATTATCTGTATATGATTGACGTGCCTGAGAAAAATTCCCACCGGCGGATAAGGCGTGTCACGACTTTCCGAAAGTAGCCGAACCGCGCCTGCGCAGTCAGCTCTACACAGATCCTAGTTGGTGCGCAGGTGCCGTATAGAGCCAACTCGCGGTTCGGCTACTTTCGGAAAGTCGTGACGCGCTTATCCGCCGGTGGGAGTTTTTCTCAGGCACGTCAATCATATGGGCGAAGTCCCAGATGACATTGCGGCTCTGCACAGGAACGCCCTCTCCCGCGGGAGCGAGTACCCGGAACGAAAATACAGATAATACCGTATGTACACCCCCCCCCAAAAAAAAAAACGGCATACTGTACATGTCTGGGGTATACTGAATGTAATGTTATATACTTGTTTTTTGCGTGAACCTCCACTTTAAGTGGTTAATGCTGTACGAGTGGAAGGGAGCGCTAAAAGTCCGTGGGTTAGGGGCGCAAATTACTTGTCTTGGGTGCTGACAACACTAAGGCATGAAAATACATTTTTTACTGTTAGGGGTCCCCACAACTTGGGAAATGTTATCAAGGGGTCACGGCACTAGAAGGTTGAGAACCACTGATCTAGAGAGTGCTCCAGTCCCACGTGTGAAAGTGATTTATTATTATGCATCTGCTCAATGAATGCACAAGCCGCTATTGATCCATACAACGAAAAGCAGTAGGGAGGCCGATCCCAGCAATATCTTGTAGCGGATATTGATTTCTCCTGGAAGAAGCAGCCAAATTACATCTTCAAAGCATCATCACTAAGCCAGAGCGAGAGGGAGAGTGCTGAAAAATCATCAGAAGGCACATAAAAGGTCGCTTTAGCACAGAAAATCATAATTCACCTCAATGTCACCCGGGAAAAACAAGAACTATACCGGGGTCATGGCTGCAGCCCAGACGGCAAACGGCTATCCTCGTGTTCAATGCATTCCTCTGCAACAGCACTTTAATGGATGCGTTCATTACCACCCATGACTGATCAATGGATGGGTTAACCAAATCCTCCCTTATAGAAAAAGATATATACGGGAAAAGGGACCACGTCCTCCGAGGAGCCCCCAAAATATGGGATACAGGGTGTCAATCTACAAATCTAGTCTGTTATTATATGGCAGGGGGGGGGCCACATTGTGTTACAATATATATTTTTATCTCCTCATTTGTATTTATGAAGGACGCATGCAAAACTATCCTCGTTATAAAAAAATTTTTTTGCATTCCACATGGATGGAGGAAAATACTCTAAACGGACTTAGCGGTCCCATGTGCAAAAGCCCCTAAGCCCTCGTTTTCATTAACCACTTAAAGCGGATCTCCACTCTAAAGTGGAGTTCCGCTGATCGGCACCCTCCCCCCCTCCGGTGTCACATTTGACACCTTTCAGGGGGGAGGGGGGTGTAGATACCTGTCTACAGACAGGTATCTGCACCCACTTCCGGCCCTACGATACGGGCAAAAGACGGGTTTTTCCCTTGCTTCCCGTCCGTCCCCCGTTGTATGCTGGGAACACTCGGCTCCCAGCACACAGCGGGAGCCAATCGGCGGGCGCAGCACGACTCGCGCGAATGCGCCGTAGGGAACCGGGCAGTGAAGCCGGAGCGCTTCACTTCCTGGTTCCCTCACCGTGGATGGAGGGGGGAGCAGCAGGGTGACGAGAGATCCGCTCGTCCTCTGCTGCGATCGGCGCTGGACTCCAGGACAGGTAAGTGTCCTTATATTAAAAGTCAGCAGCTGCAGTATTTGTAGCTGCTGGCTTTAAATATATTTTTTTAGTGGCACATCCGCTTTAAGCCCCGGACCATTATGCAGGTAAAGGACCTGGCCAGTTTTTGCGATTCGGCACTGCGTCACTTTTAACTGACAATTGCGCGATCGTGCGACGTGGCTCCCAAACAAAATTGGCGTCCTTTTTTTCCCCACAAATAGAGATTTCTTTTGGTGGTATTTGATTGCCTCTGCGGTTTTTATTTTTTGCGCTATAAACAAAAATAGAGCGACAATTTTGAAAAAAATTCAATATTTTTTACTTTTTGCTATAATAAAATATCTCCCAAAAAGATATAAAATTTTTTTTTTTTTCCCTCAGTTTAGGCCGATACGTATTCTTCTACCTATTTTTGGTAAAAAAAAAAAATCGCAATAAGCGTTTATCGATTGGTTTGCGCAAAATTTATAGCGTTTACAAAATAGTAGATAGTATTAGTGCATTTTTATTAATATATTTTTTTTTACTACTAATGGCGGCGATCAGCGATTTTTTTCGTGACTGCGACATTATGGCGGACACATCGGACAATTTTGGGACCATTGTCATTTTCACAGCAAAAAATGCTATAAAATTGCATTGTTTACTATGAAAATGACAGTGCAGTTTAGGAGTTAACCACAGGGGGCGCTGTAGGGGTTATGTGTGACCTCATATGATTTTTTAACTGTATGTGTGACGTCATTGATCATGTTTCCCTATATCGGGGAACACATGATCAATGAAGCTGCCACTGTGAAGCACAGCTCTCCCCGTTCTTCAGCTCCGAGGACCGATCACGGGACTCCGGCGGCAATCGGGTCCGCGGGTCCCGCGGTCACAGAGCTTTGGACCAGGTCGCGGGCATGGCTGGGCACTTATAGAGGACGTACAGGTACGTGCTTGTGCCCAGCCGCGCCATTCTGCCGACGTATATCTGCAGGAGGCGGTCCTTAAGTGGTTAACTGGGACTTTGAAATCATGCGACTTCATCTGAAATCGCACAATATCAAAGCCGCATGTCAGTGCGACTTGGAAGACACCTGTGTGGCTTCATGAACAGATGTCTATGCAAGTCGCACCCAAAAATCGCCAAAGATGGTGCATTAACGACTTTACCAAAGATAGGTGGAAGAATACGTATCGGCCTAAACTCAGGAAAAATAATATTTTTTTAATATATTTTTTGGGGGATATTTATTATAGCAAAATGTAAAAAATATTGCATTTTTTTCAAAATTGTCGCTCTATTTTTGTTTATAGCGCAAAAAATAAAAACCGCAGAGGTGATCAAATACCACCAAAAGAAATCTATTTGTGGGGAAAAAAGGACGTTAACTTTGTTTGGGAGCCACGTCGCACGACCGTGTAATTTTCAGTTAAAGCGACGCAACGCCAAATCGCAAAAAGTGCTCTGGTCATTTGGCAGCCAAATCTTCCGGGGCTGAAGTGGTTAACAGTGTGATTGCTGGCAATAGGGTGCGAATTATCATGCGACTTGACCCGTCACTCCAATGTGAACAAGGGCGGAACATGTGCTCAATACACAAAGTTCTCTAAACTCACCTCCTGGCTTGGCGGCCACTGCAGATGGTCCCGGTCTCCGAGCCGTCCCCATGACTACCGGTTTGCGGGCAGAGGGAGGCGCTTTGGATGACGCAGTAGAGCTCGTTGATGAAGGTCTGTTTCCATCAACTGAATCCTCATCATCAAAGTTTTTATCTGAAATTAAAAACAAGATGATACGTTGGTGAGCAGCAAATACAATAGTCCCTTAAAATTTTCCAGGCAGATAACAAGCCTGCACAGGTCCCCCTTCACTCACCCACAAGCCTGCACAGGTCCCCCTTCACTCACCCACAAGCCTGCACAGGTCCCCCTTCACTCACCCACAAGCCTGCACAGGTCCCCCTTCACTCACCCACAAGCCTGCACAGGTCCCCCTTCACTCACCCACAAGCCTGCACAGGTCCCCCTTCACTCACCCACAAGCCTGCACAGGTCCCCCCCTTCACTCACCCACAAGCCTGCACAGGTCCCCCTTCACTCACCCACAAGCCTGCACAGGTCCCCCTTCACTCACCCACAAGCCTGCACAGGTCCCCCTTCACTCACCCACAAGCCTGCACAGGTCCCCCTTCACTCACCCACAAGCCTGCACAGGTCCCCCCCTTCACTCACCCACAAGCCTGCACAGGTCCCCCTTCACTCACCCACAAGCCTGCACAGGTCCCCCTTCACTCACCCACAAGCCTGCACAGGTCCCCCTTCACTCACCCACAAGCCTGCACAGGTCCCCCCCTTCACTCACCCACAGGCCTGCACAGGTCCCCCCCTTCACTCACCCACAGGCCTGCACAGGTCCCCCCCTTCACTCACCCACAGGCCTGCACAGGTCCCCCCCTTCACTCACCCACAGGCCTGCACAGGTCCCCCTTCACTCACCCACAAGCCTGCACAGGTCCCCTTCACTCACCCACAGGCCTGCACAGGTCCCCCCCTTCACTCACCCACAGGCCTGCACAGGTCCCCCCCTTCACTCACCCACAGGCCTGCACAGGTCCCCCCTTCACTCACCCACAAGCCTGCACAGGTCCCCCTTCACTCACCCACAAGCCTGCACAGGTCCCCCTTCACTCACCCACATGCCTGCACAGGTCCCCCTTCACTCACCCACAAGCCTGCACAGGTCCCCTTCACTCACCCACAGGCCTGCACAGGTCCCCCCCTTCACTCACCCACAGGCCTGCACAGGTCCCCCCCTTCACTCACCCACAGGCCTGCACAGGTCCCCCCTTCACTCACCCACAAGCCTGCACAGGTCCCCCTTCACTCACCCACAAGCCTGCACAGGTCCCCCTTCACTCACCCACATGCCTGCACAGGTCCCCTTCACTCACCCACAAGCCTGCACAGGTCCCCCTTCACTCACCCACAAGCCTGCACAGGTCCCCATCACTCACCCACAAGCCTGCACAGGTCCCCTTCACTCACCCACAAGCCTGCACAGGTCCCCCTTCACTCACCCACAAGCCTGCACAGGTCCCCTTCAATCACCCACAAGCCTGTACAGGTCCCCCTTCACTCACCCACAAGCCTGCACAGGTCCCCCTTCACTCACCCACAAGCCTGCACAGGTTCCATTCACCCACCCACAAGCCTGCACAGGTCCCCTTCACCCATCCACACAAACCTGCACAGGTCCCCCTTCACTCACCCACAAGCCTGCACAGGTCCCCTTCACTCACTCACAAGCCTGCACAGGTCCCCCTTCACTCACCCACAAGCCTGCACAGGTCCCCCTTCACTCACCCACAAGCCTGCACAGGTCCCCCTTCACTCACCCACAAGCCTGCACAGGTCCCCTTCACCCATCCACACAAACCTGCACAGGTCCCCCTTCACTCACCCACAAGCCTGCACAGGTCCCCTTCACTCACTCACAAGCCTGCACAGGTCCCTCTTCACTCACCCACAAGCCTGCACAGGTCCCCTTCACCCACCCACAAGCCTGCACAGGTCCCATTCACCCACCCACAAGCCAGCACAGGTCCCCCCTTCACTCAGCCACAAGCCTGCACAGGTCCCCTTCACTCAGCCACAAGCCTGCACAGGTCCCCCTTCACTCACCCACAAGCCTGCACAGGTCCCCCTTCACCCACCCACAAACCTGCACAGGTCCCCCTTCACCCACCCACACAAACCTGCACAGGTCCCCTTCAGCCACCCACACAAACCTGCACAGGTCCCCTTCACTCACCCACAAGCCTGTACAGGTCCCCCTTCACTCGCCCACAAGCCTGCACAGGTCCCCTTCACTCACCCACAAGCCTGCACAGGTCCCCCTTCACCCACCCACAAGCCTGCACAGGCCCCCCTTCACCCACCCACAAGCCTGCACAGGTCCCCCTTCACTCACCCACCTCACAAAATGTTTTCACAAGAGTTATTTTCATAATGGATCTACAGCATCCTGAAAGTTTGCATCTTTAATCGTTTAAGTTAGCCAAAAAGGACATTGCGCCAAACTTTGTGCACTGATAGCGAACAAAAATTAAAATACACTACAAATCTCTCCAAAGACCGAACACTCAACATCTATTAACTGTACAGCAAAGTCACAAGGGCCAGTTCCAGACAGAGGATCGAAAAAGTTTCTAAAGCCAAAGTACCTCCAGCAGAAGCGAGTGGATCAAACTGGCCACTGAGAAGCCATAAATACCACCAGAGCACGCCCCCGCTTTCATTCCAGGCAGAGTGACTATTAGCATGTGAGGGACGGGGGTTCTCCTTTAAAAGTGACCTATATTTAAAGAGAACCAGTCACAGTCATACTTATTGAAGTGTATAACTCAAAAGGATGCATCACCAAAAGTATGGGCATGAGGTCGACTGGCCACTTTGAGCAAATTCCACGTCGCCCTGGACCTCTTGCTACAGCGGCTCAGGTTCGGCGATTTCCGTTGGCTCGGATTGCGATGTCAAGACGGGAATCATATCGAGAGGAGGAACCATACTGTCAGATCACCGGCACCAACTGTCCACTCAACAAGTGGCCATGTAAATCTTCCACAATGAAGAGGCCATGAAGGCAGCAGGGGCAAGTACAGTCGCCAGCACCTTGGTAAGGACCGGAGATTTTCCTGCCCCACAACCGCTCACCGAAATCCTAACTTTGCAGCTGAAGAGTGTGGGGCACACGCCCAGGGCCGATCCTAGGCAGGGGGCACACGCCCAGGGCTGATCCTAGGCAGGGGGCACACGCCCAGGGCCGATCCTAGGCAGGGGGCACACGCCCAGGGCCGATCCTAGGCAGGGGGCACACGCCCAGGGCCGATCCTAGGCAGGGGGCACACGCCCAGGGCCGATCCTAGGCAGGGGGCACACGCCCAGGGCCGATCCTAGGCATGGGGCACACGCCCAGGGCCGATCCTAGGCAGGGGGCACACGCCCAGGGCCGATCCTAGGCAGGGGGCACACTCCCAGGGCCGATCCTAGGCAGGGGGCACACATGCCACAGCAAATTTAATTTGGCCTGCAGAGTTTGATAGGAGGCACAGACTGTCAACACTTGCCCATTGAGGTCAACAGGACCATGCCACAGCCAAACACCGGGCTTGCACAATATTTCGATATAAAATCCTTGCGATTTTAAAAAATAAAAATAAAAAATGGATTAAGGACGCCTCCCAAATGTCGGTCCGTCTCCGTTTTACCGCAGGATTTCAGGTCTCGGAGATTGCGGATCGCGTGAAAGAGCCGAGGGGCACCAACAAATTTTTTATAAACCAAGTAGGAAGAAAGAAACTTTTGAAGGCCAAATTTCCATTTCAGAATCGGATACATTTCTTCTGTTTGTCTCACATTCTGATAAGAGACTCAGAACATTTATCACGGCCAGAATTTAGTTAAAAGGGCATTTTTTCCAATTATTTTTCCCGCATGCGCTGCGACCATCATGGTCCGGTTCCCTGGCAAGTGGCACTGACACCAACAATGAGGCACTATTCCTCCCACTGACACCAACAATGGGACACTATTCCTCCCACTGACACCAACGATGGGACACTATTCCTCCCACTGACACCAACGATGGGACACTATTCCTCCCACTGACACCAACAATGGGACACTATTCCTCCCACTGACACCAACAATGGGACACTATTCCTCCCACTGACACCAATGATGGGACACTATTCCTCCCACTGACACCAATGATGGGACACTATTCCTCCCACTGACACCAATGATGGGACACTATTCCTCCCACTGACACCAATGATGGGACACTATTCCTGCCACTGACACCAATGATGGAACACTATTCCTTCCACTGACACCAACGATGGGACACTATTCCTCCCACTGACACCAACGATGGGACACTATTCCTCCCACTGACACCAACGATGGGACACTATTCCTCCCACTGACACCAACGATGGGACACTATTCCTCCCACTGACACCAACGATGGGACACTATTCCTCCCACTGACACCAATGATGGGACACTATTCCTCCCACTGACACCAATGATGGGACACTATTCCTCCCACTGACACCAATGATGGGACACTATTCCTCCCACTGATACCAATGATGGGGCACTATTCCTCCCACTGACACCAATGATGAGCCACTATTACTCCCACTGACACCAATGATGGGACACTATTACTCCCACTGACACCAATGATGGGACACTATTCCTCCCACTGACACCAATGATGGGACACTATTCCTCCCACTGGCACCAATGATGGGACACTATTACTCCCACTGACACCAATGATGGGACACTATTCCTCCCACTGACACCAATGATGGGACACTATTACTCCCACTGACACCAATGATGGGACACTATTCCTCCCACTGACACCAACAAGGGGGCACTATTCCTTCCACTGACACAACGTACTCAACCAAACCGTCAAACCATCAAATGGCCGGTGTCATAACTGATCACATGTGCAGCACCATGGCAGTTACAGATCAAACAGAAGCAGCTTCCTTGGCTATAAATTCACTGGCCACTTTTTTAGGTAAACCTGTTCAATGGCACGGTAACGCAAATTGCTAATCAGCCAATCACATGGCAGCATTTAGACGTGGTGAAGACGACTTGCTGAAGTTCAAAGCGAGTGTCAGAATGGGGAAGTAAGGGGTTGAAGTGACTTTGAACGTGGCATGGTGGTTGTTGGTGGCGGACGGGCTGGTCTGAGTATTTCTGGGATTTTCACACACACAACCATCTCTCGGGGTTTACAGAGAATGGTGGGGGAAAGAGAAAATATCCAGTGAGTGGCAGTTGTGTTGAGGGAAATGCCTTGTTGAGGTCAGAGGAGAAAGAGCAGGTGATAGGAAGGCAGGAGTAACTCAAATAACCTCTCGTTACACCCAAGGTGTGCAGAATACCATCTCTGAACGCACAACACATCCAACCTTGAAGCAGATGTGCTACAGCAGCAGAAGACCCCACCGGGGGCCACTCCTGTCAGCTAAGAACAGGAAACCGAGGCTACAATTGGCACAGGATCATCAAAACTGGACGATAGAAGAGTGGAAAAACGTTGCCGGGTCTGATGAGTCTGGATTTCAGCTGCGACATTCAGATGGGGGGGGGGGGGTCCATACTGCCTTGTATCATCGAATCAGGCTGGTGATGGGGGTGTAATGGTGGGGGGGATGGGGAATCACCGAATCAGGCTGGTGGTAAGGGGGGGGTGTAATGGTGGGGGGGATGGGCACACTTTGGGCCCCCCACGGCCTCCCTGAGTATTGTCGCTGACCATGTCCATCCCTTTATGACTCCAGTGTCGTCCCCATCTTCTGGTGGCTCCTCCCAGCAGGATAATGTCACATGTCACAAAGCTCCAATCATCCCACCACTGGACAATGAGGTCCCTGTCCTCCAATGGCCTCCACACTCACCACATCTCATCCAATAGAGACCCTTTGGGATGTGGTGGAACGGGAGATTGGCATCATGGATGTGCAGCCGACAAATCTGCAGCAACTGTGTGATGTCATCAGGTCACTATGGAGGAAAATCTCTGAGGAATGTTTCCAACTCCTTGTATCTATACCACCAAGAATAAGGGCCAAAGGGGGTCCAACCCGTTACTAGCAAGGGGGACCTAATAAAGAGGGACCAACCCACTACTAGCAAGGGGGACCTAATAAAGGGGGACCAACCCGCTACTAGCAAGGAGGACCCAATAAAGGGGGTCCAACCCGCTACTAGCAAGGGGGACCTAATAAAGAGGGACCAACCCACTACTAGCAAGGGGGACCTAATAAAGGGGGACCAACCCGCTACTAGCAAGGAGGACCCAATAAAGGGGGTCCAACCCGCTACTAGCAAGGGGGACCTAATAAAGGGGGTCCAACCCGGGACTAGCAAGGGGGGCCTAATAAAGAGGGACCAACCCGCTACTAGCAAGGGGGACCTAATAAAGGGGGACCAACCCGCTACTAGCAAGGAGGACCTAATAAAGGGGGTCCAACCCACTACTAGCAAGGAGGACCCAATAAAGGGGGTCCAACCCGCTACTAGCAAGGGGGACCTAATAAAGGGGGTCCAACCCGGGACTAGCAAGGGGGACCTAATAAAGGGGGACCAACCCGGGACTAGCAAGGGGGGCCTAATAAAGAGGGACCAACCCGCTACTAGCAAGGGGGACCTAATAAAGGGGGACCAACCCGCTACTAGCAAGGAGGACCCAATAAAGGGGGTCCAACCCGCTACTAGCAAGGGGGACCTAATAAAGGGGGTCCAACCCGGGACTAGCAAGGGGGGCCTAATAAAGAGGGACCAACCCGCTACTAGCAAGGGGGACCTAATAAAGGGGGACCAACCCGCTACTAGCAAGGAGGACCTAATAAAGGGGGTCCAACCCGCTACTAGCAAGGGGGACCTAATAAAGGGGGTCCAACCCGGGACTAGCAAGGGGGACCTAATAAAGGGGGTCCAACCCGGGACTAGCAAGAGGGACCTAATAAAGAGGGACCAACCCGCTACTAGCAAGGGGGACCTAATAAAGGGGGACCAACCCGCTACTAGCAAGGAGGACCCAATAAAGGGGGTCCAACCCGCTACTAGCAAGGGGGACCTAATAAAGGGGGTCCAACCCGGGACTAGCAAGGGGGGCCTAATAAAGAGGGACCAACCCGCTACTAGCAAGGGGGACCTAATAAAGGGGGACCAACCCGCTACTAGCAAGGAGGACCTAATAAAGGGGGTCCAACCCGCTACTAGCAAGGGGGACCTAATAAAGGGGGTCCAACCCGGGACTAGCAAGGAGGACCCAATAAAGGGGGTCCAACCCGCTACTAGCAAGGGGGACCTAATAAAGGGGGTCCAACCCGGGACTAGCAAGGGGGACCTAATAAAGGGGGTCCAACCCGGGACTAGCAAGAGGGACCTAATAAAGGGGGTCCAACACGCTACTAGCAAGGGGAACCTAATAAAGGGGGTCCAACCCAGGACTAGCAAGGGGGACCTAATAAAGGGGGTCCAACCCGGGACTAGCAAGGGGGACCTAATAAAGGGGGTCCAACCCGCTACTAGCAAAGGGGACCCAATAAAGGGGGTCCAACCCGCTACTAGCAAGGGGGACCCAATAAAGGGGGTCCAACCCGCTACTAGCAAGGGGGACCCAATAAAGGGGGTCCAACCCGCTACTAGCAAGGGGGACCCAATAAAGGGGGTCCAACCCGCTACTAGCAAGGGGGACCCAATAAAGGGGGTCCAACCCGCTACTAGCAAGGGGGACCCAATAAAGGGGGTCCAACCCGCTACTAGCAAGGGGGACCCAATAAAGGGGGTCCAACCCGCTACTAGCAAGGGGGACCCAATAAAGGGGGTCCAACCCGCTACTAGCAAGGGGGACCTAATAAAGGGGGTCCAACCTGCTAATAGCAAGGTGACCTAATAAAGGGGGTCCAACCCGCTACTAGCAAGGTGACCTAATAAAGGGGCCGTTGAGTATAAACATAAAAAATACTCACAGATATGAAACACAAAAAACTGACAGTCCGGGGTAAGGGGCGGGAAAGGGGCGGAGTAATATCCTACCATCACACCTGGCTGCGTGGCCTTGTACTCGGCACCATGCAGAATAACACTTTGTAGCACTTTTCTCATTGTCAGATAAAGGGGCGAGGAGCCCCCGGGGGCCCCATTATAGGGGGGGGGTGAGGGTGGCGGAGAGCGTAGGGACGGCAGAGAACAGAGCCGACTCCACCACCTTCCCACCTTATGCAACAGACATGACTGATCACAGGGAGAGACCCCCATACGTTACAGAGGACACAACGCAGGGGACACACCGGGGACGGGGCGAGTGTGACAACACTGATAGTGCCACGGATCTGGGAAGCCAGGGCATGGAGTAAAGTGCATTCAGTGGGAGGGGGGTGGGAAGGGGCAGAGACGCGGCGCGCGTCCCGGGTGGGGAGGGGCAGAGACACGGCGCGCATCCCGGGTGGGGAGGGGCAGAGACACGGCGCGCATCCCGGGTGGGGAGGGGCAGAGACACGGCGCGCATCCCGGGTGGGGAGGGGCAGAGACACAGCGCGCATCCCGGGTGGGGAGGGGCAGAGACACAGCGCGCATCCCGGGTGGGGAGAGGCAGAGACACGGCGCGCATCCCGGGTGGGGAGGGGCAGAGACACAGCGCATTTCGTGGGGAGGCAGAAACACAGCCTTGGGGGGGGGGCAGAGACATTGCGTGTCTCGGGGGGCAGAGACACGGCGCGTCCGGGGGGGGGGGCAGAGACACTGCGCATCTCGGGGGGGGGGGGCAGAAACAGCGCGCCTGGGGGGGGGGGCAGAGACACTGAGCGTCACGGGGGGGGGGGGGGAGGTCAGAGACATTGCGTGTCTCAGGTGGGGGGCAGAGACACCACGCGTCTCGGGTGGGGGTTTTAGACAGACCCAGTGCGCTCAATTGGGGGGTGTAGTGCGTTCAATGAAGGGGGGCGATCAATTGGGGGGGGGGGCAGACATGGGTACCCACAGACGGATGGACAGAGTGCATTCAGTGGGGATGGGGGGACACCAGGACAGACATTGGGGGGGGACATAGACGGACACACCGATCACACAGACAGCCGGTGGGGAGGACAATGGACGGGTGGTGATGATGATGGCGGCGGGTCGGGTGTCGGCCGATCTTACTTGTACAGATTCTCTGGCAGATCAGCTTCCTCAGCATCGCTCGGCTCCGGGGAACATTGGCGGAGAGCCGGGCCGGCCGGCGGAGGAGGAGGAGGGGAGGATGGCGGCGGCGGAGAGGAGAGCCGAGTCTGCTGCAACCGCTGATGTCATGGAGGGTGTGCGGCGCTCAGCCTCTCCCTCTACACCGACAGATGGAAGATCCCCGCACACCGATCCCTACAGAGCATGCACCGATCCCCGCACAGCACCATGCATGCTCTCAGTGTATTCGGGCGGTGACAGCGGCGGCCATCCCCCTCTACACACCGGCACATTGATAGACCCCCCCAGCAACCAACCACAGGTCACTTCCCATCCCAGGGTGAGTGACACCTGCAATCTGATTGGCTGCTCCAGACAATGCTGACATGGACCCCATTCAAGGCAGGACACTGTTCACAGCAGGGGCCCCTGGGGGCCCAGCCCTCTGTGCAGTACAGAGCCCTCCCCATACACTCAGGAAAGAAAATACATTCCCACCCCAATCCAACTTCAGTTTTACAAGGGAGCTGCCAAACTGAATTCAACCCCCCCTGTCTGCAAGTCCCCCAATTCCCCCCCCCCCCAGTCCTCAACCCCCTTCCAACCCCTGGCTCCAAGTCCTCAACCCCCCCCCTGTCTGCAAGTCCCCAACCCCCCCCCCCCACTCCTCACCCCCTCCCCAGTCCTCACCCCCCCCCCCCCCCCCCAGTCCTTAACCCCCTTCCAACCCCTGGCTCCAAGTCCTCAACCCCAATCCACCCCACCAGCGATCGCTCGTCCTCTGCTGCGATCGGCGCGGGACTCCAGGACAGGTAAGTGTCCCAATATTAAAAGTCAGCAGCTGCAGTATTTGTAGCTGCTGACTTTTAATATTTTTTCCCCATGGCACATCCGCTTTAAGGAGAGTGCCTACAACTGGGGACAAGCCTGGTAAACCAAGCCAGATTCAGCCCGGGAGGAATGGATCCAACTGTCAATCAGCACATTCTTCCCACTGATCACCAATGTAAGGAACATTCTTCCCACTGATCACCAATGTAAGGAACATTCTTCCCACTGATCACCAATGTAAGGGACATTCTTCTCACTGATCACCAATGTAAGGAACATTCTTCTCACTGATCACCAATGTAAGGGACATTCTTCTCACTGATCACCAATGTAAGGGACATTCTTCTCACTGATCACCAATGTAAGGAACATTCTTCTCACTGATCACCAATGTAAGAAACATTCTTCCCACTGATCACCAACGTAAGGAACATTCTTCTCACTGATCACCAATGTAAGGGACATTCTTCTCACTGATCACCAATGTAAGGGACATTCTTCCCACTGATCACCAATGTAAGGGACATTCTTCCCACTGATCACCAATGTAAGGAACATTCTTCCCACTGATCACCAATGTAAGGGACATTCTTCTCACTGATCACCAATGTAAGGAACATTCTTCTCACTGATCACCAATGTAAGGGACATTCTTCTCACTGATCACCAATGTAAGGGACATTCTTCTCACTGATCACCAATGTAAGGAACATTCTTCCCACTGATCACCAATGTAAGGGACATTCTTCTCACTGATCACCAATGTAAGGAACATTCTTCTCACTGATCACCAATGTAAGGAACATTCTTCTCACTGATCACCAATGTAAGGAACATTCTTCTCACTGATCACCAATGTAAGGGACATTCTTCCCACTGATCACCAATGTAAGGGACATTCTTCTCACTGATCACCAATGTAAGGAACATTCTTCCCACTGATCACCAATGTAAGGAACATTCTTCTCACTGATCACCAATGTAAGGGACATTCTTCCCACTGATCACCAATGTAAGGAACATTCTTCTCACTGATCACCAACGTAAGGAACATTCTTCTCACTGATCACCAATGTAAGGGACATTCTTCTCACTGATCACCAATGTAAGGACATTCTTCTCACTGATCACCAATGTAAGGGACATTCTTCCCACTGATCACCAATGTAAGGGACATTCTTCCCACTGATCACCAATGTAAGGGACATTCTTCTCACTGATCACCAATGTAAGGAGCATTCTTCCCACTGATCACCAATGTAAGGAACATTCTTCTCACTGATCACCAATGTAAGGAACATTCTTCTCACTGATCACCAATGTAAGGAACATTCTTCTCACTGATCACCAATGTAAGGGACATTCTTCTCACTGATCACCAATGTAAGGGACATTCTTCCCACTGATCACCAATGTAAGGGACATTCTTCTCACTGATCACCAATGTAAGGGACATTCTTCTCACTGATCACCAATGTAAGGAACATTCTTCTCACTGATCACCAATGTAAGAAACATTCTTCTCACTGATCACCAATGTAAGGGACATTCTTCTCACTGATCACCAATGTAAGGACATTCTTCTCACTGATCACCAATGTAAGGGACATTCTTCCCACTGATCACCAATGTAAGGGACATTCTTCCCACTGATCACCAATGTAAGGGACATTCTTCTCACTGATCACCAATGTAAGGAACATTCTTCCCACTGATCACCAATGTAAGGAACATTCTTCTCACTGATCACCAATGTAAGGAACATTCTTCTCACTGATCACCAATGTAAGGGACATTCTTCTCACTGATCACCAATGTAAGGAACATTCTTCCCACTGACCACCAATGTAAGGGACATTCTTCCCACTGATCACCAATGTAAGGGACATTCTTCTCACTGATCACCAATGTAAGGAACATTCTTCTCACTGATCACCAATGTAAGGAACATTCTTCTCACTGATCACCAATGTAAGGAACATTCTTCTCACTGATCACCAATGTAAGGGACATTCTTCTCACTGATCACCAATGTAAGGGACATTCTTCCCACTGAGCCCAATTACTCAAGGGGCTCCCCGAGGCCTAAAAGTTATTTCAAGGGTTCCTCTGGGGTAATGAGGTGGAGGAGGGGTAGACGGTACCAATAACATTTGACAGAAGAAAGTCCCACAAATTATTCACAATCATTATTTCTGTATCTTGTCTGCAAATATGTGACATTTCCTGTTCCCTATGAAGAAACATCAGAACATTTCAGGGGTGGAGCCATCACCTCGTTCTCCATAAAACAGCCCTACAAATCATCCAAACAATCCAAAGGATCCCATCCGATCCCCCGTTTCAGGAAAATCATCCAGAACACGTATCATGAAGAAGAGGACGGAAAACATTTATTTACCAGGAAGCCAATTATGACATCACCATTAGAGTTGGCAGCAGTTTATTTATCACTAAACCAAACGTGTTTCCAGACTTTATGACACGGAATAAGATGCCATCAGAGATGACCCGGCCTCTGGGCATATTACTGATAATAAAATAAGATCCCAAGGCCAGCCGTCTACGTTTCCGGCTGGTTGTGTGAAATCCTGAGCACTGCATTTCCTGCAGGAAGACATTAGTGCCATTATCATGTGGTTAATATTCTGAGCTGATCGATAGATCTCAGACACCGAGCGCGAGGGCAGTAACTGCAGTCACCAGAGACGGGGCCCCGTGTGTCCGCTGGGAGCAGCCAGAACAGCTGTGGCCTCGCTGCACCACCTTCCGGGGCTCAGTGCCTTCTGCATCATACCAGACCACCTCTCACAATGTGTTTTCTTTTTTATGCTTTCAGCAAAGTCCACCCCATGCTTTGTGTGTCAGCAGATCCTCGTGCAAGATCCCGAAGAATGGATATAGATATACATCTGTGTGTGTGTGTGTGTGTGTGTGTGTGTGTGTGTGTGTGTGTGTGTGTGTGTGTATATATATAGAGAGAAAGAGAGAGATTATATATCTCTCTCCATATCATATCATATATATATATATATCTCTCTCTATCTATATCTATATCTCTCTCTATCTATATCTATATCTCTCTCTATCTATATCTCGCTCTATCTATATCTATATCTCGCTCTATCTATATCTCTCTCTCTCTCTCTATCTATATATATATCTCTCTCTCTCTCTATCTATATAGATATATATGTCTCTCTCTCTCTCTATCTATATATATATATGTCTCTCTCTCTCTCTATCTATATATATATGTCTCTCTCTCTCTCTCTCTCTATATCTCTCTCTCTCTCTCTATATCTCTCTCGCTCTATCTATATCTCTCTCTCTCTATCTATATCTCTCTCTCTCTCTATCTATATCTCTCCCTCTATATCTCTCCCTCTATATATATATATATATATATCTCTATCTATCTATATATATATACAGGGAGTGCAGAATTATTAGGCAAGTTGTATTTTTGAGGATTAATTTTATTATTGAACAACAACCATGTTCTCAATGAACCCAAAAAACTCATTAATATCAAAGCTGAATATTTTTGGAAGTAGTTTTTAGTTTGTTTTTAGTTTTAGCTATTTTAGGGGGATATCTGTGTGTGCAGGTGACTATTACTGTGCATAATTATTAGGCAACTTAACAAAAAAAAAATATATACCCATTTCAATTATTTATTTTTACCAGTGAAACCAATATAACATCTCAACATTCACAAATATACATTTCTGACATTCAAAAACAAAACAAAAACAAATAAGTGACCAATATAGCCACCTTTCTTTGCAAGGACACTCAAAAGCCTGCCATCCATGGATTCTGTCAGTGTTTTGATCTGTTCACCATCAACATTGCAATGTGCAGCAGCAACCACAGCCTCCCAGACACTGTTCAGAGAGGTGTACTGTTTTCCCTCCTTGTAAATCTCACATTTGATGATGGACCACAGGTTCTCAATGGGGTTCAGATCAGGTGAACAAGGAGGCCATGTCATTAGTTTTTCTTCTTTTATACCCTTTCTTGCCAGCCACGCTGTGGAGTACTTGGACGCGTGTGATGGAGCATTGTCCTGCATGAAAATCATGTTTTTCTTGAAGGATGCAGACTTCTTCCTGTACCACTGCTTGAAGAAGGTGTCTTCCAGAAACTGGCAGTAGGACTGGGAGTTGAGCTTGACTCCATCCTCAACCCGAAAACGCCCCACAAGCTCATCTTTGATGATACCAGCCCAAACCAGTACTCCACCTCCACCTTGCTGGCGTCTGAGTCGGACTGGAGCTCTCTGCCCTTTACCAATCCAGCCACGGGCCCATCCATCTGGCCCATCAAGACTCACTCTCATTTCAGCAGTCCATAAAACCTTAGAAAAATCAGTCTTGAGATATTTCTTGGCCCAGTCTTGACGTTTCAGCTTGTGTGTCTTGTTCAGTGGTGGTCGTCTTTCAGCATTTCTTACCTTGGCCATGTCTCTGAGTATTGCACACCTTGTGCTTTTGGGCACTCCAGTGATGTTGCAGCTCTGAAATATGGCCAAACTGGTGGCAAGTGGCATCTTGGCAGCTGCACGCTTGACTTTTCTCAGTTCATGGGCAGTTATTTTGCGCCTTGGTTTTTCCACACGCTTCTTGCGACCCTGTTGACTATTTTGAATGAAACGCTTGATTGTTCGATGATCACGCTTCAGAAGCTTTGCAATTATAAGAGTGCTGCATCCCTCTGCAAGATATCTCACTATTTTTGACTTTTCTGAGCCTGTCAAGTCCTTCTTTTGACCCATTTTGCCAAAGGAAAGGAAGTTGACTAATAATTATGCACACCTGATATAGGGTGTTGATGTCATTAGACCACACCCCTTCTCATTACAGAGATGCACATCACCTAATATGCCTAATTGGTAGTAGGCTTTCGAGCCTATACAGCTTGGAGTAAGACAACATGCATAAAGAGGATGATGTGGTCAAAATACTCATTTGCCTAATAATTCTGCACTCCCTGTATATATATATCTATCTCTCTCTATCTATATATATATATATCTCTATCTATCTCTCTCTATCCATCTATCTCTCTCTCTATCTATATATATATATATATATGTCTCTCTCTCTCTCTCTCTCTATATATGTCTCTCTCTCTCTCTCTCTCTATATATATATCTCTCTCTCTCTATATATATCTCTCTCTCTCTATCTATATCTCTCTCTCTATCTATATCTCTCTCTCTATCTATATCTCTCTCTCTATCTATATCTCTCTCTCTATCTATATCTCTCTCTCTATCTATATCTCTCTCTCTATCTATATCTCTCTCTCTATCTATATCTCTCTCTCTCTCTCTATCTATATCTCTCTCTCTCTATCTATATCTCTCTCTCTCTATCTATATCTCTCTCTCTCTATCTATATCTCTCTCTCTCTATATCTCTCTCTCTCTCTATCTATCTATATCTCTCTATCTATATCTCTCTCTCTATCTATCTATATCTCTCTATCTCTCTATCTATATCTCTCTATCTATATCTCTCTATCTATATCTCTCTATCTATATCTCTCTATCTATATCTCTCTATCTATATCTCTCTATCTATATCTCTCTATCTATATCTCTCTATCTATATCTCTCTATCTATATCTCTCTCTCTCTCTCTCTCTCTCTATCTATATCTCTTTATCTATATCTCTCTATCTATATCTCTCTATCTATATCTCTTTATCTATATCTCTTTATCTATATCTCTTTATCTATATCTCTTTATCTATATCTCTTTATCTATATCTCTTTATCTATATCTCTTTATCTATATATCTCTATCACGCACATACACACACACACACATATTTGCATACGTAGATTATGTCTATCCAGTACCGAGATTTACACAGCTCAGCACAGGTAAGGTATGCGAAAAGAAAGGGGTGTGCCCCTTTCCTCCAATCAGCTACGGCCATCTTGAGTAAGGGCAGATGATTCATGTACCGTTTACTTCCTGGAATCCATTTACCCTTGGTTCAGGCATGCAGGCAGGAGGGTGTGCTTAGAAAAGAAAGCCCCTCCCTCCCGATAAAAAAAGTTTAGTTTCGCTTTAACAGAAAGAGTACTAGTCCTCCATTACTGTAGAAGTTACCCTTATAGTTTTACAGGCACATGCTTGTTATTCCATATTTCCATGATGGTGCTCTATAGACAGATCTGTATCGCTCGAATAGTAATCTGCATGCGACTCTCCATGGGGCACGCGGTGGCGGCGCTCCATGGGGCACACGGTGG
Source organism: Rana temporaria (assembly GCF_905171775.1). Taxonomy (NCBI): domain Eukaryota; kingdom Metazoa; phylum Chordata; class Amphibia; order Anura; family Ranidae; genus Rana; species Rana temporaria. Next base: position 218,801,052 of record NC_053494.1, read on the forward strand.
CGGCGCTCCATGGGGCACACGGTGGCGGCGCTCCATGGGGCACACGGTGGCGGCGCTCCATGGGGCACACGGTGGCTGCAATGGATTTTTTAATTTGCGCACTCTGTGGCGGCACTCCATGGGGCACACGGTGGCGGCAATGGATTTTTTATTTTTAGTTTATTTGCGCCCCCAAAAAATTTTGAGCACCAGCCGCCACTGGTCAGATTCCTAAACAATCGGAGATCAAATCAGTCACAGGATAGGTCACCCAGAGAGGGTTGGGCGCCGCCCTCTCTCCTGGCACTGCTCCATCATCATAGATTCATGAATGTATGGTCGCCGCTAACACCACATATTCAGGTGCCTGGACACTTTTCGGGCTCCGGCACCTGAATTACACCAGCAGGGGAGCGCGCGGTGGCGGCACTCCACGGGGCACGCGGTGGCGGCACTCCATGGGGCACAGTGGCTGCAATGGATTTTTTTTAGTTTATTTGCGCCCCCCAAAAATTTTGAGCACCAGCTGCCACTGGTCAGATTGCTAAACAATCTGAGATCAAATCAGTCACAGGATAAGTCACCTAGAGAGGATTGATTTCAGGCCTTGCTGACCTGCACAGGGACAAGGACACACAATCACTGTGCAGCACTTCTGAGGAGGACACAGAACAAGAGGATATAGAGAGGACATAAGTGTCCATGTGTACCAAGGAACAGTAGTGACCATTCATGGGGCACATCGGTCACATCGGTCCTCACGCTAGAAGGCCGACAAATTGATGGCGTTGGACCGTCTTCTCCCCCGCTCTTCATAGAAGGAGCTCATTAGGCCGCGGCTACAGAACAGGATTCTGGCTCCCCATCAAAGCGCAACCGGACCAATCAGCGGATTTAGGACAGTTGGTGAGGAGAAGGACACAAAGCCGTCTTCATCATCGCATACCAGCGAAATTCTTCTAGAACAACGCTCGGGGAAAATAATAACATCCACTAATTGCCAATTAAAAGGCATTTCTCCAGAGAAGTGTGTGAGAGTGACGGGCGGCAAGACGGCCCTCGCCAACTTCTCTTCTACCAACATTCGGGAAAAGACGGCTCAGCCAATAGAAAGTGTAATATACGGGATTACCTCTGGAAACATCGGCGTCTCCGATCTCTGCCAATCAGTGCCGAGCGGAACAGGTGAAGAGGCCAAAACACGCAACGTGGTGAAAACCAGCGCGCAGAAATGTCATTTATAAATCAAATTCCATCAAGCCAATTCCTTCTTACAAAGTGCAATTTAACCCCTTCAATACCGACCGGGGGGGCACTTTCACCCCTCCGTCCTGCCCAGGACAATGTTCAGCTTTCAGCGCGCTCACACTTTGAATGACAATTGCGCGGTCATACTACACTGTACCCACATGAAATTTTTATCACTTTTTTCATACAAATAAAGCTTTAATTTGGTGGTATTTAATCACCACAATTTTTTATGTATTTGCCAAGTGAAAAAAAAAATAATAAAATAAAATAATTTCATTTCTGTTATAAAATTTAACAAATAAGTAATTTTTCTTCTTCACTGATGTGTGCTGTTGGGGCTGCACTAATGGGCATTGATAGGTGGCACTGATGGGCACCAATGAGGCTGCAAAGATGAGGTGGCACGGATGGGCCCCCGATATGCTACACTGATAAGCTGCATTAATTAACAATGACTGGCACTGAAGAGGCAGCACTGCTGGGCATTGATAGGTGGCACTGATGAGGCTGTAATGATGAGGTGGTACGGATGAGCCCTGATATGCTTCATTAACAATGACTGGCACTGAAGAGGCAAGCACTTATGGGCACCAATATGCTGCATTGATAAACAACTGGCACTGATGGAGTAGCCCCAATGAGGCTGCACCGATGGGTGCCCCCAATGAGGCTGCACCGATGGGTGCCCCAATGAGGCTGCACCGATGGGTGCCCCAATGAGGCTGCACCGATGAGACGGCATGGATGGGCACTGATATCCTACACTGATAAACAACAACTGACACTGATTGGGCTGCACTGGTGATCAGTGTAAATGTGGGCTGTCGCAGCAAAGCCGGTTATTCGCTTTCATTGCTAACACAGTGACATCGCTGAGGAAAGGAAATGCTGATAACTGGCATTTGTTTACGTGGGATCAGCTGTGATTGGACACAGCTGATCACATGGTAAAGGGCCACTGTCATTGGCAGCTATAGGCTGGGTGGGAATTGGTTAAGGTGTAATTCTGGCCAAAAGAGAGTAACTGCCGTGTTAATGGTTAGTGAAATGACTGCAATCAATATGTAGCGTATACAACCCTTTTATTCTAATCACAGTTTTATGTATTGTGTTTTAGCAATGGCTTTATTAAACCCAAAATCAAACATTCATTATATTGCAATGCTTAGACGTGATGGCTGCATTCGCTTTCTTTTTTTAGGCCATTTTCATTTGGTGATCCTGCCAACAAGTTTGTTTTTCACAAGCTCATGCTTTTCAGCAGAATGTATCAGTTTACATGACAACACTGACAGGAGTGCTTACAAGGATCAGCTTTTATTTACGTAAAACCTTTGTGCGGCTGCTGTGTTCCAATTGACATGAATGGGGCTGTCTGCGCAGGGTTGCATGGAACACCTGTGCACGCAAACACGCGCTCACACGGGAGGGTACGCTGTAGAACAGCTACGTGAACGAGGCCTAAACATCCCCAGAGGTCTATAACTTTCACGGCACGTCTCCATTAAAGAAAAAAAAAAACACCACATCCTAAGTTGGTAAAATTAAAGACGGGTTAGTCACCAACAGCAACCAAAATACAGCCATTAATATGGGGCCGGAGCCCCAGAGCGGACGTCCAGGGCGGAGATCCGGAGGCTGGTCGTCCAGGGCGGAGATCCGGAGGCCAGAGGCCAGGCCGGAGCCCAGGGCCGACTTCCAGGCCGGAGCCCAGAGCGGACGGTCCAGGCCGGAGCCCAGAGCGGACGGTCCAGGCCGGAGCCCAGAGCGGACGGTCCAGGCCGGAGCCCAGAGCGGACGGTCCAGGCCGGAGCCCAGAGCGGACGGTCCAGGCCGGAGCCCAGAGCGGACGGTCCAGGCCGGAGCCCAGAGCGGACGGTCCAGGCCGGAGCCCAGAGCGGACGGTCCAGGCCGGAGCCCAGAGCGGACGGTCCAGGCCGGAGCCCAGAGCGGACGGTCCAGGCCGGAGCCCAGAGCGGACGGTCCAGGCCGGAAATCCAGAGCGGACGGTCCAGGCCGGAAGTTCCAGAGCGGACTTCCAGGCCAGAGATCCAGAGCGGACTTCCAGGCCGGAGCCCCAGAGCGGACGGTCCAGGCCAGAGATCCAGAGCGGACTTCCAGGCCGGAGCCCCAGAGCGGACTTCCAGGCCGGAGCCCCAGAGCAGGACTTCCAGGCCGGAGCCCAGAGCAGGACTTCCAGGCCGGAGCCCCAGAGCAGGACTTCCAGGCCGGAGCCCCAGAGCGGACTTCCAGGCCGGAGCCCAGAGCAGGACTTCCAGACTCTCTGCAGACAGAGGAAGCCATCCTTGTTCCAGCAGAATCTGGGAATACAGAGCAGACTCCAGAGATAGAGGGAAGAGAATTGATGCTGCAGATGACTAAAGCTGAGGAGTATAATCCCCCCTCCCTCCCAGGGACACATTACATGAGCCTGATCACCTCCCTTAGCAACAAGTGCCCTCCCCCTAGCAACCACAGTGCAAGAAGAGCTGTGTCACTGCGCCTGCAAGACGGATCCTACATAGAGAGCTCAGGAAGGCCGATATGAATAATAATCGTTATAATAATGAGATCCTTAACCTCCCTGGCGGTATGATTCTTTCAGAAAAAACATGCTGAAAGCGGTACCATTATTTGCAAGGAAATTTGGCGTTTTATATTGTAGGTCTGTCATTTTTAGAAATAACTCACTTAAATCTGACCAAACAAGCTTCTAATAGGCATCCCGGGTATGACATTTTTTTAAAAACAAAATTATAAATTATAATATAATAAATAATTATAAATAATTATAACAAATAATAATATAATTATAATAAAAATTATTCAATAATGTAATCAAATCAAAATCACTGAAATTTGCTCAGTTGCAGAATTGTTGCTGTCATTATTTTTATTTTTTTATGACGAATTTCCCCACAAATCGCTATCGCACAATTCTGCAAGTGATTATAATTTATTATCGCTGTTTTTTAGCTGATCTAAAACTATTTTTGACATAAAGGGACACTTTTGGTTGCTATGGACAATCTACAGTTTGCAGGGAGAAAGAAACGTTTTTATTATATAAAATGACATGCATGACACAGGACAGACCACTAGGGACAAGGGGGGTGTGTTTTTTTTACATACAGTACTGTAATCTATAAGATTACAGTATACTGTATGTATAGTGTTTGTTTACTTTTTTGAATTTGGCGCCGTTCTCCGTCCCCGTGCGTCGTAACGTCGCAGGGAACGGAGATCGGCGTCACACGGAGGCACTGTGTGAATCGAGCGAGGTCCTGCTCGCTCACACAGCGCGGTGGCATCGCTGGATCCAGGGACAAGGTAAGTAAAACTCCCTGTACATCCAGCGAGGCGAGCCCGAGTCTGACTCGGGGTTACCGATCCTAGCCCAAAAATCTCACCCCGAGTCAGACTCGGGAACACCGCCCAGGAGGTTAAAGCTGCCCAAACACAAACTAGTTATTTTTCATTCAGTCTGCGGGCTGAACACAGATTCCTCCATCCACATTATACCGTGCAAAGGAAAGACTCTCCCGCTGCACTGGACGCCCATCAAAATATTTAAGCAGAGGCAGCATTTGATTGGATGCAGCTGCGGCTCGGCCAATTCATTTTGAGTTGAAGGATGTTGAGCCGTAGGGGCGTCTTCAGGGGCGCACACCAAGGATTCTCAGGATGGAACTTTTAATACCACTTACGTTAATATGATGTGTTCATTCCTGGAGTTCGGTGGTAGTGATGTCATATTTACAGGCTGTGAGGTCGGTGGCTTCCAATCTTTGCCATAGTCGGGAGAGAGCTGTAGTCTGCTTTTCAATTTTTTTAGTTGTACTGCCTTAGATCGGAGGCTGCGAGCCAGGCCTTCTTGTCCAACATCAGTGCCTGACCTCACAAGTGCCCTTCTGGAAGAATGGTCAAACATTTCCATAGACACACTCCTAAACCTTGTGGACGGTCTTTCTTAGAAGAGTTGAAGCCGTTATAGCTGCAAAGGGTGGGGCCAACGCAATATTGAAGCCTCCGGACCAAGACTGGGATGCCATTAAAGTTCATGTGCGTGTAAAGGCAGGCGTCCCAATACTTTTGACCATATAGTTTAGGTCTGACATGGGGTCTTTTTTCTCCTCTGTTCAGCGTATATCAGGGGTGTCCAAACTTTCTAAACACAGGGCCGGCTTACTGTCCTTGAGATTTAAGGGGGCTGGACTGTGGCCAGTGGGAATATTTTTTTTTTTTTGGCATCAGTTTGTGTAAACAGTGCCCCATCTTTGGTATTAGGGGAGAAATAGTACCCCATTGTTAATGTCAGTAGCAGGAATTATGCTACAATTCTGGCATCAGAAGCAGTGGCGGTGCGTCCATAAAGGGTGCAGGAGCGCCGCCCCCTCTCCTGCACCGCTCTATTACCATAGATTCATGGATCTATCTATGGTTACTGCTGACACCCCTATTCAGGTGTCCGGCCCATTTTTGGGCACAGGGCACCTGAATTACAGCGGCTGGGTTTTTTGTGGAAGCACCCGATTAGAGCCATAGGCTCCAACAGGCGCCCAAAACCGTGAACAGTTGCGCCATGCTGGGCATTCGCTGTTCACTCAGCTGAGTGTTAGCAAAGTGAAGGAATTTGCTTTGCTAACACTGAACTGCCTCTTAGCCAATCAGGTTGCCGGGTCTGTTACTGGTCACCCGATTGGCTGAAATGTCAAGTGCTGCGATTGGACGCCTGAGAGAAAACGGCAGAAGACATGGAGGACGTGCAGGAGACGGCCGCTGACCCGCTACGAGACAGGTAAGTGCTGAGCGGCATCTGATGGGGTACAGTGGTGGCAATTGATGAGGCACAGTGGTGGCAATTGATGAGGCACAGTGGCGGCAATTGATGAGGCACAGTGGCGGCAATTGATGAGGCACAGTGGCGGCAATTGATGAGGCACAGTGGCGGCAATTGATGAGGCACAGTGGCGGCAATTGATGAGGCACAGTGGCGGCAATTGATGAGGCACAGTGGCGGCAATTGATGAGGCACAGTGGCGGCAATTGATGAGGCACAGTGGCGGCAATTGATGAGGCACAGTGGCGGCAATTGATGAGGCACAGTGGCGGCAATTGATGAGGCACAGTGGCGGCAATTGATGAGGCACAGTGGCGGCAATTGATGAGGCACAGTCCTATGACTAAGCACTAATAGTGTGAAACGCGTCAGCTGCATCCCCTATTTTTTGCTGTGATATGTGGCGTTTACATTTTTTTGATTTACACTCTTATCAGGGTGACAACTATTCGCACATACCGTGTCACCTGCCTACCACTGGGACTATGAATACGTATCTTCACCCCCTGCGGGTCTTCTCCTGTAAGATGCCCCGATCACCGCCACACCAGTCACAGTGGCCCCTCCTCACGGCCACACCAGTCACAGTGTCCCCTCCTCACCGCCACACCAGTCGCAGTGTCCCCTCCTCACCGCCACACCAGTCGCAGTGTCCCCGATCACCGCCACACCAGTCGCAGTGTCCCCAATCACCGCCACACCAGTCATATTGCTCCTCCTCACCGCCACACCAGTTGGAGTGTCCCCGATCACCGCCACACCAGTCATATTGCTCCTCCTCACCGCCACACCAGTTGCAGTGTCCCCGATCACCGCCACACCAGTCGCAGTGTCCCCGATCACCGCCACACCAGTCATATTGCCCCTCCTCACGGCCACACCAGTCACAGTGTCCCCTCCTCACCGCCACACCAGTCATATTGCCCCTCCTCACGGCCACACCAGTCATATTGTCCCTCCTCACCGCCACACCAGTCGCAGTGTCCCCGATCACCGCCACACCAGTCATATTGCTCCTCCTCACCGCCACACCAGTTGCAGTGTCCCCGATCACCGCCACACCAGTCGCAGTGTCCCCGATCACCGCCACACCAGTCATATTGCTCCTCCTCACCGCCACACCAGTTGCAGTGTCCCCGATCACCGCCACACCAGTCGCAGTGTCCCCGATCACCGCCACACCAGTCATATTGCCCCTCCTCACGGCCACACCAGTCGCAGTGTCCCCGATCACCGCCACACCAGTCATATTGCCCCTCCTCACGGCCACACCAGTCGCAGTGTCCCCGATCACCGCCACACCAGTCATATTGCCCCTCCTCACCGCCACACCAGTCATATTGCCCCTCCTCACGGCCACACCAGTCACAGTGTCCCCTCCTCACCGCCACACCAGTCGCAGTGTCCCCGATCACCGCCACACCAGTCATATTGCTCCTCCTCACCGCCACACCAGTTGCAGTGTCCCCGATCACCGCCACACCAGTCGCAGTGTCCCCGATCACCGCCACACCAGTCGCAGTGTCCCCGATCACCGCCACACCAGTCGCAGTGTCCCCGATCACCGCCACACCAGTCATATTGTCCCCGATCCCCGCCACACCAGTCATATTGTCCCTGATCACCGTCACACCAGTCATATTATCCATGATCACCGTCACACGTCAAATTTGTCCATAACCACCGCCATACCAGTCATATTCTTGATCACTGCCACACAAGTCACTTTTAAAACAAAGTTCTCACCCTCTTCTTACACATCAAATTCCTTGGTTGGCCCACCTGCGCCACGAAAACACATGGTGCTTTGCAAAGAATATGGTACACAGTACAGCACCCGAGAGGCTCGGTGGGGCCCCTCAGGGTGCGATGGTGCCCTGGTTGAGAAACGCTGAAGTAGACTAAAGCGTAATCTTAGTGTTCGCCATTCTGCTTTAATTGCAAACTCTGCAGGCCGTCTCTCATACTTTGATGCCACCAGCGGTACATCTGCTGGAGTCTCCTAGTGACACAAAATCCTCCTCACTAATCCGCAGGACGTCGGGATAATCCAAAATAAGGAACCCGTCTTCCTGGAAACCGCATGGGTTAATCTGGCGTTTTTTTTCCTCCTCGTTTCACATCCCGCAGTTCTCAACCTCCTCTGCGCATTAATCTTTAAAAGCCAAAGTAAATGATATGCGTGCGGCCCATCTTTACTACTTACAATGAGCGCTTAAAGTGGAAGCCAGAGAGAAGAGTGGGCAGACGTACCTTTCCCTGCCGTCATCTTCGCCTGAAAAGAAAGGTTTGCTTTTTTTTTTTTTTTTTTTTTTTTACAGAGAAATGGGCCAATGTCGGAATAACTTGGGCAGGAGGTGAGAATGAGCCGTCTCCCTCCCTCTGCCTCTCTCCCACAGCGCCCGCCTCTGTAGTCGAGCAAAATTCATCGGCCTATCCCCCCTTTCCAAAATAAAAGCCGCCTGAGCAGACATACCCGCCGCCCTCACATCCCCTATAACACCTCATGTGAACAGCAACATAGGAGACTTTCTCCATCTCTGCACTGCAAGCATCAGACGGGAGAATGTTTCACAAGATAATCCCCTTCCTCGCACAAAAGGCTTAGATGTGTGGTCAGAGGACATGCCATATGGGCACAGCCAGTACATGGCAGGTTCATATATAGCGAGATCTACCAATCTGGTGTAAGGAGATAAAATCCGAGATAAAAGGAACAATACATAATCTGCACACATGAAGAAGTATAAACTATACAATAGGGAAAATAATGAATGGCTCCCCTGCAGATTGGGTAGGTTTGCCCACTTACAAAGTAATGAAGGGTCTATAATTTTTATCATGGGTGTATTTTATATGATAGAAACAGAAAGTCAACCAAAAATCCAGAAAAAAAAAAAAACATGATACAAATGTTATAAATGGAGTAAAATAAGTATCATCTCACCTACCAACCAACAATAATTCTCCCCCCCAGACTGGCTACAGCGGGCGCTCATGTGGTCCACAGATCAGTCCCGTCAATGTAAGAAGGTTCTCCCAACGACAACTTGTTATGTGTATAAAAGACTCCCGTCCACAGAATCTCTTTCCTCCAATCACATCTCACCATCATGGGGGAGACCAAAGATCGGTCAGAGGACGTCGGGGAGAAGATCAGAGACATGCACAAGGCTGGAATGGGCTACAAGACCATCAGCAAGAAGCTTGGTGAGAAGGGGACAACTGTTGGATCGATTGGAAGAAATACAAAATAACCATCGACCGTCATCGGTCTGGAGCTCCATGCAAGATTTCTCCTCTTGGACGGTCATGAGAAAAGTGAGGGATCCGCCCAGAATTACACAGGAGGAGCTTGTGAATGATCTCAAGGCAGTTGGGACCACAGTCACCAAACACACCATTGTCAATACAATATGCCGCCATGGATTGAAATCCCGCAGCGCCCGCAAGGTCCCCCTCCTCAAGAAGACACATGGACAGGCCTTTCTGAAGTTTGCCATTGAACTTCTAAATCAGGGATATGCAATTAGCGGACCTCCAGCTGTTGCAAAACTACAAGTCCCATCATGCCTCTGGGTGCCATGCTTGTGGCTGTCAGAGTCTTGGCTATGCTTCATGGGAGTTGTAGTTCTGCAACAGCTGGAGGTTCACATATTGCATATCCCTGATCTAAATGATTCAGAGAAGAACTGGGAGAAAGTTCTGTGGTCAGAGGAGACCAAAATTCAGCTCTTTGGCATCAACTCGCCGTGTTTGGAGGAAGAAAAATGCTGACTATGAGCCTAAGAACACCATCCCTACAGTCACACAGAGGGGGAAACATGATGATTTGGGGTGTTTCTCTGCTAAAGGTCCAGGCCGACATCGCAACATTGAGGGGCCAAGTGACGGGGCCATGTATCCTCTCACCGACACCAACGATCGGACACCATTCCTCTTACCAACAACAACAGGGCACCATTCCTCCCGACACCAACGATGGGACACCATTCCTCTTCCCAACATCAACAACAGGGCACCATTCCTCTTACCCACAACAACGATGGGACACCATTCCTCACAACAACATTGGGGCACCATTCCTCCCACCGACAATGACAGGGAACTATTCCTTCCCTTGCTGCCAACAATGGGCCAACTATTCTTCCAATACCAATGATGGGACACCATTTACTCTGAGTAGAATTATAGGGGTCTGATAATGTTGAATCAATCTATATATATCAGGGATATGCAATTAGCGGACCTCCAGCTGTTGCCAAACTACAAGTTCCATGAGGCATAGCGAGACTCTGACAGCATCAAGCATGACACCCAGAGGCAGAGGCATGATGGGACTTGTAGTTTGGCAACAGCTGGAGGTCCGCTAATTGCATATCCCTGATATATATCTATCAGTCTAACACTTTAAAGCGGAGGTTCACCCTAAAAACATGAATTTAACATTCCATTCAGCATAATTCCAACATTTACACTACGCTTTTTTTTTTTTTTTGCTGTACATACCGTCTCTTATTGTTATTTTCCACCCAGCTTCCAGGTTCTCACTTCCGTGGGAGTAGGCGTTCCTATGCAGAGGCTAGATGATTGACGCCTTGTGAAAAACTTCCCCCCGGCGCATTAGGCGCGTCACTGGTGACGCGCCTTATGCGCCAGGAGGAAGTTTTTCACAAGGCGTCAATCATCTAGCCTCTGCGTAGGAACGCCTACTCCCGCGGGAGTGAGAACCCGGAAGCCAGGTGGGAAAACAACAATAAGACGGTATGTACAACAAAAAAACAGCATAGTGTAAATGTTGGATTTATGCTGAATGGAATGTTAAATACATGTTTTTAGGGTGAACCTCCGCTTTAAATACACGTTTTTAGGGCGAACCTCCGCTTTAAGAATTTGTAAATACACTTTCTTGCTGACCTTCACCGCCAGATAAGAAGCAGCAGTTTACTCCCTTTTTGCTCAGAGAAATGGACAGTCTTATCTAGCTGGATTGATCCAGCACTGTCATGGCGGCACCCATGTTTTCTTTCACTTTCTATCAGTCACATGTTGTAACCACCCATTTAACTGTTCCCTTGCTAACCAAGATGATATGGACATTGATTGGATTAAACTATAAGATCACACCTATAACACGCCTAGTCCTTATGCATATTCATAGAGTACATATTGTTAAACTTGATGTTTTTAAGTCACTTCCTCACTAGAGACGCTTCCTGCTTCATTCCGCAAGGCAAAGATGGAAGTCGGCCTGTGTTGTGTCTCTCCACTGCAGTGTATACAATAAAGCACCTACTTATCTTATGATCGGGATCTACTATCTCATCTAAATGTCTTGATTGAGACCCCCAAATCGGATTTAACTCCTCCCACTGTTGCTGGGGCATTACATTTTGAAGACCGTACACTGGCCATTTTTTAGAACGTTTTGAGACAACAAACTTACAGGAATAATTGTTAATGCTACATTTGTTACCGGAGGGATAAGCATACAAATGTATAAAAAGGGAGCTGAACTGAAGATAAACATAAGCAGAGAACGTCCTCCATCGATAGAAAAGGCTCATTAGTGATAACTTTTAGAAGCGATGTGCCAGCTGTTATTTTTAAAGCATATTGACGATCCAGCTCCTGGGATTTGTCCAATGCAATGTTAACGAGACGGAATGATATTTGATTTTGGAAGGAACTGAACACGTGGTAAACGCGATGCAGAACATAAAAACATCAACTATTCTGATCTGTGCCAAGCTGAGCGACCTCAGACTAGACAGCCCTTGGCTTACCATGACCAATAAGAAGAGGGGAGACATGGCTACAACCAAGGTGGATATAAATCAATGATTAAAAAAAAAAAAAAAAAAAAAAAAAAGGTTTTTATTTAAATCAGATTTTTAATCAAATTTATTCTAATAAAATTGTTTTGGAGTAATAATCTATCTAAAGACAGTTTTCTATTTAAGATACATTAATAATTTAGTTTATTCAGCATGAAATGGAGCTTAGTTATGTAGCATGAGGCTGTATATTCTGCAATATTTAAATTTTTGGTAAACTCATTCGATGATTCCAAGCTCTGAGATACCATGCACTGCATTGATGCATTCACACAATTTCATAGTAACCATGAGATAAAACAAAGTTCAGGAATATTCCTTTACCCCATTGTATTGTATATGTACACTACAAACTGTATGATTCAATCGGTTCTGACATTGCTGTTTTACCAATTTTACAGCTTATTATTCTAAATAGGAAACCTTCATTTTGTTTACAAATATTAAAGATTCTAACTACCAGCAAGAATGAGTCCTTACATTTAAAAAGCACCTGTCATTTTAGATCCATCATGGCAGCGCCTGTTAGCGGGCGTCCAATCACCTGCTGCCGCCACGAGGAGGGGACGGGGGCAGAGGAGGGGACGGGGGCAGAGGAGGAGCCGCTGCCGGGGACAGAGGAGGAGCCGCTGCCGGGGACAGAGGAGGAGCTGCTGCCGGGACAGATCCATCATGGCAGTGCCTGTTAGCGGGCGTCCAATCACCTGCTGCCGCCATGTCCCTCAATTTGTGGGGTCACTGCTGCATCACCAGCCGTCCCATCAAATGTGAATGAGACTGTCAGTGAGTCAACAGCGGGTCAGAGGAGGAGCCGCTGCCCAGGGACAGAGGAGGAGCCGCTGCCCAGGGACAGAGGAGGAGCCGCTGCCCAGGGACAGAGGAGGAGCCGCTGCCCAGGGACAGAGGAGGAGCCGCTGCCCAGGGACAGAGGAGGAGCCGCTGCCCAGGGACAGAGGAGGAGCCACCGCCGGGGACAGAGATGACAGTTGCACTTTGGCTTTGCCCAGGGACAGAGGAGGAGCCGCTGCCCAGGGACAGAGGAGGAGCCGCTGCCCAGGGACAGAGGAGGAGCCGCTGCCCAGGGACAGAGGAGGAGCCGCTGCCCAGGGACAGAGGAGGAGCCGCTGCCCAGGGACAGAGGAGGAGCCGCTGCCCAGGGACAGAGGAGGAGCTGCTGCCCAGGGACAGAGGAGGAGCCGCCGCCGGGGACAGAGATGACAGTTGCGCTTTTAAAATTATGATTTAAATCAAGCCTTTTTACTAGTGATTTATATTTTGATTTAAATCAAATCCAGCCTGGCTACAGCATACAACATACAAATTCTTATTATACAGGATTTATAGAGTGCTAACAGTTTGCACCGCGCTTTACAACATGAGGGCAGACAGTACAGTTACACAACAATTCAATAGAGGAGGAATCATAACTCTATTTTGCATGGAGAATAAACACACAGGAGGCCAAACTCTATATTTCTGATGAATTTGGGGTATTTTTATGGCATCTGCAGTGTGACCAGACGCAGGGAGGAGGGGGGGGAGGGGGGGGGGGGTCATCTGGTGACCTTGTTTTGTGTGACATCTGATTGGAGCAATGCAGTGACAGTCGCCACCATTCTGCCTCCTGGTACAAAAGTGACAGCATGCAATCCTGTGTACTGCCATCACGTGAGATTACAGAACGCACTACGGAGCTTTTAGCGGCTTTGCTTAGAGATGATCAAAAAAAAAAAAAAAAAAAAAAAAAAGCTTCCACCTGACTGTAAATTCTGTGTACAAAAGGCTGAAGTGACGATTACAGATTCAGGCCAGGGCCAGAATAATCGCTCTGCCTATAGAGACGAGGAGCCCCATCTGCATAATTATACACAACAGACGTGACACTCTGCACATAATTAGAGGTTCAAAAACACACTGAAAAAAAAAAAAACACAAAAAAACAAGCCGTCTTCTCCGCTCGGCGGGTCGGCTAATGAATGCGCAAGGAGGAGAGAGTCCTTGGGGTAACCTAGCAACAAGCGGAGATGGTTATCTGTCTCGCAGGCTGATCCTGTGACTGGGAATCATTTCAAATTACGTCTCCGACAGCACGGTCCCCTCCACCGCCAAAAGCAAACGCTTTTCCCTCCATATATACACGCAGACAGCAAAACAAAAAGCTTGTCACTTACCCGACGCTGACTGGATCATAGCCCCGGATTTCTGCACTTCGTCGAATTTGGCGAAAATGACATTCAATCTGTAAACAGAAAGAGAAGCATGAGAGAGGCAGGAAGGGAATTGGATGGCGAGATCGCGGCGGCGGCTCCCCCCCCTTTGCCAGCGCACAGCTCCCTCTACACTCCGCACTACGAATGATCTGCTCTGGATTTTCTGAGCGGGCAGCACGGCACACTTTTCAGGAGAATAATGCCATCCGGGGGAAAAAATCCCGCACGAGCCGCTCTATTCCTGGCTGCCGCCGACAAGAGAAATAAAGCTGATTTTATTCTACCCCCCACCCCCCCTCGCTCCGCTAATTCCGGAACGTCTCCAGCCGCCCCGCTCAAAGTGATTTATAAACAGAGAAGTCTCAACAATGAGATGCTCTGACACTGGAGGAGGCAGCGATCCAGATTAGCAGGACGGCGTCACACAAGGAGCTGCAAAGTACACCAGGCTCGTTAAAGGGGAACCGGCACCGAAAAATTCCATCGGGTCCAGGATACGGGATTCTTGGCTACTCTGATCTACAGCAGCGATTCTCAACTTCAGTCCTCAAGTACCCCCCCACCAACAGGCCATGTTTTCAGGTTTTCCTTTATCTTGCACAGGTGCTTTAAATCAGAGTCAATGGCTAGGTAATTTCGGACAGATTTTTTATCCAAGAAAAATTCCCAAAACATGGCCTGTTGGGGGTACTTGAGGACTGAGGTTGAGAACCGCTGATCCCCCCCATACTTCTATATACCACCCCTCCCCCATATAAAACATGGCCTGTTGGGGGTACTTGAGGACCGAGGTTGAGAAACAACGACTCTTCCTAAACCTGCAGTCTATGATCAATGGCTGTTAGAGCTGCACGGTTTCCGGACAAAACAAGAAATCACAATTTGTTTGCTTAGAATAAAGATCATGATTCTCGCGGCGTAAAATCGCTCACATTATACAAAACAAATTTCGGCCAACATTACTGTTTTTTTTTTTTTTTTTATTATTCATTAACCACTTAACCCCCGGACCATATTGCTGGTCAAAGACCACAGCACTTTTTGCGATTTGGCACTGCGTCGCTTTAAACTGACAATTGCGCGGTCGTGCAACGTGGCTCCCAAACAAAATTGGCGTCCTTTTTTTCCTACAAATAGAGCTTTCTTTTGGTGGCATTTGATCACCTCTGCGGTTTTTATTTTTTGCGCTATAAACAAAAATAGAGCGACAATTTTGAAAAAATATATATATTTTTTACTTTTTACCATAATAAATATCCCCCAAAAATATATTAAAAAATCATTTTTTTTCCTCAGTTTAGGCCGATACGTATTCTTCTACCTATTTTTGGTAAAAAAATAAAATAAAAAATCGCAATAAGCGTTTATCGATTGGTTTGCCCAAAATTGAAAGCGTTTACAAAATAGGAGATAGTTTTATTGCATTTTTATTAATTATTATTTTTTTACTACTAGTGGAGGCGATCAGCGATTTTTTTCGTGACTGCGACATTATGGCGGACACATCGGACAATTTTGACACATTTTTGGGACCATTGTCATTTTCACAGCAAAAAATGCTATATACAAAAGGAACTGATTATTGTGAAAATGACAGTGCAGTTTAGGAGTTAACCACTAGGGGGCGCTGTAGAAGTTATGTGTGACCTCATATGTGTTTCTAACTGTAGGGGGGCGGGGCTGGACATGTGACATCAGTGATCGTCTTTCCCTATATCAGGGAACACACGATCAATGAAGCTGCCACTGTGAAGAAAGGGGAAGCTGTGTTTACACACACCTCTCCCCGTTCCTCAGCTCCGGGGACCGATCGCGGGACTCCAGCGGCGATCGGTCCATGGCTGGGCACTTAGAGAGGACGTACAGGTATGTGCTTGTGCCCAGCCGTGCCATTCTGCCGACGTATATCTGCAGGAGGCGGTCCTTAAGTGGTTAAAGTAATAAATAAAAAAATGCATATATATAATGTTTGGGGGTTCCAAGTAATTTTCTAGCTAAAAAAAGTGGTTAAACTTTCCTCATTTACATACAGAAGTCTATTCCTTTGATGTAAAAGACAAATTGTTACAATGTTTAGACTTAAAGGTGCCACTGATAAAGAATCTTCTCATACTTGGCAGACTGCCCAGATTTTTGTTTCCTTTTATTTGATGGCTGAGAGCAGAGAGAATTCTCTGCATACAAAAGATCGGGAAATACTTTGTCAAGATCGCAATGGGGGAATTTTTTTTTTTACGATTAATAGTGCAGCTCTAACGGTTGTGTATACCGCTACTAAAACTACAACAATTAGGGTTGAACCGATACCAGCCCCATGTCCAGCCCCGCCCCCCTACTTTTTTTTTTTCTGTCCGCTCTCCTCTACCAATCTAAGGGCTAAAGTGGGAGGGGCCCCCGAGAGCCTCCTCTGACGTCAGCTGGGAAATCACGTGACCAGTGTGCCCTTATATTGGTGGAGAGTGGCCAGAGGTCATGTGACCAGCCAGAAATGATCATATGGGGGGGATTTACAGGCAAAATTTTATACAAAACATATATAAAGTGTAGGACTGCTTAGCAGAACAGAGGGGCTTGGCTGTAATCTTTATTTACTGACAGCTACCAATAGCGGCAGGAGGAGAGAGGAGGGGGGGAGGAGACTGCTTACAGACAAACAGGAGCTGACAGGCGAGGGGGGAGGGGGTGGGGATATCAGCAGGTGATTGAGGCACGAAACCTGACCACAGTAATCAGGGATCAGCAGCCATGATTACCACGGTCGGCACACCAAGGGAGACACAGGAACATACAGGATCAACCAGATTTTCTACATCATAGAGAGGGACAGATTACACAACACAAGCACTATACTGTTTAATTTGCTATAAGGGAAGAGGATCTGTTTTTATATTTTTTTGTGTTACAACCTCTTCAGGTTGAATTTGTTTGCAAGAGCCCTTTCACACTGACAGCGCCCGAAAAACGCTGGCGCATCTAAAACTAGCGGCGCTTTACCGGCGTTTATCGAGGGACTAGCAGGGTGCTTGAAACCCCCGCTAGTGGCCAAATAAAGGGTTAAAACTGCCCAAAAAGCGCCACTGCCAAGGCGCTTCCAATTGATTTCAATGGGAAGGGGTGCTCCGCTCCTAGAGCACTGCAAAGAAGCTGCTTGCAGGACTAACTACTTCAGCCCTGGAAGATTTACCCCTTAATGACCAGGCCATTTTTTTACTTTAATTTAAAGGGGGTTGTAAAGGTACAATTTTTTTTTTCCTAAATATCTTCCCTTACCTTACTGCCATCCTCCTTCACTTACCTCATCCTTCCATTTTGCTTTTAAATGTCCTTATTTCTTCTGAGAAATCCTCACTTCCTGTTCTTCTGTCTGTAACTCCACACAGTAATGCGAGGCTTTCTCCCTGGTGTGGAGTGTCGTGCTTGCCCCCTCCCTTGGACTACAGGAGAGTCAGGATGCCCACTAACACACAGCTCCTTTCTCTGCAACGTAGAGAGCGTCCTGACTCTCCTGTAGTCCAAGGGAGGGGGGCGAGCACGACACTCCACACCAGGGAGAAAGCCTCGCATTACTGTGTGGAGTTACAGACAGAAGAACAGGAAGTGAGGATTTCTCAGAAGAAATAAGGACATTTAAAAGCAAAATGGAAGGATGAGGTAAGGTAAAGGAAGCTATTTAGGGGGGAAAAAAATTGTACCTTTACAACCCCTTTTAACTGACAATTGCGCTTTTTTTCCGACAAATAGAACATACTTTTGGTGGTATTTGATCACCTGCTGTAAACAAAAAAAGAGCGTAAATTTTGGGGGAAAAAACAAAACAAACAATATTTTTTATTTTTTGCTATATTATAAAAAAAATTCTATTCTACATTTATTTTATTTACCAAAAATAAATCGCAATAAGCGTATATTGATTGGTTTGCGCAAAAGTTTTAGCGTCTAAAAAATAGGGGATAGTTTTATGGCATTTAAATTTTTTTTTTTTTACTACTGATGGCGGTGATTGACCATTTTTAGCGGGACTGCGACATTGCGGCGTGCAGATTGGACACTTTTTTGGGACCAGTGACATTTATACAGCGGTTAACACTAGGGGGTGATCAAGGGGTTGGTTAAATGTGTCCTAGGGAGGTGTGTCTAACTGTGGGGGGAGGGGACTGACGGGGAGTAGAGATAGATCGCTGGTCCTGATAACTAGGATACAGCAGATCTTTCTCTGCTTCCCTGAAAGAACAGGGGTCGGTCTGTCTGTCTGTTTACATTGAGAAATCCCTATCCCGGCTCTCTGAGGAGCAACCGCGGGTCACCAGCGGACATCACGGCCGTGTGCACGCGCCCCCTATAACTCTTAAAGTGGCCAACGTACACCTATGGCAGTTTGCGCGGCCATGTCAACCTGCTGCAGTATAACGGCGGCGGCTGATCGTTAAGAGGTTAATCTGCTATAAGGGAACAGGATCTTTATTTTTAGGGTTACAACCTCTTCAGGTTAAATTAATTTGTAAGTCGGAACAGGTACATTTTAACTACCATCCTGGACCGCCGCACGCCGATATACTTCGGCTGTTTGAAGAGGGATATATCTTTGTTATGGCAGCAGACAGCTACCATAACCCAGGTATCCTCTTCAGCCGGCGGTCCGGTTTCCGATAATAGAGGTCTCTGTGGTGGATTCGCTGCAAGATCACTTTTAATCTGTGGCGGGAGTGGGGCCCCCCTCCCGCCGCTTACCGGAGCCGTCGGAATCGGTGGAGGCGATTGGGTCCTCTTGCTGGCTGGGTATGGAGACGAATAAGGGGAAGATGGCCCCCACCCGTTCCCATACCATAACAGGGCGGAAGTGGCATCAAAACATGACTTCCGCCCATAGCTCTTAAAGGGACATTTTTTATTTTTATTTTATTATTGCATTTTAGTGTCAATTTAAGAGGTCCTGTCATGCTTTTTTTCTTATTTTTTACATTCCTTGTAATAGGAATAAAAAGGACTTTTTTTTTTTTTTTTAAAAGAACAGTGTAATACAAATAAAAGGTAAAATAAATAAGTAAAAAAAAAAAACGCCCCGCCGAGCACCCGTGCAGAAGCAAACGCATACATGAGCAGCACCTGCATATAAAAACGGCGTTCAAACCACACATGTGAGGTATCGCCCCGATCGTTAGAGCGAGAGCAATAATTCTAGCCCTAGCTCTCATCTGCAACTCATAACCTGCAACTTGTAGAATTTTTTTAAACGTCGCCTATGGAGATTTTTAAGGGTAAAAGTTTGTCACCATTCCACGAGCGGGACGCAATTTGGAAGCGTGACATGTTGGGTATCAATTTACTCGGTGTAACATTATCTTTCACAATATAAAAACAAAAAAAACCTGGGCTAACTTTACTGTTGTCTTATTTTTTTTTTTTTTACTCAAAAAGGTGTATTTTCTCCCCCAAAGACCGCTGTGCAAATACGGTGTGATAAAGTATTGCAACGACCGCCATTTTATTCTCTAAGGTGTTAGAAAAAAAAATGTATATAATGTTTGGGGGGTTCCAATTAATTTTCTAGCCAAAAAAAAAAAGTTTTGAACTTGTAAACAAATCTCAGAAAGAGGCTCGGTCCTTAAGTGGTTAAGTGCAACTCCAGCCAAAAAAAAAAAAAAAAAAAAGATTTTGTTGTTTTTTTGGATGGCATAGGGAAGGGTTAACACCCCTGTAATGTTTGTTTTGCTGTCTGTGCCTCACTTTCTGTCCCTGTGACAATTGGATTTAAAAAAAAAAATTGGGTTGCCATGGAAACAAGGATTGGTGATAAAGCTTCAGCGGAGACACCCTTTTCCTATGATAAGTCTTACAGGAATGAATTTCCCTCCACTAGTAGCTGAGTCATTTGTAACTCGGGTCCAGTGCGTTTTTTGATGCGTTTTACCGCGTTCCAGTACAAATCTGTGCAGGAAAAATGCAGCATTTTTTTTTTTTCTGGAACGCACTGGTGTGATTTATGCCATTGAAAACCATGTAACCTTCTCACGATGCGTTTTGGATGCAGAAAAAAAAAAAAAAAAGCACTGGAACGCGATGTCATGTGAACCTGCCCTGAAAGAGTAGTTGACCTTTCTGAACATGTTACACCCATATTTAGAATGTAACATGCTCAGTATCAGCCCCCCCCCCCACCTCATGGCAGTGAGCCAGGGATCTTCTTCCTGTACCCACTGCCACAATTCAAGGAGTGTGGCCCTCCTGCATTTATCTGTGAATCTAAATGAACTACAAGTACATACATCCTTTGCGACTTCTAGTTCTCAATTAGAGATGGGCTCAGGCGTGTTCTAGCCCCAATCCCACCAGGAAGCCGACACCGCACACCACCAATCACAGGCAGCGAGCCATTTCCCGGTCTGTGCAGCTGCGGATCAAGAAAATGTCCCACTGCCTGTGATTGGCGGTGTGCAGTGTCTGCTACCTGGCGGGATCAGGGCAGGTGGGTTGGGACTAAGACCCCGAACAGGCCTGAGCCCATTCTCTATTCTCAGTGAACTATCATGGCGGTGTTGAGCTCTCCATTGACTCTGTCTGTGAAAAACAAACAACCTGCCCATGCAATGTACGGGCCGACAGCTTCCACTGACAGTCTACAGAAGGCCTGCATGGGCACCAGCAATCTGATGCTTTCCAGGCTCCTAAATAAAAAAGTAGTAAATGCAAATTTTTTGATTCCAAAAAAAAAGATCCCTGGCTCACTGCCATGAGGTGTGTGGAGGGGGGCTGATACTGTTTACACACAGCTTCTCCCCGTTCTTCAGCTCTGACCGATCGCGGGACTCCAGCGGTGATCAGGTCCGCGGGTGCCGCGGTCACGGAGCTAGGGACCCACGACTGGGTACTAGCACAGGATGTACCTTACGTGCATTTGCCCAGCCGTGCCATTCTGCCGACGTAAATGTGCAGGAGGCGGTCCTTAAGTGGTTAAGCACTTTAAGACCAGCAGTTGTACTGCTGCAGCCTCGCTCTCCTGGGCGAATCGCTTTCACTGTACGTCAGCCGCTTTAAGACCTCTAGGAGGCACGCCCGCGGAAACAACGCTGGAGCTGATGCGCGCGGTCGGCAGCCACGATCTCCGCCGGCCACCCGCAGTCGCTTCTGAGAGACAGAACGGGGATCTGTCAATGTAAACAGACAGATCCCCGTTCTGTCAGGGGAGGAGGTCACAGATCTGCTTTTCAAAGTGATTAGGAACAGCGATCTCTCTCCTCCTTCAGTGATTTCACTCCCCTCACCAGTTAGAAACACCTCCCTAGGGAACATTAAACCCCTTGATTGCCCCCCTAGTGTTAACCCTTTTCCTGCCAGTGACATTTATAGAGTAATCAGTGGCTATTTATAGCACCGATTGCTGTATAGATGTCAATGGTCCCAAAAAAAGCGTCAAAAGTGTCCAATGCGTCCGCCGCAATCCCGCTAAAAATCACCGGATGACCGCAATTACTAGTAAAAAAAATCATAATAAAAATGCCATAAATCCATCCCCTATTTTGTAGATGCTTTAACTTTTGCGCAAACCAATCAATATACGCCTATTGTGATTTATTTTACCAAAAATATGTAGAAGAATACGTATTTGCCTAAACCGATGAAAAACATTTTTAAAAAAAAATATTGGGAATGTTTTATAGCAAAAAGTAAAATACAGTTTTTAGAAAATAGTTGCTCTTTTTTGTTTATAGCGGCACGTGAGCCGCTGGAACGGTTTCCAGTGATGGGAAGGGGGGTGTCCCCTCCTGCTTCTCGACGGTGTTTCCCGGGCTTACAGTTTGACCTAGATCAGTGCCAGGGTTAGTGTTTGGGTCACGGTCAGTTTTTTTTTTTGTTTGTTTTTTATTATCAGTGCGTTTCGATTACAAGCATTCTCCTGCCACGGATTATACTCGTAATCCAAGGTTCAACTGTATAAATAAATTATATACATTTACAATTTTGGCCCAGTTTTTCTTTGAATATATATATATATATATATATATATATATATATATATATATATATATATATATATATATATATATATATATATATATATATATATATATATATATATATATATATATATATATATATACACACACACACACATACATAATATATATATATATATATATATTACACACACACACATATATATACACACTTACTATTCTGGCCCAGTTCCTTTGAATATATTATATATGGCCGCTGATAGGGGGCCAAACAGCAGGAGGAATGGGTGTGGTCGGACAGAGGTGCAATTACAGAAAGATGCCCTGTGCGGCTCTCTGCAGCTGCTGAAAGTTGGTTTCTCTCCCTCCCGCTGGCTTTCAGCTGCTGCAGGGAGAGACACAGACACAGGGCATCGTTCCTGTAATCACTTCCCCCGCACCGATCCCCCTCCTTGTTTTGCCGACTTCTGATCCCCCCATATGCACCCCCGCCTGTCACTAAGCTGCACACACCCCCCCCCCCCCACTCCTGTGGCACTGTTAGCTTCCCTGTCCTGTTAAAAAATGTATTTTAAACATTTTTTTTATATATATAAAAAAAAAGATCAAAAAAGGGTTAATTCACACAGGTTCTGTATTATGTTTGTGTCCGCTAATGATTTTTGTGTATTTTTTGTGAAAATCTTTTTTTGATATATTGGTGGGGGCCCCAAGATTTCTAGCAGCAGCTGTGTGTGTATATATACCGTATTTATCGGGCTATAACGCGCCCCAGCGTATAGCGCGCACCCCCGAACTTGAAGGAAAATTCCTACAAAAAAAAAAAATACTTAGTTTGGATGCCCCTCGTCGGTGTCTTGCCCGGCGTCCATCGGCGGCCTTGTCCGGTCCGGCGTCCTTCTGCGGCCATCGTGGTGTCCTCCCCGCTCAATCCCCGTGCTGTGTTCGAACCACTTCGCCGACATATACCGAGCGCAGTACACTCGGGTATAGTCGGGCGGGCTCCTCTCGCGTAAAGGACGTAAGGGACATGACCGCGAGAGGAGCCGAGGCTGCCAGACTATACCGGAGTGTACTGTGCTCGGTATATGTCAACGCAGTAGTTCAAACAGCGCGGGAAGCGGGTATCGGCGTATATCGCGCACCCACGATTTTGCCCTGATTTTCAGGGCAAAAAAGTGTGCGGTATGTTTGATCTATGTATTGTCGATCGACATAAAGTAATTGATTATGTTGTGAAGTTTGGAGGCCAGTATGTTTTTGAGGCGTGTGTTGGACCGGATATAAGAGGAGGTTGAAGGCCGGTATGTTTTGGAGGCTTGTGTTGGACTGGCTATGAGTGGAGGTTGGAAATCTTTGTCTTCAGAGGTTGGAGAAGTCTTTCCAGCTTTCTTTAGGCTTTCTCTGCTGGAGAAATTAGAACTCTTCCCATCAGTGTGGTCCTTTATGGAGAAGTCCAAGGCCTCACTCACACGGGGTGTATGAATCTGTACTCTGTGTGGGGGCTGCGTTAACCCCAAAAAGGACATTCATGTGGGTGCAGTTGCACCGACGCACCCTGGGTGCGTTCGGGGCCGTGCACCGGCACCCACAGATGTCACATTGGGTACAGTCACTACACCCCAGTTGACAGCAATGGGACTGCCTACACAGGATGCTGGGAACATCTGTGCATCCCCATTCCAGTAAACATGGCCCTCCCATGGGGTACGGATTCATACCCCTCGTGTGAATGAGGCTCTAAGGGTGAATGGAATATTTAGCTTGATTGTGTTGCTAATTTGGAGACCACTGTACCCTTCTTTATTGTTATTTGGGTGCGATTTATTATAGGAGTGTTATAGATTGTAGTTAAGGATAAGTTTGGATTTCTTCTGAAGGCACTTTGAGTGAACATAAGTGGTTTACCCCGCTCAGCAGGGGCGGGCCTTAGAGAACAGGCCGTAAATGGGCAGCACAGAGGCTTAGGGATTAGCCTTGCAGCACTGGGGTCCTTGTTTCAGATTCTGACCAGGACACTATCTGCATGTTGTTTGCATGTTCTCCCTGTGCATGCGTGGGTTTCCTCCGGGTTCTCCGGTTTCCTCCCACACTACAAAGACATGTTACTTTTGCGTTGGGGGTGCAGTGGTGAGCATAGCTGCCTTCCAAGCAGCTGACCCGGGTTCGATTCCCGGCCAATGCCATCTTCAATACTTGGAGTCCCCAGAGAGAAAAGCGCTATACAAGGTCAATGCGGAGTATATATATTAGCGGTGGAATAAAGAATGAAGAGAATGTGTGGAATGTTTGAGGAAGAAAATATTCCCCCAGAATCTATAGAAGGAGAACCCAGCAACTGATAGAAGACTCTTAGCTTTGGCTGTGATCACACCTAGGCGTTCCGGACCGCGGGCGGAATTATCGCAATCTTCCCTAATTGACGCAAATCGTGTCACACGCTTGTGATCCCGTTACTTTCAGTGGCACCCCAATCATGGGACAATATTGTCACCTGACAAATCATACAAAGTTTACAAACAAAATGACGGGACGCCTGTTTCCTCAAAAGCAGTCCTACGATTTGTCAGGCGACAATCGCGGCAAAAATCACGCCTCGATTGGGGCGATATTGAAAATAAGGGGATTGCATACTCCACCCAGCGGGAATATTACACCCGCTCAACTATCTAGATTTACATTAAAGTTTCAAATACAAAAATGCTTCATTGCTGCAGACCTCAGCACACGCCATGTGTGATGTAACCACTTATAGACCACAATAAATACATACAGGATCTTACAAAAGTAAGTACACCCCTCTGTGTGCGGGAGATCACATACAGTATGTCACAAAAGTAAGTACAACCCTCGCATTTGTGTAAATCTTTTCTTGTATCTTTTCTTGTGACAACACTGAAGAAATGACACTTTGCTACAATTTTGTGTAGTGAGTGTACAGCTTGTATAACAGTGTAAATTTGCTGTCCCCTCAAAATAACTCAACACACAGTCATTATTGTCTAAATCTGAAGAATTTTATACAGGTCAATGGAAGAAAGTGTAGAACTCTTGTCATTTGGAAGCTCAACCAGCCAAAAGTAAAAGGTGTATCACAAAGCTGAGCACATTGCCTGAAACTAGACAAAAATACCTACGGTGTATAAATTGTGAGAGAAATTCATAGAAAAGGAACAAAAGATAATTTCTTTAAAAGCTCTGTGCTCTAGCGATGACATTATCCACTCTAAGCAACCCCATAGACACTCTTAAATTGCTAAAATGTCCTGAAATGATCACTAAACTTAAACAGCTTTTTCACAAAAACTGTAAAAGATATCAAACTGAAAAGATATAGCCGGATAGCTAAATATTTTGTGAACATTTTAAAGTGCGTTTGGCGTCTGTAGATGGAAGTATGAAGGAGCTGGAACTTTTGGTAGCTGAACAAGATTTTAAGGATTTGAAGCATGTTCTCATTGACTTCAATGTTAAAAAAAAGTGCCTAAAAGCTTAATATTTTAAAAAAAGGGATTTTTATTAACAGCTTACCTGTAAAATCCTTTTCTTGTAGTACATCACGGGACACAGAGCAGCATAGCCATTACATATGGGTTATATAGTGTACCTTCAGGTGATGGACACTGGCACTCTCCGACAGGAAGTTCCCTCCCTATATAACCCCCACCCATAGTGGGAGTACCTCAGTTTTGTAGCAAGCAATATGCATCCCAAAATTCCCCATAAGAGGGGTGGGAGCTCTGTGTCCCGTGATGTACTACAAGAAAAGGATTTTACAGGTAAGCTGTTAATAAAAATCCCTTTTTCTTTATCGTACATCACGGGACACAGAGCAGCATAGCCATTACATATGGGATGTCCCCAAGCAATGTTCCATGAGGGGAGGGAGACAACCAGAAAAAACCAAACAAGAGGTGCCACCGGACAAGAGGAGATTAAACTGCGGCCCGCAGTACCGCCTGCCCAAAGGCTGAGTCAGCGTTCCTCCTAACGTCCATTTGATAAAATTTTGCAAATGTGTGGACAGATGACCAGGTTGCTGCCCTGCAGACCTGAGCCATAGGGACCTGGTGATACGCTGCCCAAGAGGCACTTATAGCTCTAGTGGAATGAGCCTTAACCGATAAGGGTGGACTCTTCCCCTTCAGGCCATAGGCCTGAATAATCGTCTGCCTAATCCACTTAGCAATAGTGGCCTTAGACGCTGCCTGGCCCTTCTTGGGCCCTTCCGGCAGAATGAATAAGACGTCCGTCTTACGAATCTGGGCTGTAGCTTCCAAGTAAATCTTTACAGCTCTAACTACATCCAAGGAATGTAGTAACCTCTCTTCCTTAGAAGAAGGCTTTGGAAAAAATGATGGAAGAATCACATCTTGATTAAGGTGAAAATTTGATACCACCTTAGGCAGGAAGGACGGAAGCGGCCGCAAAACGACCCTGTCCTTATGCAATAATAAATAAGGTGCCTTACATGACAAGGCTGCCAACTCCGACACCCTTCTGGCGGATGCCATGGCCACCAGAAACACTAGTTTCCTAGTCAAAAGGACCAAAGGAATCACGGACAAGGGCTGCCTTTGCAAGGCCGATAGAACCAAATTTAGATCCCAAGGATACAGGGGAGCTTTAATCGGGGGATTCACCCGAATAACACCTTGTAAAAAGGATTTCATTAAGGAATGGGCAGCCAACGATCTCTGGAAGAAGACCGACAAGGCAGACACCTGCCCCTTGATTGTGCCGACCGCCAAACCTTTTCCCACTCCCAACTGTAAAAACTCCAGGATTCTCCCAATAGTATATTTGCGGGGATCCCATTTCCTGGTTTCACACCAGGTAATATAGGCCTTCCACACCCTATAGTATATTAACCTGGAAACTGGTTTTCTTGCGTTTATAAGGGTAGAAACGACCTGCCCTGAAAGGCCTCTGTTTCTGAGAATCAGGGACTCAGCCGCCAGGCCGTTAAATTTAGGGCCTGTAAGGCAGGGTGGTAGAATGGCCCTTGTGAGAGGAGGTCCGGACGTAGAGGGAGGACCCAAGGCTCCTCTACGGTCATCCTTTTTATCAAGGAGTACCAAGGTCTTCGGGGCCACGCTGGGGCCACTAGAATCGCTGGCTTGCGTTCCCTTTGAATTCTGTGAAGAAGACGGGGTAGCATCCGTATTGGAGGGAAGGCATAGATCAGCGCAAACTGATGCCAAGGACACACCAAGGCATCTGTCCCGCAGGCCAATGGATCCCTCGTTCGAGAGACAAAGTTTGCTACTTTGGCATTGAATCTGGACGCCATAATGTCCACCTCCGGAGTACCCCACTTCCGGCAAATGACCTGGAACACTTCGGGATGGAGGGACCACTCCCCTGGGGACATCTGTTGGCGGCTGAGGAAGTCCGCTTGCCAATTGTCCACCCCGGGGATAAAGATAGCTGAGATGCAGGGGACATGGGCTTCTGCCCATGAAAAGATCCGATCTACCTCCCTTTGGGCTGCCTGACTCCTGGTGCCACCCTGGTGGTTTATATAAGCTACGGCAGTGGCATTGTCGGATTGTACCCTTACTGGGGAGCCCTGCAGAACCTCCGTCCAGCCCAAAAGAGCCAACCGAGCTGATCGGATCTCTAAGACATTTATGGGTAGGGCTGATTCTGCCCTTGACCATTTCCCCTGTAGGGTTAAATCGTCTAGGACTGCACCCCAACCTGATAGGCTGGCGTCCGTGGTTACTATCCTCCATGAGGGGGGATTGAACGATCTTCCTTTCAGAAGATTTTTTGTGACTAGCCACCAACACAGGCTCTGCCTTACCGCATAGGGAAGGGAAATGGGAAGATCCAAGGCCTGGAGTCTTTTGTCCCAGGCCGCGAGAATTGCTCTCTGTAGCCTCCGAGAATGGATCTGGGCATAGGGCACTGCCTCGAAGGTGGCCACTAGCTTTCCCAACAGGCGCATGCAGAGGCGTATAGATGGCCTTGTGCTGCTTAGGACTATGTGGATTAACTCCCTTATCGAGTCCACTCTGGACTGGGGCAGGAAGATCCGTTGTTGTCTTGTATCTAAAATCAGACCTAGATACTCCAACCTTCTTGTGGGCTGTAAAGCCGATTTGTCCCGGTTTAGAACCCAACCCAGGGACTCTAGGCAGTTTACTGCTAGCAACACTGCCCGATTTAGACCGGCCGCTGAGTGGTCGACTACCAGAAGATCGTCTAGGTAGGCCATGATCAGAATGCCCTGTTCTCTTAGGATGGCTAATACGGGGGCCAGGATCTTCGTAAAAACCCGAGGGGCCGTGGCTAGTCCGAACGGAAGAGCCACGAACTGATAATGCCGATAGTTTAGGGCAAAACGCAGATACCTGTAATGGCCTGGGAAAATCGGAACGTGCAGGTATGCGTCCTTTATATCGATGGAGGCCAAGAACTCCTTTCCTTGGAGGGCGGCCACCACCGAACGAATGGACTCCATTCGAAAAGACCGGACTCTTAAAAAGCGGTTTAATAACTTTAGGTCCAGAATAGGCCTGACGTCGCCGTTTGGCTTCGGGACAACGAAGAGGTTTGAGTAAAACCCTTGTCCTTGCTCCCCTGCTGGTACTTCCATAATCACTCCTTGAGACAGGAGTCGCTCTAGGGCGGACAGAAGCGATGCCTGTCTCTGAGGGTCGCCTGGAAGTCTTGACATTTGAAAGTGAGGAGGGGGGAACTCCCGAAACTCCAGCTTGTACCCCTGAGTTACTGAGGACAGAACCCATTGGTCGGTAACTTGGGCCCCCCACAACTCCGAGAACAACCGGAGTCTTCCCCCCACTCGAGAGAGTGGGGGCGCCCCTTCACAAGGCTGCCTTAGGGGCAGCCTTAACCGGCTTACGGTTCCACGGTCTCTTGTTCCCTGCAGCTTGCCCCTGGGGCCTGTTTGCAGCTGCGCGTCCAGGAGGCCGTCGATACTGCCTAGAGAATGAGGGCCCTGGAACTGGAGAGGTTGGGCGCTTAAAAGAGGGACCTCGGAACCTTTTCTTAACCGGCAAAAGGGTGCTCTTACCACTAGAGATCTTTTGAATATATTTGTCAAGATCTTCTCCAAACAATCTCTCTCCTTGAAAGGAGAATCCTGTAAGGAGTTTTTTGCAGGGGGTTTCTGCAGACCAGTTCTTTAACCAAAGTAATCTTCTCATGTGGACCAAATACAGGGATAGGCGGGACGCCTGTTGGATTGAATCCTTGATAGCGTCTACCGCGAAACATAAGGCTCTAGGTAGATCGGCTAGGTCCTGAGCCTGTTGAGCCGGGAGGTCCTTTAGGGCCTGCTTGGCCTGGTCTTTTAAAGCCTGGCAGACGCCAATGGCAGCTACAGCTGGCTGGACCACTGCCCCCGCCGTGGAAAAGGATGCCTTTAGTAAGGTCTCAAGCCTTTTATCCACAGGATTTTTGAACATGTGAATATTGTCCACTGGACATGTTAAAGCTTTATTGACACATGATATGGCTGCGTCAACAGTGGGGACAGCCCATTTTTTTGAAAACTCCTCCTCTAAAGGGTACATAACTGCGAACCTTTTAGGAGGCAAAAAAATCCTGTCTGGCTTAACCCAGTCCTGAAATATCAGGTCCTTTAACAAAGGATGGACCGGGAACACCAGGTTGGCTTGGGGCGCTTTTAGGGAGCCCAATGAGGACACAGCGGAGGCCAGAGGCTGAGGCAAAGGCATTTTAAAAGCTGACCGTACCATATCCGTTAAGGACTGAACCCACAATTTTTCTGCGTGAGAAGCTGAAAAAGGTTCTTCTATAGTAGAATCTTCAGAACCCAAATGGTCCAGATGATCCTCAGCCTGGTCTCCTGTATCTTCCAATTCCTCAGTGGAAAGGACATCTTCCTCAGGAGATTCAAACCTGGGAGACGGGGACCTAGCCCGCTTCTTCCCGGATAAAGAGGCCGTAATAAGAGCGGCCATCCTCTTTTCAAATCCACCCAAGGTGGAGGCTAACATCTCTTCCGTGACATAGGAAGGAGTTGGTTGAATAGGGCCCGCCATAGCACCTAGCAACCCCGATGGCTCACCCAGGGCAGCAACCTCCGGATCCTCCGGGGAGGTAGGGGCAGGTGGATTCTGGGAAATATCCTCCGAGCCCGATGGGGAACCCTTCGGCTTTTTAACACCTTTAGCATTTTTAGCGTTCCCTGCACCCTTAGGAGCCATAATAACAAATCTGAGATACTCCGCTAATATACAACTAACTGTAATAGCTGGAGAAAAACACACATTTAAATAAATGAGGAAAAAATTTTTAGGCTAGGGTAATGTTAGACAGAAACTAAACTTCCCAAAACCTAACAAGAGATAGCAATATTGAGCCCCAAGGGCTTAATCATATCCTAATATTGCTTCCCTTAATGCTGGGCTAAGAGAGTACCAAATACTAAGTACTCTGACCGCTACTTAGTACACCGGCTTTTCAGAGAAAATATGAGTTTAAACAGCTCTTTAGCAAGGTGTGTACAAAAAAAACGGCCACTAGGTGTCACTGTGTCAGCATAACATAGGCAAACCTATCCTGCTCAGCTCAGCATCGCTGCTCCGTGTCCCTTCACAGCCTTCAGCAAACTGACAGGCTAAATAGAGTTTTTCCCTCTGATGTACAGAGGGGAGGGAACTCCCTGGGCGTCCCCCGCCCCTCCACGCAGCGTCGGCGCCTATAACAGTGCGCGCGCGCGCTCCCGACGCCGCTCTCAGGAAGCAGAAGCAGAATCCATGTGGGGAGAGGAGCCCGGGAGCTGCTGGAGACACACAGACATCAGGAAGTAAGTAATTTAAACCTGACATGCTCCCTTTTACATTTCATGGAGCAAAACACCTTGTAGCAGCAGCAGCAGTCTATTAGCCCAGCCAGAGGAACAGTATACCTGGGTGTTTGAGCCATCCAGTCATGCAGACTTTGTGGTTTCTCTTTTAGCCCATGCACAGAGGCATAAAAAAGGCTTTTCCCCAGAGTCCCCTGTGGGGAGCCCACTGACAAACCAAGTTCCGTAGGCCCCCCGCTTACCTTTCCACGCCGCAGGGTATTGCTCATGCAAGAGGCCCAATCTTCCCCCTTCACCGTGGGTATGGTCATAGACCTTCAGGGACCGGGGTCCAAGTCAGGAACACCACACACCTGGACCTATACAGCACTACTGGCAGCAGGTATTCATAGGTTAAAAAACCCAGTCCTGGAACCCAGAGTCCAGCCCTCCAAGGAGAGGCATTATAGGCAAAACCCCATCCACGAATTGGGGCCCGGGTACCGTCCACTTTGGCTATGAAGCACCTTGGACGGATCCGGTCGGCTGGCCCTGGTCCCAAGGACAAACTGCAGGCACAACCTTCAACGTGCACCAACACCTAAGACACTGGCGAAAAAACTGAGGTACTCCCACTATGGGTGGGGGTTATATAGGGAGGGAACTTCCTGTCGGAGAGTGCCAGTGTCCATCACCTGAAGGTACACTATATAACCCATATGTAATGGCTATGCTGCTCTGTGTCCCGTGATGTACGATAAAGAAAGTATAAATAGTAGAAAAAAAAGTTGAAAAAGTCCATCATTAGCTGAAAGAGCTGAACATTTTAAAAGTTGAATGGTCTTAATAGCTGAAAGTATGCAGAAGTTACGCAGAGCCAAAAAACTTACGGAATAATAAAATTAAAATTAAGAATAATAAAAAACGAACAATACTGGGAATTGAGCATTCCCACTAATAAACGAATAATAATACTGGGAATGATATTAACTACTTGCCGATCAGCCGCCGCAGTTATACGGCGGCAGGTTGGCTCCCCTGCGCGAGAGCCCGTAGCTCTACGTCGCCTCGCGAAGCGGCCACTAGGGGCGCCTGCCCCCTGTTCGTCCCAGATCCCGACGCGCGTGCCCGGCGGGCACCCGCGATTGCTCGTTGCAGAGCGAGGACCGGGAGCTGTGTGTGTAAACACACAGCTCCCGGTCCTGTCAGGGGGAGAAATGCCTGACCGTCTGTTCATACAATGTATGAACAGCGATCAGTCATTTCCCCTAGTGAGTCCCACCCCCCCTTCAGTTAGAACACACCCAGGGAACATACTTCACCCCTTCCCCGCCCCCTAGTGTTAACCCCTTCCCTGCCAGTAGCATTTTTATAGTAATCCAATGCATTTTTATAGCACTGATCGCTATAAAAATGCCAATGGTCCCAAAAATGTGTCAAAAGTGTCCGCCATAATGTCGCAGTACCGAAAAATCACTGATCGCCGCCACTACTAGTAAAAAATAAATATTAATAAAAATGCCATAAAACTAACCCCTATTTTGTAAACGCTATAACTTTTGCGCAAACCAATCAATAAAAGTTAATTGCGATGTTCTTTTACGAAAAATATGTAGAAGAATACGTATCGGCCTAAACTGAGGAAAAAAATAGTTTTTTTAAATATTTTTGGGGGATTTTTATTATAGCAAAAAGTAAAAAATATTAATTTTTTTCAAAATTGTTGCTCTATTTTTGTTTATAGCGCAAAAACTAAAAACCGCAGAGGTGATCAAATACCACCAAAAGAAAGCTCTATTTGTGGGGAAAAAAAGACGCCAATATTGTTTGGGAGCCACGTCGCACGGCCGCGCGATTGTCAGTTAAAGCGACGCAGTGCCGAATCGCAAAAACTGGCCGGGTCCTTTAGCTGCCTAAAGGTCCAGGTCTTAAGTGGTTAAGCATTCCCACTAATAAAAAAACGAATAACAATACTGGGAATGCTATTGAGCATTCCCACTAAAAAACGAACAACAATACTGGGAATGCTATTGAGTATTCCTAATATATATATATTAGTGCTGTCAAGCGATTACATTTTTTAATCGCGATTAATCGCATTAATGTCATAGTTAACTCACGATTAATTGCGCCATTAAGGAGGTTCACCCTTTAAAAATTTTTTTTTTTGTTTTCTTATTTTTTTTTATAATATTAAATTGTGTTTTTTAATTTTTTTATATTTTGATCACTTTTATTGCTGTCACAAGGAATGTAAACATCCCTTGTGACAGCAATAGGTGGTGACAGGTACTCTTTATGAAGGGATCGGGGTCTAAAAGACCTCCGAGCCCTCCTTTGCACTTCAAAGTATTCAGATCGCCGAAAACGGCGATTCTGAATACTGTGTACTTTTTTAAATCCGGCGCCATTGGCAGCCGAGAAACCCGGAAGTGACGTCATGACGTCGCTTCCGTGGTTTCAATGCGGAGACTGAATCAAAGCCGCTTAAGGCTTAGTGTCAGTCTCCAACCTGGACACAGAAGGCGGCGGATCGAGGATCGGGTCTCCCGGTGGGACGGGTGGCCTGGTCAGAGCAGCGAAAGGCGGCGGGAGGGGGGGATGTCCCCTCCCGCTCCTCCGGCATAACAACCGACCGGCTTTTAGCCGCATCGGTTGTTATGTTTGGATAGCCGATCGCCCGCTCTAAACGGCCGCAGGCATCATCCCGGTATAACCCCCGAACGCCGCCTCGTTAATCGCGCGATAAAAAAATTGACGGCGTTAACATGGGTTTGCGTTAACGCCGTTAATAGCGCGTTTAACTGACAGCACTAATAAATATATATATATATATATATATATATATATATATATATATATATATATATTTTTTTTTTTTTTTTTTTTTACCCCAGTTTACCTTTGATAATAAATAATAATAAAAAAAAAAAAAAATAATATCAGTAGATATCCATTACCATTTAGCACTAAACGAAAGCCTAATTTGCCCTGGAAAAAACCCAGCGGTATAATCCACCTGGATGCACACAGTAGTTGTGATGATTGTACGGATTTTACGAACACGAAATGTCAACGTTTCAAACCTGTGCTCAGGCATTTGGATTTTAGTTTGCCCCTTAGGCGTGAAGGGGGGTTAAGACAAGACATAAAAATGTTGATGACGGAGGAGAAATTAATCAGCGAAACATTAAGCAGAGGAGAGAAGCGGGAAAGAGGAGAACTCACCGAGATTGGGGAAGCCCTTTTTTGCTGAGGTCGGTGCGAACGCGTTCTCCCACATGTCTGTAGATTTCCACCAGGCAATTTATTGCTGCATCCCGCACCTGCAGGGGAGACGCACAGAGCGATCAAACATTACCACGTGTTCTGTGCATGGGAGGAAAAAATACAATGCAGCACGGCTGGCCCTGGGCTCAGGGACTCGCCGCTTCTCTCTGGACCTCCAACAGTAATACACGAGACGGATATCAAAAGTAACAAAGTTACAAAAAAAAGTTCAACCTAAAATTAATACAAATCGCCTCATCTATAAATTCTCTAGACTCATTCCAACAGAAAACTATACTGAACCCGCGTATTAACACTTTTCTCTGCCAGATCCTGACAGGGGTGCTCACAATGATCAGCTTTTTATTCATGAAGGGTCGGTTTAAACCATAGAAACAAAGTGCGGATGCGTTCTTGCATTCATGTTTATGCGCATTTGATATGTTCTGGTGCATTTTTCCTCACCTTAAAGCGGTGTTCCACCCAAAATTGGAACTTCCGCTTAATCCACTCCTCGCCCCCTTACATCCCACATTTGGCATGTCATTTTTTTTTGGGGGGGAGGGGGCTTCATTCGGAGTGGGACTTCCTGTCCCACTTCCTCCTTCCGCCCAGGGACCGCTTAGGCGATACGTCATATCGCCTACGGCAGCTCCTCCCTGTAGGCCAGGGTGTCAAACTGGCGGCCCTCCAGCTGTTCCGAAACTACAAGTCCCATCATGCCTCTGCCTGTGGGAGTCATGCTTGTAACTGTTAGCCTTGCAATGCCTCATGGGACTTGTAGTTTTGCAACAGCTGGAGGGCCGCCAGTTTGACACCTCTGCTGTAGGCGATCGTTTGGGACACGCGACAGGTCCCAGGCGATCGCCTGACCACTCAGAGCGCAGCGTCGCTCACACATGCGCAGTGAGTGCCCGGCCGTGAAGCCGAAAGCCGCCACGGCCGGGTGCCCACACTAGGAATGGAGGCGCCGTCCAGGGAGGGGGGGAGAGGAACGGAGCTCCGGGCGGCGCGGCGCTGAAACGTGGAGAAGGTGAGTGTCTGTTTATTAAAAGCCAGCAGCCACACTTTTTGTAGCTACTGACTTTTAATAAACATAAAAAAAGCCTGGAACTCCCCTTTAAAGAGGAAGTAAACCCTGATGGTACAGCGTTACACGATCGTGTAGTTACAGTAACGCAGTGCCATATCGTGAAAAATAGGCAGGTCGTGAAGGGGGGTAAATCTTCCAAAGGTCGATTTATAAGAGAACCAAAGTGTGTACAGCGAGCTATTGCAGTAAAGTGTCTGAGATAAAACGTAAATGTACTATAGCGCCATCTACTGGTTGCAAAGCAATTGTTGCATTTATAATAACAAGGTGATAAAACAGATCAGCATATGCAATAACGCAGTAAAATACAGATACCCTATAGTATCAAAAGTATTGGGACACCGGCCTTTACACACACAAACTTTAATGCCATCCCAGTCTTGGCTCCGGCCCCCGCACTACGTCTCCCAGCCAGCTCCGGCCCCCGCACTACGTCTCCCAGCCAGCTCCGGCCCCTGCACTACGTCTCCCAGCCAGCTCCGGCCCCTGCACTACGTCTCCCAGCCAGCTCCGGCCCCTGCACTATGTCTCCCAGCCAGCTCCGGCCCCTGCACTACGTCTCCCAGCCAGCTCCGGCCCATGCACTACGTCTCCCAGCCAGCTCAGCCCCCTGCACTACGTCTCACAGCCAGCCCCTGCACTACGTCTTTCAGCCAGCTCCGGCCCCTGCACTACATCTCCCAGACACTCCGGCCCCTGCACTATGTCTCCCAGACGCTCCGGCCCCGGAACTACGTCTCCCAGCCAGCTCCGGCCCCTGCACTACGTCTCCCAGAATTAACATGCTGCGCCCCCCCAAAAAATATACTTTAATGTGCATGCTTCCTTTAAGCATAAATCCCCCCCTTTCTCCAAGTACAAATCCACCCCCTGCTGAAATCTCCCCTCTTGGCACAAATCTTTGCCACCCCATTCCCCCCCAGCTCAAATCCTCTCTCCCCCTATATGCCCCAGCACCCTACCTAGCACAGATCCTCTACCCCCCAAATTTCCCCACCGAGCACAAATGCCACCAATCACCCCTACTAGCATAAATCCCCCCCACCAAACTACAGAAGAGATTTCCTACATATCATCCAACTTCCGTGTCTTGTGACTCCCCTCATCATTCCTACAAAAATAAATAAACAATAGCACAGATTTACCCGACCAATTCAGCACACAAAGTGTCAGAACCCAAATCTAAATGGCTAAGCAAGCATTGAAATTTATTAAAAGACACGAGTTACAGGATTGTGCAATACAAATAATACAAACATGGCAGGGCGTGACGGGACTCACCTGACTGTTGGGGTCCCCGAGCAGGTTACATATATGAGGCACAAACTTACTCAGAGTCAGGCTGTTGGCGCCGTATCTGTAGACAGAACAGAAAATTATAATTTCTAGCTGTAGGAAGGACGGGCACACAGAGACGGGCACACAGAGACAGGCACACAGAGACAGGCACACAGAGACAGGCACACAGAGACAGGCACACAGAGACAGGCACACAGAGACAGGCACACAGAGACAGGCACACAGAGACAGGCACACAGAGACAGGCACACAGAGACAGGCACACAGAGACAGGCACACAGAGACAGGCACACAGAGACAGGCACACAGAGACAGGCACGAAACTCACATGTTAAGAGTTGCTATAAGGACGAGACAGACCCCTTCACGGGTGCGGAAGTTCTTGTGCTTGAAGCCTCCCAGCATGCGATCCCAGACATACTAAAAAGGAGATACAAGTTTCACCATAAGACAACATCACAAGGATCACATCACAGCACAGCCAGTCTGTTATCGCTTAGGGAAGTCAATTGCAAGATTTGCAGATTTCCCCCTACTGGGGAGTTCTGGATGTTCTCATCTCAATAACAAAAGGCAATTGTTCTTTAGTCTAGCAGGGCATAACTGGGCAGGCCAGACTACAATGCTTGGTAATTTAGTGCAGCAGAGAGTAAGTTGTCACTTGAAACAGGAAATTAGAAGCTCACTGGATTTCAGGCAGATCAGCAAGTCTTTTTCTGCACTTGCAGCGCTTTCTAGGCATGCATTACAGAGATGTTCTTGCTCAGGAATACTCTGATGCGGTGCAGAATTCGCAATTTCTGTGCGTTTCCTGCACCACACCAGCTGCAGGTGTGTATGTTAAAGTGTTACTTAACCCACAACAGTAAAATCAGTCTGTAGATGCAGTAAAGCATGCTTGTTATACTCACTGCGGAACCTAAAGAGTTAATCCTCTGCATTGTGTAAATAACTGCAGTTTGATTCTGTCTTCTCTGCTCCTCCCCTTCTTTTACTGTCCCAAATTTATCTCCTGATGGAACAGAGCCTTGGAGGCACTTTGCACATGCTCAGTTTGGTGTGTATTGCTGTAGAATTTTTTATTATTTCTTTTTTTTTTGAGAGGGTGCCCAGCCGTGCCATTCTGCCGACGTATATGTGCAGGAGGCGGTCCTTGAGTGGTTAAGAAGCATGGGCGGAAGTGACGTTTTGACGTCACTTCCGCCCTGCTATGGAGACGGGTGGGGGCCATCTTGCCCTCACTCGTATCCCAGCCGAGCAGGGGACAGGACCCGATCACCTCCGCTGCTACCGACGGCTCTTGTAAACGGCGAAGGGCGGGTCCCTCTCCTGCCGCCGATAAGGGTGATATTGTGGCGAATCCGCCGCGGAGACCACCAGTATCGTTTAAAGGACCGCTCACTGAAAAGATGGATATCTCGGTTGTGGCAGCGGCTGCTGCCGTTACCGAGATAGCCATCTTTAAAAAAAAATGACGTATATATACAGTGCACGGTCCTTAAGTGGTTTATAGTAAACACTGAATAGCTCTGTACTGTTCTGCATCACCGTTTACCATACAACTCACAGTACAACGCTACGGAATATGGTGCCGCTATAAAACATTACAAATCATGAGAAATTGTTCGCACACGAAGTGAGACCGGACTTTCAGAATTACCTGCGGGATGCACGACAGCTCCATTATCTTCAGCAGCAGGGCCTGATCTTGTTCTCGGACTGAATCTTTTGCGTCACCCAATCGATCGATCAGATTTGGCAGGACTGGAAAAAGACAAAAAGAGAGAAAAAGGAAGATGAAGACATTTCTGATACAATGTGTTATGATTTACAGTCTGAATGTATTTCCTGCAGCAAACCCCCCAAAAAAAAAAAACGTTCACAGATGTTTGAGGAATGAAGATTAGCTGGACGGACTCCTCTGAGCCCCTCAAAGTACGAGGACTGCTGACAGGAGCGATCGCACGGACCATCCACTTCTCACTGCTAGCAAATAAAGTGCTTGTAAAGGGTGTTCTTTAATGATAAACGTGGGCTCCACTTATTCTCCATGTGCCACCATAGGAGGGCGCACAATCCCGAGCAGCACTGTGTGTCTATTGACACATACATCGTGCAGCTTGGTCCTGCCCCCAATCACAGTAATCACACCGTATCCAGCCAGTCTGATTGGCTGGGCAGAGTGTTTGTCTGTCCAATGACAACTGGGTACACAGCGATCACCCGACACATTTTTTTCAATTGAAAAGCCCATGGCGTGCAAAACACACCCAAAAAATGGTGCAGAAAAAAATATGCACACACATAAAGAGGTGCGACAAAAACATGCAACGGGTGCTACGCCAATCGGTATTCCTCACGAAGGACCCGACCCTGATCCCCCTGGGCGTTGGGCTCCAGACGGGGACTGAGGTACTCACATGGTCCGAGCAGCTTAAGCCGACACGGACCCCATTCCTTGGAGGCTCTGCAGAAACAGAACCCTTCCGATCACCCCGACAAATTGGCCACCCGATGGCCATTACCGGTGATCTGCCAATATGGTTACGGCTATCAGGATGGTTCCTGTAAGGACTGCGCAGGAAATCTCCGAACCTCGGCCGGCATCCAGGGCGACTTGGAATTTGAGGAAAGCGGCCAGTCGGCCCAAAGTCCTCGCTCGGCCTCCTGACTCTTTTTTTTAACATCCTCCAATCCACGGGGATGTTAAGGAATGGGCCTGGATGCCGGCCGAGGTTCCGAGATTTCCGTCGACAAGGATTGCGCCTGCGCAGTCCTTACAGGAACCATCTGGATAGGGGAACAATGCCGACAAGTCACCGGCAGAGAGTAACTATAGGGCCACCAATCCGTCCTTGGTAAATGTAAAACAGTACACAAGTGGTTGAGATGAGTGGGTGGGGCTATGCAAATGAGTTTAGTCCCTTTCATAACGTTGGTCAGCCTACATTGGGTGCTTCTGTATGGACTGCAGACCCCTGAATAGAATAGTTTACATGGCTCCGCCCATTATATTTCAATAGAAAATGAAATATTTTTTTGGCCTTCTGGGAACAGTGATAACATGTAGATTAGGGATGCGCTGATACCAAGCATTTGTGCCAGTATTGGTACTCGAATACTCCCCCGATACCAAAAACCGATACCAAAAACCGATACTTTGCAGTGCAATTTGCGTCAGTACAAAATAAATGGGTGCAAAAATCGCTCCGCAAAGAATCGCATGCAATGTGATTCCTGTCCGAATTGCGCGCAATTTCCCTCAGGCCCCTTTCACACTAGCGCGACATCAAAGTCTCATGATTTTTTGATGCGATTTCAGGGAATGCCAGTGTGAACTTGAGGTCTATGGAGCTCAACCTCGCATTAAAGTCGGACCAAAGTAGTGCAGGGACTACTTTGAAGTTGCACTGATATGAATGGTACTCATTGGAAATCACAAGGGGACGACTTGTTGTGCGACTTAAGGGATCGACCAGAGTCTCAGTGATCACTAGAGGGAGGCATGTGTTGCGCGTGCAAAGGGGAGGATGTCTATTGATGGCCTCCTGGTATTCGGGGTCCGCGCTGTGGCCGTCATTCGGCTATAGCGTGGACCCCTTTTGGCTGGGACCAGAGGAATTTTTGTTTCCTGAGTGGAGGGCCGGCCATCGTATTGCACGATGGTCACTTTTCACTCTCTCTCATCTTTCTTCTCCCCCACTTCTTTTATTTACCCCCGTGTTTGTCACTTTTATGTATTTTTTTGTTTGGTGTCACGTTTTGTCACTGTGTGATTAGTAGGGTGCAGGTCCTCGGGCCAGTCCTGAACGTCTTGGGAGTGGGTGGACATGGCCTTCTAGTATAGTTTGCCTGCTCTCATGGGGTCTGCCTTCGGGGGAGCCCCACCTAGTACTTGGGTGGGTTCCGTTTCGGCAGACTCTCCAAAGAATGGGGTCCGTGTCGGCTTCGGCTGCTCGGACCATGTGAAGTACCTCAGTCCCCGTCTGAAGCCTAAGGGCCCTTTCTTACACAGAGTGGATCAGTAATGATCCGCCTCTGTGTGTCCGTAAGCTCAGCGGCGATCGCTCCGTAAAATCCCCGCTGAGCCGTCGGCTGACAGGGCGGTCCCCGCACACTGTGCAGGGACCGCCCTGTCTTTTCTCCGCTCTCCCCCATGGGTCTGTGTTCATCCGATCCGATGACAGAAGAAAAATCGGATCTTTGCGGAGGCGGGTGATTACGGGTGTCAGCGGATGTTTATCCGCTGACACTCGCAATCACATAGGGACCAATGTATGTCCCGTTTTCATCCGCAAACGGATGGATGAAAATGCGGACATACGGTCCGCACATGTGAAAGGGGCCCTACGCCCCGGGGGATCAGGGTCAGGTACTTCTTTATGGAGGATAAACGTAGCACCCGTTGCACGTTTTTGTGTCGCACTCTGTGTGTGCACATTTTTTTTTTGCACCGGGTGGAGTTTTTGGGTGTGTTTTGCATGCCACAGGCTTTTCAACAAAGTGGACCCCTAGTGGTTAAGCTTTAGCAAAAAAAAAAAAAAAAAACACACAAAACACTTGAAGCCGATTGGTTTCTAAGCAGAGCTGCATCAGATTTTGCATCCCCCACAACCCCATTGTGTGTGTCTATTGTTGTGACTTAGATGAGATCACATTTTATGGGCAAATGACTGCAAGGGGTTCAAATACTTTTCCTTGGCAGTGTATAATAATTACATGTTTAACATTTTTTACTTTTTCTCAAACTGACTGAAAAAAAAAAAAAAATAAAAAAAAAAAAGTATAAACTCAAACTGAAAGAAAAAACAAACATTTATTTATATTTATCTATCTATAGAAAAAAAAAAGAAAGAGAAAAAGAGGAAAGAGAGAAAGAGAGCGAGAAAGAGAGCGAGAAAGAGAGCGAGAAAGAGAGCGAGAAAGAGAGCGAGAAAGAGAGCGAGAAAGAAAGCGACAAAGAGAAAGCGAAAAAGAGAAAGCGAAAAAGAGAGAGCGAAAAAGAGAGAGCGAAAAAGAGAGAGCGAAAAAGAGAAAGAGAAAGAGAAAAAGAGAAAGAGAAAAAGAGAAAAAGAGAAAAAGAGAAAAAGAGAGAGAAAGAGAGAGAGAGCAAGAGCGCGAGCGAGAGAGAGAGATAGAGAAAGCAAAAGAGAGAGAGCGAAAGAGAGAGCGAAAGAGAGAGCGAAAATAAGAGCAAGAAAAAGAGAGAGAGAGAGAAAAAAAGAGAGAGAGAGAAAAAAAAAGAGAGAGAGAGAAAAAAAAGAGAGAGAGAGAGAGAGAGAAAGAGAGAGAGAGAAAAAGAGAGAGAGAGAGAAAGAAAGAAAGAAAGAAAGAAAGAAAGAAAGAAAGAAAGAAAGAAAGAAAGAAAGAAAGAAAGAAAGAAAGAAAGAAAGAAAGAAAGAAAGCGAAAGAGAGAGCGAAAGAGAGAGCGAAAGAGAGAGCGAAAGAGAGAGCGAAAGAGAGAGCGAAAGAGAGAGCGAAAGAGAGAGCGAAAGAGAGAGCGAAAGAGAGAGCGAAAGAGAGAGCGAAAGAGAGAGCGAAAGAGAGAAAGAGCGCGAAAGAGAAAAAGAGAGAAAGAGAAAGCGAAAGAGAGAAAGCGAAAGAGAGAAAGCGAAAGAGAGAAAGAGAAAGCGAGAGAGAGAAAGCGAGAGAGAGAAAGAGAAAGCAAAAGAGAGAGAGAAAGAGAAAGCGAGAGAGAGAGAGAAAGCAAAAGAGAGAAAGCAAGAGAAAGCGAGAGAGAGAAAGCGAGAAAGCGAAAGAGAGAGAGAGAAAGAGAAAGAGAAAAAAAAAGAGAGCGAGAGAGAGAGAGAAAGAAAAAGAGAGAGAGAAAGAAAAAGAGAGAGAGAAAAAGAAAAAAAAAAAAATCTAATTTTTTATTTATATATATATATATATATATATATATATATATATATATATATATATATTTTTTTTTTTTTTTTTAGAAAAATGTATTTTTGATGTAAAAGCAATGCCCCTACCTGTACCGATCTGGGATCTGAAGCGATCTTGCAACCGTGTAACTAAAGCTGATAAAATATCCATTCCCAGCAACGCAACCTGGAAGATGAAGAGTTAAAACATTAAAATTCAGTGACACTTCATGAATGCAATTCACAAGTCAAGAGACAAGCAAAAAAAAAAAAAAAAAAAAAAAAAAAAAACACAATGCTCCAGAGTTATAAAGGCTGAATATTACAATATGCAAATGATCCACACCAGTGCATTATGGGTAGAAAGCCTTTTCTACACTTTCATCTAAATAAAACACCGAGGAAAGCAGGATAACAAACCCAAACAGCAACAAAAATTGACAGAGGATACACCTAATGATATGTAGGATCATATGCAGGTATTTGGGGATACAGGAATTTTTTTTTATAAAATAAAAATCACCATAAGGTGAACACAGGTTTCTGAAGTAACCACCAAAATTCAAATCATTCAATTGCCAACCATCCTTCTCTTGGGGTGCGCTACTGGCCAATGAACGTCTAGTGAGGGCAGTACTGCTAACGCCAACAAACAACACATTCGTGCCACTAGTGAGCAATCGCTAGAAAGGTACAATTTTTGGAACCCACTTTTGACAAACGTAAAAGAAAAGATATTGAGCAGCCAATAGATGGCAGTGTAACATCACAGGCGGATGAGAGATCACATTTCAACCACTAGATGGCAGTACATCATTACTAACACTACAGGACGTGATAGAACACATTTCAAGCTTCACAAAGCTGCTGAATAATTTATTCCTGAAAGAATTAACCACTTCCAGACAATTTATGTCACACAGGGCTCTATTATCACAAGAGACGAATCCTCCTTCACACGTCCCGCACATCTCTCTGCGGTATCAGCTGGATTAGCAGCAATCACCTTTTACAGCTTCCAAGAAAAGAGAAGAGTGAAAGTAAATGGCAATAAATGAATCCGGTAAATACAACAGTGTCATAAATCTCCCATCACTCCATCACTGGACAGACACGGGACAGCCAGGAGACGACGCGCCCCAGAAGACGACGCGCCCCAGAAGACGACGCGCCCCAGGAGACGACGCGCCCCAGGAGATGACGCGCCCCAGGAGACGACGCGCCCCAGGAGACGACGCGCCCCAGGAGACGACGCGCCCCAGGAGACGACGCGCCCCAGAAGACGACGCGCGCCCCAGAAGACGACGCGCGCCCCAGAAGACGACGCGCGCCCCAGAAGACGACGCGCGCCCCAGAAGAACCCCCCCCAACACAACATTCAAAGAGACTTCACAACCTAGCAATACACCGACTTCTATAGGGTATTGGTATACCGGCGGTCCCCGGAATACAAACAAGACAGGGACTGTGGGCTTGTTCTTAAGTTGAATCTGTAAGTCGGAACAGGTAAATGTTTTAGTGTAGCTCCAGCCAAAAAAAACGATTTTTAAGCTTTTTGGATAGCATAGGGAAGGGTTAACACCCCTTGAGGGTTTGTTTTGTCGTCTGCGCCCTTATTCAGAAGAAGATTGCACCTCACTTCCTGTCCCAATGGCAATTGGATTTTGAAAATTTGGGGTTGTTGTGGAAACAAGGATTGGTGATAAAGCTCCAGTGGAGAGGAGACACCCTTCTTCCCATATTAACTCTTACAGGAGTGAATTTCCCTTCCTATCGGTAGATTTCCTCTCACTTCCTGTTGTCTCCTTCCTTTTGTAAGTTTGTAACTAGGGGACCGCCTGTCATTTACATCTAAAAACGATATTAGCATATGCAGATTATGTAATTAATC
Source organism: Rana temporaria (assembly GCF_905171775.1). Lineage (NCBI taxonomy): Eukaryota > Metazoa > Chordata > Amphibia > Anura > Ranidae > Rana > Rana temporaria. Next base: position 218,845,329 of record NC_053494.1, read on the forward strand.
CACATGAAACTCCGGTGAGAAAACAATTCTGTAAAAATGTATTAAAAATAAAATAACCCTTTCAGTTTCCAGAGAGTAAATGTAAAAAAATAGGCGCCTTACGGGATATATAAAAAAGGAGCAAAATAAACCCAAATATGCAAAAAGGTGTCACACGTGCGTCTCCGTAACCAGGAATTGGTACACAGCCCCCCACCCCCACACCTAGGTCTTCAGACCACCAACCATCCTTCTCTTGGGGTTGAGCTACTGACCAATGAACGTCTTAGTGAGGACAGTACTGCTAACACCACTGACAACACATAAGTACCACTAGTGAGCAATCATTAGAAAGGTGCAATTTTTGGCACCCCATTATAATGAAAGTAAAGAAAAGACAAAGATAATGACCTGTGAAAGGCCAAAATAAGCCACTAGATGGCAGTATATTATTACTGCCAACACATTTTCTATTATTTAGGATTTATATATCGGCAACAGTGTGTGCAGCGCTTTTTCTAGGGCCGGTGTAGTGTCGGATTCCGTTCCCCATCACAGATTGCTCCGGAAGTGACATTTCCTCGCCGCCATCTTGCTACACCCCCCACCACTGCACAGTAATGATAGAGTGTGAATGGTGCAAGCGGACATCTTGTTACACCCACCGGAGTTTTAGATTTCACACTTATTTTCAACACAAAAACTGAGCTAATATGCTTAACCTCACCCGCGATCGCTCGTTACAGAGCGTGAAAAGGGAGCTGTGTGTGTAAACACACAGCTCCCGGTCCTTTCAGGGGGAGAAAAGACTGGTCATCTGTTCATATAATGTATGAACAGCGATCTGTCATTTCCCCCAGTCAGTCCCACCCCCCCTTCAGTTAGATCACAATGACGGAACATAATTAACCCCTTCCTCGCCCCCTAGTGTTAACCCCCTTCCCTGCCAGTGACATTTTTACAGTAATCAATGCATTTTTATAGCACCGATTGCTATAAAAATGCCAATGGTCCCAAAAATGTGTCAAAATTGTCCGAAGTGTCCGCCATAAGGTCGCAGTACCGATAAAAAAAAAAAAATCGCTTTTCGCCGCCATTACTAGTAAAGAAAAAAAATTATAAAAATGCCATAAACTATCCCCTATTTTGTAGACGCTATAACTTTTGCGCAAACCAAATGCTTATTGCCATTTTTTTTTACTAAAAATATGTAGAAGAATACGTATTGGCCTAAACTGAGGAAAATAGTTTTTTTTATATATTTTTGGGGGATATTTATTATAGCAAAAAAATTTTTTTCAAAATTGTCGCTCTATTTTTGTTTATAGAGCAAAAAACAAACAAAAAAAAAAAAAAAACGCAGAGGTGATCAAATACCACCAAAATAAAGCTCTATTTGTGTGGGGGGAAAAAGGGACACCAATTTTGTTTGGGAGCCACAGCACACGACCGCGCAATTGTCATTTAAAGCGACGCAGTGCCGAATCGCAAAAAGCGGCCCGGTCATTGACCAGCAAAATGGTCCGGGGCTGAAGTGGTTAAAAGCCAGCAGCTGCAGTATTATGTGTAGCTGCTGGCTTTTAATTTTTTAATTTTTTTTGGCCGGACCTCTGCTTTAAAGATTCTAACTACCAGCAAGAATAAATCCTTAACATTTAAAGAGCGCCGCGCTTTATAAGTTTTTCATTCATTCACCTGTCATTTCAGATCCATCATGGCGGTGCCTTTTAAACGGGAGTCCAATCACCTGCTGCCGCCACGTCCCTCACCTTGTGGTGTGATTGCCGCATCACCAGCCGTCCCATTAAAGTGAATGGGACTGTCGGTGAGTCAACAATACACAGGGCTCTATTATCACAAGAGACGAATCCTCCTTCACACGTCCCGCACATCTCCCCAGCTCTGCGCTATCAGCTGGATTAGCAGCAAATCACCTTTTACAGCTTCCAAGAAAAGAGAAGAGTGAAAGTAAATGGCAATAAATGAATCCGGTAAACACAACAGTGTCATAAATCTCCCATCACTCCATCACTGGACAGACACAGGACATCCAGCTGCCGGGTCAAGGAAAACTCAGGGGCCTCATTTACATCACTGTGGCGTAAATCAGCGGCATGCATTCGTTTGCTTTATCTTATTGTCAGTGGAATGGGCTGTCCAACGCCAAAATAAGAAAAAGGTACACATATCGCTTCTGACAGCGTATCGCGCCACGACGCACGTTCATAAACTGCTGCAAATTGTGCTACAATGCACATCTGTTGGCAAGGTGCATTGAGTGCCATTCAGAACTAATGGCACTGAATGACACCGAGCCCTGGCCTAGGTACCCTAGACATCCAACCAGAGCCCTGGCCTAGGTACCCTAGACAACCAGAGCCCTGGCCTAGGTACCCTAGACAACCAGAGCCCTGGCCTAGGTACCCTAGACATCCAACCAGAGCCCTGGCCTAGGTGCCCTGGACATCCAACCAGAGCCCTGGCCTAGGTGCCCTAGACATCCAACCAGAGCCCTGGCCTAGGTGCCCTAGACATCCAACCAGAGCCCTGGCCTAGGTGCCCCGGACATCGAACCAGAGCCCTGGCCTAGGTGCCCCGGACATCCAACCAGAGCCCTGGCCTAGGTGCCCCGGACATCCAACCAGAGCCCTGGCCTAGGTGCCCCGGACATCCAACCAGAGCCCTGGCCTAGGTGCCCTAGACATCCAACCAGAGCCCTGGCCTAGGTGCCCTAGACATCCAACCAGAGCCCTGGCCTAGGTGCCCTAGACATCCAACCAGAGCCCTGGCCTAGGTGCCCTAGACATCCAACCAGAGCCCTGGCCTAGGTGCCCTAGACATCCAACTAGAGCCCTGGCCTAGGTGCCCTAGACATCAAACCAGAGCCCTGGCCTAGGTGCCCTAGACATCAAACCAGAGCCCTGGCCTAGGTGCCCTAGACATCAAACCAGAGCCCTGGCCTAGGTGCCCTAGACATCAAACCAGAGCCCTGGCCTAGGTACCCTAGACATCAAACCAGAGCCCTGGCCTAGGTACCCTAGACATCCAACCAGGGGAGCCCTGGCCTCTTCCACCATATGCAGGAAGAGTATCTTTTATCGGGCTGCACCATACGCATGAACATATTGAGATTACAAACTGAAGGTTGAGTTGGGCTTTAACAATCTCAAAAACAACATTCACTCTCCATTAGACGGACTACAGAGAACAGCTACATGAAGTCGCAGTCAGGGTTCTCAATCTGTAAGTTTCCACCCGTATTTACAATTGACGTCACACCTCAGTTATGGATGACATGGCTAATCATTGACCGACTCCGGGTTTGTGTACCTCTTGCCCCAACACGTTTGTTCAGGCGTGAAGAACGGAATTTAATAGCAGGAAGTTTATTCTGATGAGGACAAGGGAATACAACATAAACAAATGAGAAAACCGAGAATGAAAAAAGGAAAAAGTACAGCAGGAAGCTCCGACCATGGTGGGGAGAGATCAGCGACTCTCTCGTCTGATCCAATACAGACTTGGATTAGAATAGATTACATAAATGCCATGCAACTACAAAGAGGCTGCAGGAGATCAGCCAAAAAGGTGGAAGAAAAAAAATTAGCAATCCAAAATGGAAACCGTTTATTATAAGCAAACTGAATAGCGTTCAGTTATGTACTTTACTCCGATTGGCTTTGTGTCGTTGGCCTGTGACTTATTGTGGAAAGCCATTCGATCACAGGTATTGTGTGCCGGTGTTCTGTCGAGAAGTGCACCCCCATTGAATAGTGCCCACGCATGTGCAGGACGGAGCAAGAGCGACGTAACCAGGGCGCAGCGCACACCGTAGGAGGTCTCTCTCTATGGGAGATACCATTTCACGGGCACAATTGAAACCTATACAAACGGCCCTTTAACAAAGCCACATGCCGCCCTCCAGCAGCAGTGATGCACCATCAGAACTACGGTCTCCCCCGCTGTTTGTATTGGTTTAAACTGTGCCTTTGAAATGGTATCTCCCATCGAGAGATACCTCCTACGATGTGCGCATGCGCCATGGTTACATCAGCCCAGCTGATCGGCAAATCATTTGTCCTGTTTACCATCATCATTTAAAGTAAAATAAAGTCCCAAACTTTTGCGTTGTCCCCAGAAAAGCAATAGAGGGGAAATCTTCCAATGGGGACACTAGTTCTGGTGATCGGATGTCCCCCAAGGAATTCCCTTAATTAGCAGGAATTTCTTCTCACTTCCTGTTTTGGCTATGAGAGGCAGGAAGTAAAGGAAAATCTCCCCAATCACACAAATGGATAAAAAAAAAAAAAAAAACGAAAGGGGTTATAGACCTCCCTTTGCTCCATCCAAACATGGAAAAAAAAAACTACTACTTTAAAATGGGTTGTAAAGGTTTGTGTTTTCCTCACCTTCATGCATCCTAAGAGCCGGATCACACTGGGGCGACTCGTCAGGCGGCTGAGTAGCGTTCCATTCAATGCAATGGAACTGTTCTAATAGGAGCGACGCAAGTCGCTCCGACTTAGAAAAAGGTTCCTGCACAACTTCGGGGGCGGCTCGGGGCGACCTGCATTGACTTCTATACAGAAGTCGTTTTGCTGGTCGCCTCTGAAGTCGTCCTCAGGACGACTTGCAGAGTCGCCCCCGAAGTCGTGCCGCGGGAGTGTGAACCGGCTCTTAAAAACACCTGCCAATTACCGGCCCCCAAGCCCCCCCTCCCCGTTTTAATTACCCGAGCCAGTTCATCTGCTCGGCGCGTCCCCGGCATCCTCTTCTCCATAGAGTCTTGGCGTTGATTGGATAGATTGATAGTAGTGCAGCCATTGGCTCCCGCTGCTGTCAATCAAATCCAATGACGTGGGAGCCAGGGGGGCGGGGCCGAGTGTATGAGACGGGGGCGGACCCGCAAGGTAACCCCCCTTTGGGAGAGAGCTTCTCGGAGGAGACAAGCTAATGCAGGGAGGAGCCGTGAGAGCTGCTGTGGGACCCCAGAAGAGGAGGATCGGGGCCACTCTGTGCAAAACGAACTGCACAGTGCAGGCAAGTATGACATGTTTCTTATTAAAAAAAATGCCTGAACCTTTACAACCCCTTTAAATATCATAACTAAACTCTCTCAATCATCAGGAACTAATTTAATCCTCATGCTACTAGCATTAGTAAATAGATATAAAAGGTAAAGAATATTTACTTGTGGGCCAGTTCACACCAGATGCAGTTCAGTGCGCTTTTATTCTGCACAAAATGCATGCACAGTGTTTTCCATCTATTCCAATGGCTCCAATTCACACCATGCAGTCCGTTTCTGGTCAGTTTCCGCACCGGAACCTGACTGCATGGTGTGAACCAGAGCCATTGGAATACATGGAAAACACATGCAAACACATGCATGCATTGTTGGTGCACAAAAAAGTGCACGGAACTGCATCTGGTGTGAACTGGCCCTTAAACTCCCCCCCCCTTCAGTGTCTTCCTACAACTCCACCAGGTGAGCAGTGATAAAGAAAACAAAAAGGAAGGTGGGGGAGTAAGGTGATGTTCCTCTTTAACCACTTAAGGACCGCCTCCTGCACATATACGTCAGCAGAATGACACGGCTGGGCACATCCACGTACATGTACGTCCTGTACTAGTACCCAGCCATGGGTCGCGGGCGCACTTCCGCGACCCGATCCGAAGCTCCGTGACCGCGGGACTCACGGACCCAATCGCCGTTGGAGTCCCACGATCGGTCCCCGGAGCTGAAGAACGGGGAGATGTGTGTAAACACACCTTCCCCATTCTTCACTGTGGCGGCAGCATCGATTGGGTCCCCCTATAAAAGGGATCACACGATCGATGCTGCCGCCACAGTGAAGAACGGCCACACCCCCCTACAGTTGTAAACACACTTCAGGTCACACATAACCACAGGGGGCGCTGATGGGGTTAACTCCCAAACTGCAATTGTCATTTTCACAGTAATCAGTGCATTTTAAATTCATTTTTTGCTGTGAAAATGACAATGGTCCCAAAAATGTGTCAAAATTGTCCGATGTGTCCGCCATAATGTCGCAGTCACGAAAAAAATCGCTGATCGCCGCCATTAGTAGTAAAAAATAAATAAAACATTTATAAAAATGCAATAAAACTATCCCCTATTTTGTTAACGCTATAAATTTTGCGCAAAGCAATCGATAAACGCTTATTGCCATTTTTTTACCAAAGATAGGAAGAAGAATATGTATCGGCCTAAACTGAGGAAAAATAAAAGAAATTTATATATATGTTTGAGGGATATTATAGCAAAAAGTAAAAAATATAGAATTTTTTCAAAATTGTCGCTCTATTTTTCTTTATAGCGCAAAAAATAAAGCAGAGGTGATCAAATACCACCAAAAGAAAGCTCTATTTGTGGGGAAAAAAAGGACGCCAATTTAGTTTGGGAGCCACGTCGCACGACTGCGCAATTGTCAGTTAAAGCGACGCAGTCCCGATTTGCAAAAAGGGGCCTGGTCCTTTACCTGCATATTGGTCCGGGGCTTAAGTGGTTAAGAAGAGAGAGAACTGATCTACACCACAGCTTTAATTATTAAGCAGCACATTCAGAGTGCACTCAGGAATAAATCCCTATTCACACAGATCAGCATTCACATACAAAGTTCTGAGCCCAGGTGACACACGTGGACAGTGCAGTCAGTGAACGGGCAGTATAGTACCATACAGTGCCAGGCCACACACCATGGTCTACCCAAGATAGATATGCCAACACTTTTTAATTATTACAGCCCAAATCAGCAGCACAGGAGGCGATGCTCCCCGGCATGAGAAATAAGAAAAGCACCAATCGCTGATTCTGAAATTTTAACCATTTGAGGATTGGGCACACATTGTAGTCTGCGACAAAATGGCGCCTCACAATAATAAGAAAGACAGAAATGCAGATCCACGATGCTTATCAATATGGATGAAGTGAGGGGCAGAAAAGCAGAGGCCTCAACCCAACCACCAAACATTCAACATCCGCGTCCTTTAGGTCGCACCATTAACCCCTTCACAACACGATAACATAGATAAGTCCAGGAGATTGACTAACCACTCCCTTTTTCTGACACTTTGTTTACAAGTAAAAATCAGTAATATATGTATTTTTATTTAACACGAATCAGTCGCAAAATTTGGTGTGGGCAGTCAGGTTTGTTTAACCCGTCATGAAGGGGTTAAATATGACTCCTTTGCCGCGGACCAGTTATAGGTTACCCGTGGCCTGCTGAGCCAGATTGTTTGGTGATCACATTACAGCTGTATTAAGGATGTCGAAGATTTTCCAATGACCTCAACTTACATCCCAGTTGTTGGGTATCTGAGGGGCTCTCTTTAGGTCATTAACCATTTAAAAGAGGAAATTGTAACTTCTATATGAACTGCAGTTGCCACGTCGGGCGCGCGGAGAACGGCCAACAACCAAGCGCGCGGAGAACGGCCAACAACCAGGCGCGCGGAGAACGGCCAACAACCAGGCGCGCGGAGAACCGCCAACAACCAGGCGCGCGGAGAACCGCCAACAACCAGGCGCGCGGAGAACGGCCAACAACCAGGCGCGCGGAGAACGGCCAACAACCAGGCGCGCGGAGAACGGCCAACAACCAGGCGCGCGGAGAACGGCCAACAATATTTTTTACTTTTTGCTATAATAAATATCCCATTAAAAAAATAAAAAAAAAATTCAGTTTAGTCTGATACGTATTCTTCTACATATTTTTAATGAGAAAAAAAATATATATATATATCTCACAATAAGCATATAGTGATGGGTTTGCGCAAACGTTATAACACCTACAAAATAGGGGATAGAATTATTACTTTATTTATTTTTTACTAGTAATGGCAGCGATCTGCGATTTTTGTCACGACTGCAATATTAGGGCGGACACATCGGACACTTTTGACACCATTCACACTTATACAGCAAACAGTGCTATAAAACTGCACTGGTTACTGTATAAATGTGACTGGCAGGGAAAGGTTTAACACTAGGGGGCATCAAGGGGTTAAATATGTACCCCGAGAGTGATTCTTACTGTTGGGGGAGGGGACTGACTGGGGGAGGTGACCGATGGTTGTCCCTATGTACAAGGGACACACCATCGGTCTCCTCTCCCTAACAGAACGTGGTGCTCTGTGTTTACACACAGAGATCTACGTCTCTGGCTCTGTGACTGCCGATCGCGGGCGCCTGGCGGACATTGCGTCCGCCAGGCACGCGCATCTGCACCTGTTTGACACGGTGGGCGGCGCGCACGCCCCACAGTGGTGCGCGGCCGAAGGCCGTATATTGGCGGCCTCCCGGCAGATCAGAGCCACCTTGCGGCAGTAAATAGTCGGCCGCAGGATGGCAAGTGGTTAATGAGAAGCGTGTAAGGCCTACAGAAGAGGGCGTATTTTACAATAATGGGCAGATAATACATGTATTATTCTCAATAATACATCCGCCCCTTTGAGAAATGCACTCCCATCGTATGAGCTCTGCCCATCATGCGGGCTCTTCTGTATGCATCCGCCCCTTGCTGTGTTCAATGAATAAACCGCCCCTTGCAGAGTTGCACGAGCATCTCGTGCGTGCGGGACAATGTCGTGTTGATTGCGCAGGCGCTGTATACAGCTGATGAACATCTGTTCAAGTTCAGAGATTTTCGGCGGCTCAGTACTGAGTAAGCGCTGTGCCAGCGCAAAACAGGGCGGGCATTATCCAACGGGGGACCTTTCTCAGCACAACACCAGCCTCAGTTTCTCCAACGGAACCGGTTTTATGTTACAAAGTTTCACTTTTGCTTTCATTATTTAGTTCCCATCAGTCACCGAATGTCCTTCTAAATAATCTGTGTGATCTCCATACACATTGGTCAATGACCCTTCGGTGACCGGCCAGCTGAGCTGCAGCACAGAGGACAATACTAAAAGACTTAAAGAACAACAAACTGAAAAAGTTAAAGGAGAAATCTGGGCTGTAAAAAAAAATAAAAACCCAATTTAAAAAATATATAAAAAATATTTAAAAATCACGCATTGACAAATTAAAAATGTGTAGAATACATAAATCCCACGTGGGATTATTCTACACACATCTTGGTATTGCAGCCGTACTATGCAAACCATACTTGTACTAGACCAGGGGTCTCCATACTTTTAAAGCAAAGGGCCAGTTTACGGCCTTTCTGACTTCACATAGCCACAAAGGCAGGAGAATTATTGTTGGGCCGTGTATTAGTTGCTCGGAAGAACACATTTCGACCGAATTTTAATGATTTTAATGGTTCAAAGAATGTCAGGCCAAATGGTAGGCCCTCATGCATATTCCCTTCATCAAATCTGGCCCTCTTTGAAAAACCCCTTTAAGGGTTTAAAACAGGGTTTGACAAATTTGCTTGGAATCTAGGAGCCAGCTAAAAAAGTTAGGAGCCAGAAAACGCACCCCGTCCCGCCAAGCTCGCACGCAGAAGCGAACACATACGTGAGCAGCGCCCGCATATGTAAACGGTGCTCAAACCACACATGTGAGGTATCGCCGCGATTGGTAGAGCGAGAGCAATAATTCTAGCCCTAGTCCTCCTCTAACTCAAAACATGCAACCGGTAGATTTTTTTTAAACGTCTCCTATGAAGATTTTAAAGGGTAAAAGTTTGTCGGCATTTCACGAGCGGACGCAATTTTGAAGCGTGACATGTTGGGTATCAATTTACTCGGCGTAACATTATATTTCATAATATTATTTAAAAAAAAAATGGGGATAACTTTACTGTTGTCTTATTTTTTTAATTAAAAAAAGTGTAATTTTTCCCCAAAAAAGTGCGCTTGCAAGACCGCTGCGCAAACACGGCGTGACAGAAAGTATTGCAACGATCGCCATTTTATTCTCTAGGGTGTTAGGATAAAAAAATATATATAATGTTTGGGGGTTCCAATTAGAGGGAAGAAGATGGCAGTGAAAATAGTGAAAAATTACATTAGAATTGCTGTTTAACTTGTAATTCTTAACTTGTAATACCAATGGCCACCACCAGATGGCGCAAGCTCACACAAGGAAGAGCTGGGGACTTCACAAGCCAAGTCGCCAGGATGCTATTTCTAGTCGCCATGGCGACGGGGATTTGTCGAGCCCTGGTTTAAAATCACTTTAAATAAAACCGGAGCTTCTTTTCTTCTAACATTCCTGTTATTTTCTTGGTTTCTGCATACGCCAGATGTCACTCTGTACAATACGTTTTCTCAATAAAGCTTTACAGGGACAGGTCACAGGATGACAACACATGGAGCACACTATTGAGGAAGCCGTACCCCCATAGCAGGAAGTGCTTGGAGGAGGTCTTTCATGGCAGGATCACCAGGGGTTATTTTAATAAAAGCTGCAGATCTAAAAACATGTTGAGAATATACGAACATGTTAAAAGCTCTCATAAGATTTTTAGGCACTTGGGTTTTGTTCATGTGAATAGGAGGGGGGGGGGGGGGGGGATTGTTATATATGTGCCGCTCGCATTTAAAATCAGAATGTCAAATAAAGCTGCAACAGCTCCGTGTATAAATCAGCGAGTCAGCGGCGAGGCCTCCTTCTTGTACATTAGGAGTTCAGAAGAATAATGAAATATTCATGGCGGGCAGAGCGCGATCGTTTCTCAGCAGCAGTTGGGAGAAAGTTGTAGGGAGAGTGAAAATAAAAGGTGCGGAGGGGGTGAGAAGCCGGCTGTGGGCTCTCGCTGAGAACACATGTGCCGTCTTCTGCTGCACGTCTTCCCGAAAATAAACGCCTCCAAATAGATCGGCATCACCGGTGCCAACAGGAGGCGGCCATGTCACTGCTCACAGGGGGGCTCCATGTGATGTCTATTCAACCATCAGCTCTGATAATACTACAGGGTACAGGAAACTGTAGTAAAGCCCATAGCAACCAGAATTTTTACACATTTCCTTTTAAATGAAGGTGAAAAAAAAAACACACCAAGTATAATGTGTGGGATTTTTGACACTTTTTTAGAGGTCGACCGTTATGGGTTTTTCTCTGGCCGATATTTATAAATCGGGATGGCCGATATATGATGCTGATTTTTGCGGCCGATATTTTAGGCAGATTTTTTTTTTTGGCGGGTGGCACTGACAGATGGCACTGGTTGGGATTGGTAGGTGGCACTAGATAGCACTGGTTGGCACTGGATAGCACTGGTTGGCACTAGATAGCACTGGTTGGCACTAGATAGCACTGGTTGGCACTAGATAGCACTGGTTGGCACTAGATAGCACTGGTTGGCACTAGATAGCACTGGTTGGCACTAGATAGCACTGGTTGGCACTAGATAGCACTGGTTGGCACTAGATAGCACTGGTTGGCACTAGATAGCACTGGTTGGCACTAGATAGCACTGGTTGGCACTAGATAGCACTGGTTGGCACTAGATAGCATTGGCAAGTGACACTGGTTGGCATTGGCAAGTGGCACAGGCAGGCACTGATTGGCATTTGTCGGCATAGGCAGATGGCACTGGCAGGTGGCACTGGCAGGTTTCACAGCCGATGGTGCAACTGTGAAACTGCTCTCTGCTACGCCACGTGTATGAAACTGTACGGAGAGAGAGGAGCTGAAGCATTAAGCGTAATTTCGGAGGTGGGCGGGACCCAGCAGCTATCCAGCCAATGATTGGTCTGTTTGAGAAAGGGGCAGGGCCACATACACGTAGCGCCCCGCCCAGATCCCATTGGCAGGTGTTGGATAGCGTGGTTCCGCCCACCCCGACATTCAACCTGAATTATGACAGGTCCTCTCTCCCTCCCTACAGTTACACACACCGCAGCGCTGCTCTGCCAACAGTGTGGAGAAGGGAGAAGGATTCTCCACACTCTGCAGGCAGTGTTATGTCGGCCCAAGTTGGAGAATAAATCGGCCGATGCCGATTTCTCCAAAATGGCCAAATATCGGCCGACCTCTACTTTTTATGAAATGGTACTCCATTCATTTAACCACATGCTTACTGGGCACTTAAACCCCCCTTCTACTTGGTAAAAATTGATTTAAATTTTTTTCTTTTTCATACTATCTCTATATGTATTTTTATATTTATTTTTCTCTCCCCCCACCCTTTTCTCTACAAGTGCCCATATATAGATGGGGCCAGGGTGGGGGGCAGTTGATGAAAATACGCAACAATAATAAATAATTCTTTGTAAATTTATTTTCAGTCACAACAAAAACCTCTGAAGAAGACCTTTAGGGTCGAAATGCGTTAGCATCTATTTATATATGCTATGTTTACAATTATCAAGCTGTATATTAACCTGTTCTGTGCTGTAAAAAGTTATGGAATTTTAAATGCTTTCGTAATACCGCAACTCGTATCTCAACGATACTCTCCCCCCCCCCCCTATTTTGTATGTGTTAAAGCGGATGTGCCATGAAAAAATATATTAAAAGCCAGCAGCTACAAATACTGCAGCTGCTGACTTTTAATATTAGGACACTTACCGTATTTATCGGCGTATACCGTGCACTTTTTTGCCCTGAAAATCAGGGCAAAATCGTGGGTGCGCGGTATACGCCGATACCCGCGCCGAGTTTTGAATACTGCGCCGACATATACCAAACGCAGTACACTCGGGTATAGTCGGGCAGTCTCGGCTCCTTCCGCGCTCACGTCCTGGACGTACAGGACGTCAGCGTGGGTAGCCGAGCATTGCCGACAATACACAAGTGTACTGCACTCTGTATATGTCGGCGCAGTATTCAAACTCGGCGCGGGAAACGAGCGGGGAGCACGCCGGACCCCCGAAGAGGACACCGGACCCGCCGCAGAAGGACGCCGGACCCGCCGAAGAGGACACCCGAAGCCGCAGACGAACGCCGGACTCAACGAGGCCGCCGATGGACGCCGCGCGAAAAACACCAAAACTGCAAGTACAAAAAAAACTTTTTTTCCCACAGGATTCGGGTCAACTTTGGGGGTGCGCGGTATACACGGGAGCGCGTTATACCGCGATAAATACGGTACCTGTCCTGGAGTCCAGCGCCGTCCGCAGCAGAGGACAAGCGACCGCTCGTCACTCTGCTGCTTCCCCCGCCATCCTCAGTGAGGGAACCAGGAAGTGAAGAGCTCCGGCTTCACTACCCGGTTCCCTATGGCGCATGCACGAGTTGCGCTGCGCCACTGATTGGCTCCCGCTGTGCTCTGGGAGCCGAGTGTTCCCAGAGCACAATGGGGGGAGGACGGGAGGTGACGTCCTGCCCGCAGTTTACCCGAAACTGTGTGGCCGGAAGTGGGTGCAAATACCTGTCCTTAGACGGGTATCTGCACCCCCCTCCCCTGTGAAAGGTGTCAAATGTGACACCGGGGGGGGGTTCCAATCAGCGTGAGTTCCACTTTAGGGTGGAGCTCCGCTTTAACCCCAAATAAACCCTTTTTACACATTGCATTCTAAATTTCTCTGACGTCACTTTCTGGGTGAGCAGCAATTTCTCTCTACAATACGTGTTTTGTCCCTTTTGCAGATGAGGCAGAATTGCCTCTTCCTCTTCGGGGCCAATGTCTCTTACACATAAGCCGGTGATTTGCTTTTTTTTCTTCTTACTCTATCAGCGTTGGGAGAAAAAAAAAAAACGATTACTGAGCATTTGTTTACATCACGTGATCAGCTGTCATTGGCTGACACAGGGCTCGGCAAACCCACATGATCAGAGACACGGTGAGAATCCACCGGGGGACGGGACACCAGGCTGACAGATCTTTTGTTTGCTAGGAATGTGAATGGCAGGTGAGTGCGAGAAGTGATGTATACACTCCACTATTGTCAGGGTTAATGACTGCGGCCACCAGCTGAGCGGTGACAATCAACGCTCGCATGAGCCATGTGAGGAGTGTAAACATGGAGGAGGCCCCGGCCTGGTAAACAGGAAACTGACGTTCTGCATGTGTAGAGAGCAGAGGGACTGCCAAGGAGCAGATTCCAGCTCAGCTAAGAGAACCAGTCATAACTGTATTCACGTCAGAAATTGCATCTGGGAGTTCCACCCAAAAAACAACTTTGCCGAAAATCAACAGCATTATGCATCAGCAAAAACATTGGTATTTTTTTTTTTTTTACTCACCGCTTTAGCACTGTTGCCATGTGGTCCTTTGTTTTCTGTCACTCTCTCTGTGGCACCTGACGTCATTTCCCTCAGCGCCCATGTTCCTGGGAGATGTGTGTCATCATTTCCCAGGAGTCAGTGGGCAGCGCAGGAAAAGGCTCAGGTGACGCAGGAAAAGGCTCAGTCTTGCATCTCTGTTTAGTTAATCATCGTTGCCATCACAATAGGGCGGGCACTTTCTGACGACGATGACGTCCGTTGTGATGGCAACGTTAGAAGTGTACGGCGCAGCTAGCGCATGCGCTAAAAGGGGCAGTGTATGCTGGTCGCTCAGCTGCACCGTGTATCGGAAGATGGTGCTTGTGGGCTTGCAACCTGTAGAATTTTTTTAAACGTCGCCTATGGAGATTTTGAAGTCTAACAGTTTGTCGCCATTTCACGAGCGGACGCAATTTTGAAGCGTGACATGTTGGGTATCAATTTACTCGGCGTAACATCATCTTTCACAATATAAAAAATAAATTAAAAATTGGGCTAACTTTACTGTTATCTTATTTTTTTAATTAAGAAAAAGTGATTTTTGTTTTAAAAAAAATTGCGCTTGTAGGACCGCTGCGCAAATACGGTGTGACAGAAAGTATTGCAATGACCGCCCATTTTATTCTGTAGGGTGTTCAAAAAAATGTATAATGTTTGGGGGTTCCAGGTAATTTTCTAGCAAAAAAACTGAAAAAGTCGGAAAAAAAGGCTCGGTCCTTAAGTGGTTAAAAAAAACAACTATATTTATGGGGGGGGGGGGAGAGAATGTAAACAGTTGGAACTCCGCTTTAAGGGTGTGCGTCCGACTCTTGTCTTGCATACCAACGGTACACAATTTCCGTGCAACAAACACGAACGTAGTGACGTACTATGAGGAATTTCAGCTCTTGAGCGCCACCATTTGGGCACCTCGATTCCAAGCACGCGTGTTTCTACTTTCAACAGATTTGTGCCCTGACCGTTGTCACTTTGAGGTGCGGAGTTCGACATCACCTGTCAAACTCACCCACCGAGTTCAATGTGCCTAGAGCTGGGCGATTTTGGCCCCCAAAAAAATCTGCGATTAAAAAACAAAAAAAAACTCGATTCACGATTCGAATAGAGTTTTTTTCCTGATGGACACCGCGCCGGTACTTGTAATGCCAACGGCCACCACCAGATGGCGCAGGTCACAGAAGGAAGCTTGGCACTTCACAAGGCACCATCCGTCGCGGGGGAGGTGGGGGCACACTGTGCTTCCGTGCGCCCCCACCTCCCCTGCGATCGGCGGGCCGGCGAACGACGGCCGGTAATTGAGGCCGCGACCTCAATTACCGGCGGGCGCCAGGTCACAATTTGTCACAATTGCGACCTGGCGCCCGGATTTTGTCAAGCCCTGCTTTAGG
Source organism: Rana temporaria (assembly GCF_905171775.1). NCBI lineage: Eukaryota > Metazoa > Chordata > Amphibia > Anura > Ranidae > Rana > Rana temporaria. The sequence continues at coordinate 218,860,821 of NC_053494.1, forward strand.
CGAGGGTGTGGCTACGGCCTAGTACGCAGAGCGCCGGTCCTATGGAAAAAAAAAATAGATTTGGGCAAAATCTGAATCGATTTGCCCTTGCAACTCGATTCAAAATCGATTTTTTCTCCAGTCCTAGCTGTGCCACAACTAGAGATGAGCTCCGTCATGTTTGCACAGTGCACGTGCAGAGCCCGCCAGGAGGTCTGCACGGCGCTGCGCTAATCACAAGGAGGGAGACAAATTCCCGATGCTCGGCTGCAGAGATCGGGAAATGTCTCCCTGCCTGTGATTAGCGCAGCGCCGTGCAGACTTCCTGGCGGGCTCTGTACGTGCACTGTGCGAACACGCCGGAGCTTATCACTAGCCACAACCACGAACAAAGCATGAGACTGCGGAGCAATAGTGTGGCATTATAGGGTTAAATCAGGTGGTGAGGAGACAATATAACGCTGAAGAGTCACAGCCAGCTTATCCATGTAAACATGGCGGTGCTCGAGACCCAAAGACCGGTAAAGAACCCGCCGATTAGGACAGCGCTGTACACCCGGACAGATAAGTGCCCTTTAAGAGTGAAGAACCTTTAACAAATAATGGCGGCCCCGCCGCACGTTCGTGTGTCAGGAAACTGTGCGACTTTGCACGCATTCCTGACGCACAAAGATCTGAAATCGAGCCTCACTACCCAAACAGCCACAGATACTCCACGAGCCTGCAGGGTTCACCTGACTATACAGCATTCTTCAAGCAGCAGCATCAGGTAATATGTAGAGCTGCACGATTCTGGGAAAAATGAGAATCACGATTCTTGTGCATAAAATGAAGATCACGATTCTCATTTTTTTTTTTATTTAAAGCGGTAGTAAACCCCGTTCTTGCCCATGTTGTCACCATTGCCCATGTTGTCACCCCTATCCATATATGTATACTCTCGCTCAGGCTGCCAGGTAGTACAAATAATTCTCTCTCTCAGGCTCCGGGTTACACAGAACCCCTCCGCCAGCCCTCACCTTGGTGCCCCCCCGTCTTCTGCCTCCTCCAGCGGTAAAGCTCCAGTCGGGCTCCCCCAGCACCTGCCCTCATCTCCGGTCAGCATTCTCTGCTCCGCTCCCTGTCTGGAACCAGGCCCGCTAGGAATCCTGGGATTGGTAGTTCTACAAGGAGACCTCCCCCTTCACTAACAACAGAGGCGGCACTACATATCCCAGGATGCCATGCGGCGCGACATTGGGCGGCGGGTGAGGACGTTCCTGCTGCGAATTGGAGGATGGTGGTTAAGGGGAAATTTGAGCGACTTCCGGGACACATGCACATGGGACAGGTGAGAATAATTTATGGCCGCACCCGAAAATCGCAGGTCATCCCGCAGGGAGAATCGAGATTGCGATTCTCTCCGCGATTAATCGTGCAGCTCTAGTAACATGACAACGTCCCCTCCCTGCCTCTATAAAATACTATGGTTGTCACTCACTTTCCGAGTGTCCTCTTTGTGGGGGGCGGTGCAAGATGAGCCGCACTTACATCATATGTGGTTTTAAGGGTTTGTTCCAAAACATGAACAATGAGGGCATTGAATAGAAGAGGCTGGCTGCTTTATAAAAACGCAGATCAACAGATGAATAGCCCCATACCTGCCAATCCAAAGTGCCAAGAAACACCTTGAGATGGAGAGACGAGGTGTTCCGTAACAGGGATGTGTTGTGTCACTTCTCTTCTCTTTATGTGAGGATTTGCTAAACAGTCGGCCACACAATGAAGAAAGGTTAAAGCCGTTATTAAAGGTTATATATTTAAATAAACAAGTCAGACTTGTATGCTCTGTGCTATGATGTCGCACAGCACGCTCCCAAATCTTCTGTTCTGGGGGTCCCCCCCCCACTACTGGCGCTGTCCCCTGCACCTCTGGGGGTGTCGTCGTTCTTCCCAACACCACACCCATTATATGATGCTGTGCTGCACTGGTGACAGTTTGTGTAAAAAAAAAAAAAAAAAAAAATTAAAAAATGTTTCTATAAATCACTTAAAGCCCAGACCATTATGCAGGTTAAAGGACCTTGCCCCTTTTTGCGATTCGGAACTGCGTCGCTTTAACAGACAATTGCGCGGTCGTGCGACGTGGCTCCCAAACAAAATTGGCGTCCTGTTTTTCCCCCACAAATAGAGATTTCTTTTGGTGGTATTTGATCACCTCTGCTTTATTTCTTGCGCTATAAACAAAAATAGAGCGACAATTTTTAAAGAAAATGCTATATTTTTTCCTTTTTGCCACAATAAATATCCCCCAAAAAAGATATAATAAAACATTTTTTTTCCTCATTTTAGGCCGATACGCATTCTATTAAAAAAGGAGAAAAATCACAATAAGCGTTGATTGGTTTGTGAAAAAATGATAGCGTTTACAAAATAGGAGAAAGTTTTATGGCATTTTTATAAAAAAAATTTTTTTTTACTAGTAATGGCAGCGATGAGCGTTTTTTTTTCGTGTCTGTGACATTATGGGGGACACTGACACTTGACAAATTTTTGGGACCATTGTCAATTTTCACAGCGAAAACTGCTATAAAAATGCACTGATTACTGTGAAAATGGCAGTAAAGGGCGCTAAGGGGTAAAGTGTGTGCCCTAAGGGAGTGATTCTTACTGTAGGGGGGGCGTGGCCGTAGGTGTGACGTCACTGATCGTCGTTCCCTATGACAGGGAACAGACAATCAGTGACACTGCCACAGAGAAGAACGGAGGTGGTTTGTTTATATATAATGTTTGGGGGTTCTGATTAATTTTTGAGCAAAATTTTTTTGATTTTTACATGAAGGAGAGAAGTGCCAAAAATAGGCCCGGTGGGCAAGTGGTTAATACCGCTTAAAAAGGTAAAGCATAAAAATATTTAAACTTTAGACCCACGTTGGGTTCGGTGGACGGATCTCGTCTAGATGCTCGGCCTTCATCTCTCTACAGATCACAATGTAGGTTCAGTTCCCTTCCTTATCTCTCAGATTTCTGGCCCAGGCGCGCTCTGCGCTCTGATCTTGGCTTCCACGAGCGATCCGTTTGCAGTTGTGTCTCGTTGTTTCTGGGCCAAGCAAATGGCTGAGTGACAGCAGAGGCTGTGCATGCGGGTTTTTGGGTTGGGAGGGGATCAAAGCCTCAGATATGAAACGCGTGTTGATACAGAGATATGCAAAATCCAACATAAACAGACCTTTCCAGTCCGATTCCACAAGAAAAATATGTTTCTAGAGGACGGATAAAACATGTGATGCAAAAAAATAAAAAAAACGTTCATTTACCAGAATGAACAAATTTTAACAAAGACGCAGATTTTCAAGGCAAAAACGTGCTCAGGACCATATGAGGTATAAATATGTGGTGTGGATGGTGGGGAATTTTATTGTTACTCATTCTGAGCCCTGCCTGGTGATAACACCGAGGCCGATCACCGAGGAGAGAAATACATATAGGGAGGGAGGTCATGGATAAAACAGACCGGTGACTTGTCGTTAAGGTTCCCCTATCGAGATGGTTCCTGTAAGGCAGGGGTGTCCAACCAGTGGCCCAGGGGGCCACATGTGGCCCGCGGAGCCCTCTGATGTGGCCCGCCACGTCCTGCTCTGAAATGGATGAGAATAGAATTCTGTTATTAAAGGTCAGAGTATAGTGGGCTGTGTCCATGTCTGCTCTGCATATGCAAAGCAGACACAGACATGGCATCCACCCTCTCCGTTCACTGTGGCCCACGACCAGTTACCAAATCGCTTAAGTGGCCCTCGCTCTTCAAAAGGTTGGGCACCCCTGCTGCAAGGACTGCGCAGGCGCAATCCTTGCCGATGGAAATCTCCGAACCTCGGCCCGCATCCAGGGTCATTCCTTAACATCCCTGTGGATTGGAGGATGTTAAAAAAAAGAGCGTGAGGCCGACTGGCTACTTTCCTCAAATTCCACGTCGCCCTGGATGCCGGCCGAGGTTCGGAGATGTCCGTCAGCAAGGATTGCGCAGCCCCTACAGGAACCATCTCGATAGCCGGAACCATATCGTCAGATCACCGGCAACAAAGTCAGCTGTTGCCCTTGGTGACCAATCCGGCTTTATTCTCAGAGAATCTGATTGGTTAGTAGGAGTAACTACTGTACTTCCTCCAAGGTTGCCGTATAAATTCACAAGCCGGTCAGCTCAGTCTAGGAGCCACGTAAACTAAATTTGTCAAAACTAGGGCCGAAACAACTAATCGATTACGAAATTGATCGATTACAATTTTCATAATCGATTAATCGGCCAGTAACATAATGGGGTTAAAAAAAAAAACTAAAATTAGCCCTTTATAGTACAAAAAAGCAAATCGCTACTGTAAATATTACTTTCACTGTCCCACAGTAAAAAAAAATAATTAACCCCTTACAGTAGCGATTATTTGCTCTTTTTGTACTTATTTTCGTTTTTTTAACCCCCCATTATGTTACTAAACATCTCAGGCCGGGGTCACACTAGAGGTCGACCGATATGGGTTTTTCTCTGGCCGATGCCGAAATTTAGAAAATCGGGGTGGCCGATATGATTTTTGCGGCCGATTTTTTTATTTTTTTTGGTGGCACTGGAAGATGTCACTAGCAGAAGGCACTTATTGACACCGGCAGGTTGCACTGGATGGCACTGAAAGATGGTACTAGCAGATGGCACTGATTGGCAGGTGGCACTTATTGGCACTGGCAGGTGGCACTGATTGGAACTGGCACCAACAGGTGACACTAGCAAGTGGCACTGACTGGCAGGTGGCACTGGATGGCAATAGTTGGCACTGGCAGATGGCACTGATGGCTTTAGTTGGCACTGGATGGAAGGTGGCACCAATTGGCACTGTTATTGGCACTGGCAGGTGGCATTGGCAGATGGCACTGGACGGCAAGTGGCACTGGCAGGTGGCACTGGTGCAAAAAAAAAAAAAATAGTGTCACCCCCCCTTAGTACAGATCCCCCCCTCCTCAGTACAGACACCCCCCCGCCCCTCGTAGTACAGACACCAGAGATCGGTGTGTGTCCCACGAGCGCGGGCCCCTCCTCCTCTGTGAGTGTAAACAGAGAGGAGGGCCGCCGCGCTGGGTGTACCAAGATGGCCGCAGCTCCGGAGCTAGACCGAAGTCGCTGCCTTTCCTGATGCTGTGACCACGGCGGCAAGGATTGCCGCCGTGGTCACAGCAGCAGGAAAGGCCGCGGCTTCGGCCTAGCTCCGGACCCGTGGCACCGCTAGCGACCATGTTAAATATCGGCCTTATTTGGATAAAAATCGGCCGATGATGATTTCTCCAAAACGGCCAAATATCGGCCGATATATCGGTCGACCTCTAGTTCACACCTCTGTATTTTGGTGCTTTTTGCAGAAACACACTACAGTCCATTTACATGTTTTCCTATGGGACACGTTCACATCCATGATTTTTTTTCAGCTGCTGCGTATTTGGAAAGGGCGAGGACTTTTTAACGCAAAACGGTGCCATTTTGTTTTTTTTTGGTTCAATATACTTCAATGGAGAAGCTGCAGAAAAGCATGTAATGTGTTTTTGCGGCAATTTGTGTTTTGTAATCTGCCCAACAACAAATTGGCTAAAAAAAAATTAAAAATGAAAACTTTTTTTTTTAACCACTAGTCCACCGGGCCTATTTTGGCACTTCTCGCCTTCATGTAAAAATCTCAATCTTTTTGCTAGAAAATTAATCAGAACCCCCGAACACTATATATTTTTTTTAGCAGACACCCTAGGGAGAAAAATGGCGGTCATTGCAACTTTTTATCTCGCACGGTATTTGCTCAATAATTTTTTATGAATTAAAAAATAAGACAGGAAAGTTAGCCCAATTTTTTTGTATAATGTGAAAGATGAAGTTACGTCGAGTAAATAGATACCCAACATGTCACTCTTTAAAACTGCGTCCGCTCGTGGAATGGCGCCAAACTTCAACTTCGGTACTTAAAAATCTCCATAGTCGACGCTTTAACATTTTTTACATGTTACTATTTGAGTTATAGAGGAGGTTTAGTGCTAGAATTGTTGCATACGCTCTAAAGCACGCGACAATACCTCACATGTGGGGTTTGAACGGAGTTTACATATGTGGGCGGGAGTTGCATGCGTGTTCGCTTCTGCGCGCGAGATAACGGGGGCAGGGGCGTTTTGAAAAATAAAATATTGTAATTTTATTTTTATTTTACTAAACTTTTTTTAATTTTTACATTTTCTTTTTTTTTTTTGATCACTTTTATTCCTATTACAAGAAATGTAAACATCCCTTGTAATAGGAATCAGTGTGACAGGTCCTCTTTATGGAGAGAGGCGGGGTCAATAAGACCTTCCCCTCCCCCCACATCTCTCCTCCAGGCTGGAAAGCATGAAATCGGTAAAAAAAAATCACTGATCACATGCCGACAGCCGCGATTGCGGCTCTGTTTACTTCCGGGTACTGGGCGTGACGTCATAACGTCGCACCCGGGCCTCCGACAGTCAGAGATGACTGGTGACCGTCTGGTCACCAGTCATCTCTATGCTTTCCAGGCAGCGCCGACCGATTCGCTCTCCGGGCCCCCAATGGCATGGGAGAGCCCGGAGAAGCACCGGATGGCGGCGGGAGGAAGGGGGGGGGACGTCCCCTCCCGCTGCCTATAAGAACAATCAAGTGGCGGAACTGCCGCTTGGATCGTTCTTATCGTGCGCAGAATCGCCGGCTGAAGACGGTGATATCTGAATGATGCCTGTAGCTGCCCCATCATTCAGATATCACCGCACAAAGCCGAGGACGTCATATGACGTCCTCCTGTGGACAAGTGGTTAAGACTATTATACGATTGATCTAAACAATAATCAGCCAACTAGTCGATTATAAAATTAATCGTTAGTTGCAGGCCTAGTCAAAACCAAAAACTATCATATATTGCAGCTTATCAATCATTAGATGTGGCGGCTGCATTTGTTTTCTTTAACCACTTCAGGCCCGGGCCAACTCTACATCATCAAAATCATCAATGTTTTTCTATTTTTGCTAGAAAATTACATAGAACCCCCAATCATCATATATGTTTTTTGTAGCAGAGACCCTAGAGAATACAATGGCGGTCATTGCAACTTTTTATCTCGCATGGTATTTGCGCAGCAATTTTTCAAACGCGTTTAAAAAAAAAAAAAAAACGTTTCATGCTTTAAAAAAAAAACTGTTGTTAGCCCAAAGTTTGGGGGGGGGGGGGCAAAACTTCCCCATTTGGGTGAAGTTCCACTTTAAGGTGTGGGGTCCACCTGGCTTTGGCCTAGGTAGACCATGGTGTTCCTTGCCTCTGTCAGGAGCCTTGTGCCCCGGGGGGCTGGAAGCCCTTCCTCTTTGTAGGTTTGGCCTCTCTGTACTCTGTGTGCTGGGATTTCACAGTTGACTTTTCTCTTCACATGGGGTGTCGACAAAGCAGCACACATCTTCTCAGTAATGCTGGCTACCAAGCCCTGGTAAATTGGTCCAGCCCTGTTTATGATAATTGGTTCTAATTATATCGTTTGGGCACAGATACCAATGCACACATCTGCTATTTTTAGCAAAACCTGAAGCTTGGGTCTGATACAAGCAATTTTTCCATCTTGATAAAGTAACGATGTTGGGCAGTGGCTCAGTGGTTAGCACTTCTGCCTGGCAGCACTGGGGTCATCAGTTCAATACTTAACCACAGCACTACCTGCCTGGAATTTGTATGCAATACCTGTACCTGTGTGGGTTTCCTCCGGGTACTCCGGTTTCTTCCCACACTCCAAAAAACATGCTGGCGGTTTAATTGGCCCCAGTGTATGTGTGTAGGTAGGAATGTGAGATCCCAGGGACCTTAGGATTGGACGCTCCTTGAGGGCAGGGACTGATGTGAATGTAAAGTGCTGCATACATTGATGGTGTGTTGTACCAGCAAATACATTTAAAAAAAAGTGGAATCCCATAAAGCCATCCCCCCGTCCAATTGGCTGTCACTTCTGCATGGTCATGTAAACTCTTGTTGCCGTAGTAGGGTGTACTCAGACAGCATGCTTGGTCTGGAAGTTCACACACTGGATCATTGCTGGAGATCTATGGAGAGGAGTGGAATAGATGACTTCATCTACTGGAATTTCAAGCTGAGGTCATCTTAGACACCGATGGAAGCAAGCTGAGATCTGAACATGAAAACTTCCACGAAACAATCCCCAACAATCAGTCCTCTGTGAATAGCCGGGACCATCCCCCTGGCAGCTGGACCAGCTGTAACCACAAGCCGATGGAGGGCTCTTCATGTCTTAGGATAGACACACCGATTGTACATTCAAACTGCCGAGTGAGCTAGTCGTCTTTAGTCACCCCCGCGACCAGGGGGCGCCTTTAGTCACCCCCGCAACCAGGGGACGCCTTTAGTCACCCCCGCAACCAGGGGACGCCTTTAGTCACCCCCGCGACCAGGGGGCGCCTTTAGTCACCCCCGCGACCAGGGGGCGCCTTTAGTCACCCCCGCGACCAGGGGGCGCCTTTAGTCACCCCCGCGACCAGGGGGCGCCTTTAGTCACCCCCGCGACCAGGGGGCGCCTTTAGTCACCCCCGCGACCAGGGGGCGCCTTTAGTCACCCCCGCGACCAGGGGGCGCCTTTAGTCACCACCGCGACCAGGGGGCGCCTTTAGTCACCCCCGCGACCAGGGGACGCCTTTAGTCACCCCCGGGACGCCTTTAGTCACCCCCGGGACGCCTTTAGTCACCCCCGGGACGCCTTTAGTCACCCCCGGGACGCCTTTAGTCACCCCCGGGACGCCTTTAGTCACACCAGGGACGCCTTTAGTCACCCCCGGGACGCCTTTAGTCACCCCCGCGACCAGGGGACGCCTTTAGTCACCCCCGGGACGCCTTTAGTCACCCCCGGGACGCCTTTAGTCACCCCCGGGACGCCTTTAGTCACCCCCGGGACGCCTTTAGTCACCCCCGGGACGCCTTTAGTCACCCCCGGGACGCCTTTAGTCACCCCCGGGACGCCTTTAGTCACCCCCGGGACGCCTTTAGTCACCCCCGGGACGCCTTTAGTCACCCCCGGGACGCCTTTAGTCACCCCCGGGACGCCTTTAGTCACACCAGGGACGCCTTTAGTCACACCAGGGACGCCTTTAGTCACACCAGGGACGCCTTTAGTCACACCAGGGACGCCTTTAGTCACACCAGGGACGCCTTTAGTCACACCAGGGACGCCTTTAGTCACACCAGGGACGCCTTTAGTCACACCAGGGACGCCTTTAGTCACACCAGGGACGCCTTTAGTCACCCCCGGGACCAGGGACGCCTTTAGTCACCCCCGGGACCAGGGACGCCTTTAGTCACCCCCGGGACCAGGGACGCATTTAGTCACCCCCGGGACCAGGGACGCATTTAGTCACCCCCGGGACCAGGGACGCCTTTAGTCACCCCCGGGACGCCTTTAGTCACCCCCGGGACCAGGGGACGCCTTTAGTCACCCCCGGGACCAGGGGACGCCTTTAGTCAGAGATATGAAATGATTCACACTATGGAGGCACACTATGAGTGCATGACACCTCTTTGGCTTCGCTCCATATGATTTACCCCTGAAAGACAGCCATCACTGTAGTACTGGGAACCCCACGCTAGTCTTTCTGAGCTTTGAACAGGAGAGTCGCTGCTGCCAATATGCCCGCCCCTCCCCTCCTCCTGCCCAATCACAGAAGCCTCAGTATTATGTGAATGCATTCACAAAATACAAAGGCTTCTGTGAATAGGCAGAGGGTAGGGGGGTGGGCAGAGCTGTTGTGTGTGCTTTTTTCCTCTCAGATCCCTGGAGTGTCTCTGGGCAGAGCAATGCACCGGTCCAATATAAATAATACAAATCAGCCCAGGAGATGTCATGCAGCTCCTTGGACTTTACTCAAAGTACATTGCCAATCCCTGCAACGTACATAGATCATCCAGAAGGAAAGGGTTTTTTCTCAACAAAAGTAGTCACTTAGGGCAGTGTTTCTCAACTCCAGTCCTCAAGGCACCCCAACCGGTCATGTTTTTAGGCTTTCGATTATGTTGCACAGGTGATTTGATCAGTTTCACTGCTTTAGTAATTACCACAGCTGTTTCAGCTGAGGGAAATCCTGAAAACATGACCTGTTGGAGCGCCTTGAGGACTGGAGTTGAGAAACCCTGACTTAGGGAAGTGAAGATGCACTAAAAATTTGATCTCTTATTTAAAATCTAAAAAAAAGCATGAGATGGAACAGAAAGAACATGAGGACACATTAAGACTGGATCGGAGATGAACCCAACCCAACCAATCATTCACCACGGCAGTCTCAGACAAACTCCCCGGTGAAAGTCTGTGCAGGAGTCACCGGTGACGGGTCGGGCCCCAGGCAGACAAGTAATGAACATTGCTCAGGTGTCTGCTCTCACAGCTTCCTCTCTAATCTTCCCAAAGCGCAGCGGGTGAAGTGGCCGGGTCAGCCGGCCTCCCATGTCTGGCAGGTGAGAAGATGAAGGGCCCCGGGGTGGGAAGGAGATCCGCCCTGCAATTTACGACAGATGTCCACCCTGAAAACGAGCCCAATTAGCTGATGAGAGAACCTGTTCTGTGGAAGAGACACTTTTTGTTCCTCCCCGTGTTATGTCACCACATGAAGAATACCCGGCACCCAAAACATGCAGATATTTCTTCAGGACAACAAAAGGTCGGAATCTGCTACAAAAATGTTATATTAAAAAAAAAAAATCCTTGCAATGTACAGAGATCACCCAGAGGGGCGGGGCTTTCCTTCAACAAAAGTGGAGTTACTCCAACACCTTGCCAACCATTGCCCATACATATACCAAGATAGGAGCCAAACAAAGCCCGGATCGGCTCTCCGCTATGGTAACCCGGAAGCGTTGACCAAACTAGGGCAACGATCGGACAAGAAACAGGAAGTGGGCTGTGAAAGGTATTTAATGGCAGAAAAAAATTTATGTTTTACTATCCAAAGTTAAAACAACAACAAGGGGAGAACATTAGTTGAAAAAAATTACTCGAGTTCCACATTAACCACTTCAGCCCCGGACCATATTGCTGGTCAAAGACCAGAGCACTTTTTGCAATTCGGCACTGCGTCTCTTTAACTGACAATTGCGCGGTCGTGCGACGTGGCTCCCAAACAAAATTGGCGTCCTTTTTTTCCCCACAAATAGAGCTTTCTTTTGGTGGTATTTGACCACCTCTGCGGTTTTTAGTTTTTGCGCTATAAACAAAAACAGAGCGACAATTTTGAAAAAAAAATTTTTTTTTTACTTTTTACCATAATAAATATCCCCAAAAAATATAAAACATTTTTTTTCCCTCAGTTTAGGCCGATACGTATTCTTCTACATATTTTTCGTAAAAAAAAATATCAATAAGCGTTTATTGATTGGTTTGCGCAAAAGTTATAGCGTTTACAAAATAGGGAATAGTTTTATGGCATTTTTATTAATAATTTATTTTTTACTAGTAATGGCTGCGATCAGCGATTTTTTTTCGGTACTGCAACGATATGGCGGACACTTTTGACACATTTTTGGGACCATTGGCATTTTTTATAGCGATCAGTGCTATAAAAATGCATTGATTACTATAAAAATACCACTGGCCGTGAAGGGGTTAACACTAGGGGGCGGAGAAGGGGTTAAGTATGTTCCCTGGGTGTGTTTTTCGGGCGCTTTGGCGTTAAAGCCTGTAAAGCGCCTGAAAGCAGCTGCATCTGCAATCCCAATCCGAGTGCTTTCAGAGCTCTTTCACACTGTCAGCGCCAGAAAAACGCTGGTAAAGCGCCGCTAAGACCACCTTTCACACTGGGGTTTTTTCAGGCGCTTTGACATCAAAAAAAAGCTCCCTCAATGGAAAGGGCGCTTTAGGAGCAGTGTATTCAACGCTCCTAAAGCGCTGCAGAGAAGCTGGTTGCAGGACGTTTTTTGATGCCCTGCCAGCGCAGCGCCTCAGTGTGGAAGCACTCGGGGCTTTCACATTGGGATTGCAGATGCGTCCAACAGCCTAGGTCCAGATCACAATTTCTGGCTACCACGTGCATTAGAGATACATGACAGTAGACACTGCAGGGGATCTATTGTTTTAATCAGAGCTGGGGGGTGGGGCCTTAAAAATATGCAGTGTTACTACTTTTTTTTTTTTTACTCAGAACCTCCAAACATTATATATGTTTTTTTTTTTTAGCAGACACCCTAGGGAATAAAATGGCGATCATTGCAACTTTTTATCTCGCACGGTATTTGCGCAATAATTTTTCAAACGCCATTTTTTTTTGGGGGGGGGGAGTTTCATGAATTAAAAAAACAACAAAACAGTAAAGTTAGCCGAATTGTTTGTATAATGTGAAAGATGATGTTATGCCGAGTAAATAGATACCCAACACGTCACGCTATAAACTTGCGCACTCTCGTGGAATGGCGTCAAACTTCGGTACTTAAAAATCTCCATAGGCGACGCTTTATTTATTTTTTTACAGGTTACCAGATTAGAGGTACAGAGAAGGTCTAGTGCTAGAATTGTTGCTTGCGCGCCAACGCAGCGTTTACATACTTACGTGTGTGTGCGTGCTCGTTCGTTTCTGAGCACGAGCGACCAGGGACGTTTTAAATTTAGAATGTTATTATTTTACTTAGTTTTTATACTCTTTTACATATTTTCATCACTTTTATTCCTATTACAAGGAATGTAAACATCCCTTGTAATAGGAATCTATCGTGACAGGTCCTCTTTATGGAGAGATGCAGCATCAATAAGACCCCCACATCTCTCCTCCAGGCTGGAAAGCACGAGATCGAATAAAAAAAAAAAAAAAAAAAAAATCACTGATCTCATGCTTACCAGCCAAAATCGCGGCTTTGTTTACATTCGTGGACCGGGCGTGACGTCATAACGTCGCGCCCAGGCCTCCGGTGGTCAGAGATGACTGGAAATGTCTATGGTCGCCACCCGGCGGCGGCAGATTCTTTCTCTGTGTCCCCGATGGCACAGGAGAGCCCGGAGAAGCACTGGGGGGGGCGCACCCTCCCGTGGCCTGTAATAACGATGAAGCGGTTGAACTTCCACTATGATTGTTCTTGCTGTGCACAGAATCGCCGGCAGAAAAGAATGATGCCTGTAGCTGCACCCATCGTTCGGATATTTCCCCTGAAAGTCAAGGACGTCATACGACGTGCTGCGGTAGGGAAGTGGTTAAAAGGCGATCCGAATGCGGATCACTTTTCAGAGGTGCGGCAGTTTAGAGGCAGGTCTGAACCTTGCTGAAGAGGAGAGGGTCAGGCAAATATTACTGCCTTGTGTAGGGCCTGCTCAACCCGTATACATTGATGTATGCAGTCATCTTGTCCCACAGAAATCAGGACTCTCTCCAGGAAGACATGATGATCTTTTTGTGAGGCCGGCTTCCTCTTTTAGATAAAATTCCTCTTTCTGTACACAAGTTGTGTGATATTTACATGGCAGAGGCCATAGGGAAGGAGACGAGGGCTTCTGTAGAAGGTCAGTGACCAGGAGAACAAGGAGCGGACTATACCATATACTCAGGAGGGGTTCAGGTATGTGCAGGAGAATGGCACGTCTCCGCCAGAACAAGGAGCCGGACTGTGAGGAAAAGATTCACAGAGTCTGAAAGAAAACACAAACCGTATTCATCCGAGTCGCCCACCGCAAGATGGCAGGAATACTTGTGCCACGATATCCCCCCACCTTTACTTCCTCATGGGGGGGAGGGGGAGCACAAACATTCCTCATCACACACAGATAGTTCCAGGTCCCGCCAGATAAACTCCCGATATCTGCTGCTACATTGTATCCATCCTCCCATGTAAACATTTCACACAACTTCCTTCTTTCTTGTCTGATTAGGAAGTGAAACGTAGCAAATCAGCCGCCATGTTTGCAGAAGACGCCAATTAGGAGCAGATTGATAAAGCAGAGATTCTTAATCGTCAAGGAAACATTCTCTGCAGGTGAATCTTCCAGGTTCATGGGACAATGACAGGTTCTCTTAACCAAGATATCTTTTAGAGCCCAGCTCTATCCTTAAAGGGGTTGTAAAGGTTGTTTTTTTATTTTCTAAATAGGTTACTGTAAGTGTGTGCATTGTTGGTTCACTTACCTTTTCCTTCCATTTCTCTTCTAAATGTTGTTTTTCTTTGTCTGAATTTCTCACTTCCTGTTCCTCCTCAGTAAGCTGTTCTAAATGACTTTCCACGGCTCGGATGATGGTGGAAAGCTTACTGAGGAGAACCAGGAAGTGAGAAATTCAAACAAAGAAAAAAAAAAAACATATAGGCTCCATACACACTGAAGCTGATGAAAGCGATAAAAAAAAACGCCAGTAGCTTTGCAGGGAGCCTTTCAACTTTTTTTTTTTGCGTTTTTGCAATAGCTTTAATCAGCGTTTTTCAGTGTAGCTTTTTTTTTTCTCAATTGATTCAAAAACGCAAAAAAACGCTGGCGTTTTTCAGCGTTTTGCGTTTTTCAGCCTTTTCCCCGCCAAAAAACGGCACTTTGAATGCAAATTTCGAGCGTTCAGAAAAAAGCCAATAAACTCCAAAGCTCATTAACACTAAAAAACGCCCAGGTGTGCATGGGCACATAGGCTAACATAGAGTTCAGTTTATGGGCTTTAAAAAAAAAAAAAGCCAAAACGCCAATAAACTGCAGTTTATGAGCTTCAATGTGCATGGAGCCTTAGAAGGGAAATGGAAGGAAAAGGTAAGTGAACCAACAATGCACTAGCTTAAAGGAACCTACCGTATTTATCGGCGTATACCGCGCACTTTTTTGCCCTGAAAATCAGGGCAAAATCGTGGGTGCGCGATATACGCCGATACCCGCGCTGTGTTTTTCTAACACTACATCCAGCCCAATTCTGCAAATAAAATTACACTGACCTTTATTTTTTCTTTCTAGATAGCGTTTAGCCTTAGAATTCACCGCGGCTTCCGGGTAGGGAATCCCGCGGGAGTGGGCGTTCCTATTGACATGCCAAATGATTGACATGCTAAACAACGGCGCACACAACGCGTCACGACTTCCCGAAAGAAGCTCGAGCGGCTCGGCTCTATTCGGCGCCGGTGCGCAGGCGCCCAATAGAACCGAGCCGACCCAAGCTTCCTTCGGGAAGTCGTGACGCGCTGTGTGCGCCGTCGTTAGCATGTCAATCAATTGGCATGTCAATAGGAACGCCAACGCCCACTCCCGCGGGATTCCCTACCCGGAAGCCGCAGTGAATTCTAAGACTAAACGCTATCTACGGTGAAAGAAAAAAAAAAGGTTTAATAGGGTGAACCTCCCCTTTAAATGAAAATCAATAAAGAGATTTTGGGAAAAAAAAAAAAAAAAAGAGTAGAGATCTGGGCTTTAAAAGATATCTTGGTAAAGAGAACCTGTCATTGTCCCAGCTATCACGGGTTGTTCAGCCGTTGTGATAACCTTTACAACCCCTTTAAAAATCATTCTGTGCTGTATAAATTGATTAATTTTCAGATGTTTGGTCAAAGTCACATTCACCACTTTATAAAATCGATACCCTGAGTATGTATGAAAGTAACCATTGAAAAAAAAAAAAAAATTATAATTCCCACAAATACAAAGTGTCTGATGAATGATGAACGTTGTTCTGATCACACCTCTGCCTGTTTATTGATACTTTGTCACAGACTTTCACTTATCTATAATGTGAATGACATACGGAAGACTCTGACCTCCAGTTACATTGAGGAAATGTGCGGCTCACACTTCAATCACAACACATGGAATGTTTATAGCCCAACGAAGGTAAATAACACTCCCAGCTGAGAGAAGCAGGATAACCAACCTTGGAAAAGAATATAGAAAAATATATGAGATGAGCGTCTCACTTTCCAGTGCAGAGAAATACAATCCAACAAATCAGGTGACAGGGCGGGGAAAACCCCAAATTCCAGGCAGGCGGGTGCAGGACACCCATCAGGGTGGTCAGTCATTGCACTGCTCTTATTCAGGGGTCTCCAAACTTTTTAGTAGGATATAAGTTACAATATTTGCGAGCCGAAAAGTCAGTTTTATAAACGGAGTCCCTCCCTTTATACAGTATGTAGTAGTGCTCATCAGAGCCCCCCACTAAATTCAGTAGAACCCATAAGAGCTCGGCTTACAGCGGAGGTCCACCCTAAAAAAAAGCCAAAAAGGCTCCAAAAAAAATTGAAAAAATATAAATATATATTTTTTTATACTTACCAGAAATATCTGTTGCTAGGCAGATCATCCTAATCTGCCACTTCCTATTCCGCTGTGATCTTCTCTTCTCATCCTCGCGTTGCCTCCTGGGAATCGGGTGCGCTGTCTTCTGGGACCTGTGTGTGTCCCAGAAAACAGCCGCCCATTCACAAAGCGATGCACGCCTCGCGCATGAGCAGTAGGAAACAGGCAGTGAAGCCGCAAGGCTCCCTTAGTGAGGGTGGCGGCGTCGGCACACAATCCGAAGGACGGATCAGCCTCGGGAGGCCGACATCACGGGCACTCTGGACAGGCAAGTGTGCTTATTAAAAGTCAGCAGCTTAAGTGTTTGTAGCTGCTGACTTTAAAAAAAACAATTACACAGTTGGACCTCTGCTTTAACATGCATGTATGACCCCCTTAAAAGTGGTTGTAAACCCACTTTGAAAAAAAAAAAAAACATGCAAGACAAAGGCATAATGAGCTAGTATGCATAGCATACTAGCTCATTATCAAAAACTCCCCTGGGATCGAAGCCCCTGAGTTACTTCCGGGTATCACAGCTCCGGCGCTGTGATTGGCATGCTCGTGGGCGATCGCGATTCTTTCCCGCTGGCAATCTTAATGAAAGCATTTTCCCCATTCTATGCAGAGTTCTCTGTTCAAGCTGACAAAAAATAAAAAATAAATAAAAAAATAGGCAGTCTGCCAAGTTTCACAACATTCCTCAGCAGCTGAGCCAACTATAAACATTGTAACATTTTGTTCTTTAGATCAAAGGAATAAACTGAGGGAAGTTGTTACCACCTAAAGACTAAACCTTTTTTCTGACACTTATTGGTTTCAAGTTGAAATAATTTTTTTAGGGTTGTCCCGATACCACTTTTTTAGGACCGAGTACAAGTACCGATACTTTTTTTCATGTACTCGCCGATACCGATTACGGATACCTTTTTTTAAATGCAGCCATGTGTCCCCAAATGCAGCCATGTGTCCCCAAAGAGAAAGCCAAACCCTCAACCCCCCCCTGCTGCCTAGTTGATAAGCGCGGGGAACAATACAGCTTTCATTTGAATAGCTGTGTGTTCCCCGCCGCGTCTCGTCATATATAGCCCCTCCCCCTTGTCCGGGCACTTTGATAGACAGATCACCCGTCCCAGGATTGGATGGGTGATCTGTCTATCAAAGTGCCCGGACAAGGGGGAGGGGCTAGATATGACAAGGCGCGGCGGGGAACACACAGCTATTCAAATAAAAGCTGTAATGTTCCCCGCGCTGATCAACTAGGCGGCGGCGGGGGGCTTAGCTTTCTCTTTGGGGACTAGACAGCGGCAGCAGCTCTCTCCGCCCGCTCTCCGCCCCCTCTCTGGAAAAAAAAAAGTATCGGTGAAGCATCGGGAGCATTTGCGCGAGTACAAGTACTCCCGCAAATGCTCAGTATCGGTACAACCCTAATTTTTTTGCTCGAAAATTACTTAGAGCCCCCAAACTTTTATATATATATATACACACACACACACACACACACACACACACACAGACCCTAGAGAATAAATTGGTGGTTGTTGAAACATTTTATGTCACACTGTATTTGCGCACACTGTATGTTTAATGAAAAAAAAAAAAAAAATAGTAAAGTTAGCACAATTTTTTTTTTTTTTTTATAATGCGAAAGATGTTACGCCGTGAGAATTGTGAAAATCCTAAGCAATCATGATTCTCATTTTTCCCAGAATCGTGCAGCTCTACTTGAGGCTACAGAGCAACAAGTCGAAACAATCACGTCATTGGTTGCTAGGACGGCAGCACCCCTAGTAACCAACCACTGGGTGAAGTCACAACTTGCTCATCCACTGCCAACTGCTATAGCCGCTGGCAATAGTCGTATGCTAAAAATCCAACATGCAGCTTGCAGAAGGTTAACCTTAATGCATTAAATGCATCAAGGTAAAAAAAAAAACTCAACGCAGCCAAGTGCCTAATACCAATACACTGGAAAATCGTTTCCGAAGCAAGCTTACTGGCTGGGGAAGGTGGGGGAGATAATGGAGGCAGAGAATTGGCTTGCTACCTGTAAAGATACCCGAGAACGTACATGACCACGGTTTCCTCTAGCTTAGACATTGCCTTACTCGCGTTAGCAGATCCCTCCTTTGGGAGACTTGTCCAAGCGAACCATCTCCCAACGACCAGCGGCTCTACGTAAGATGTGCCCAATCAGCTTATGAACCCGGTGAGAATTCTCTTGTTACTTTATCTTCCTTCCTTATTTTCATCTACCATCTTTGCTGTCCCCCCCCAATACCGTGATACTTTAATGTTTCCGTTCCCAAGCCATCTGACTGGTCACACGATGCTTGAATGTTCAGGGTACCTCAAGTTATCAATGCACTGCGTATCATATATGCACCACCTTTAGCTCTCATGTTTGAGATCACCCTACTCTCTTCCCATGTGGGAGAGGGGCTTATCCATATGGATCTAATGGATGGGACAAGGAGGGTGTCCTTATCACCACAACATATTGTTAAAGCGGTTGTAAAAGGAAAACATTTTTTCCTTTAAAATAACAAACATGTGATACTTGCCCCCACTGTGCAGTTCGTTTTGCACAGAGTGGCCCCGATCCACGTCTTCTGGGGTCCCTCGGTGGCTGTCTCTGGTCCTCCCCGCAATTACTGACCACAGTCATGTGAGAGCTCGCATGGTGACGAGTAATTGTGGGCGCGCTCCTGTGATACAGCGAGCGGTGAATCACTCGGCCCAGTCCCTCGGCGCGCCGGGTCACTGGATGAGATTGACAGCAGTGCCAGCCAATGGCTGCGCTGCTCTCAATCCATCCGCTCTAGCCAATCAGCAGCCAGGCTGAGCGGCGAAGAGGATCTCGGGACCGCGCGAGACTTTCAACGGGTCAGGTAAGTAAACATCCAGCAACATCAGATGTTTTTTCACCTTAATGCATAGATTGCATAAAATTCATTTACAACTCCTTTAACCACTTAAGACCCGGACCTTTAAAGGCAGGTAAAGGACCTGGACAGTTTTTGCGATTCGGCACTGCGTCGCTTTAACTGACGATTGAGCGGTCGTGCGACGTGGCTCCCAAACAAAATTGGCGTCCTTTTTCCCCCACAAATAGAGCTTTCTTTTGGTGGTATTTGATCACCTCTGCGGTTTTTATTTTTTTGCGCTATAAACAAAAATAGAGCGACAATTTTGAAAAAAATTCAATATTTTTTACTTTTTGCTATAATAAATATCCCCGAAAAATATTCCTCAGTTTAGGCCGATACGTATTCTTCTACATATTTTTGGTAATAAAAAAAAATCACAATAAGCGTTTATCGATTGGTTTGCGCAAAATGTATAGCGTTTTCAAAATAGGGGATAGTTTTATTGCATTTATTTTTTTTTCCTTTACTACTAATGGCGCCGATCAGCGATTTTTTTCGTGACTGCGACATTATGGCGGACACATCGGACAATTTTGACACATTTTTGGGACCATTGTCATTTTAACAGCAAAAATACAGAAAGTACCAAAAAATAAAAAATAAATAAAAAAAAATCGCTGATCGTCGCCATTACTAGTAAAAAATATATATATATATATATATATATATATATATATATATATATATATATATATATATATATATATATATATATATATATATATATATATATATATATATATATATATATATATATATATATATATATATATGAGAGAGATATTTATTAATAAAAATGCCATAAAACTACCCCGTTTTGAAAACGCTATAACTTTTGCGCAAACCAATCAAATGTTTATTGCGATTTTTTTTTTTACCAATAATAATGTAGAAGAATACGTATCGGCCTAAACTGAGGGAAAAAAAATAGGTTTTTTATATTTTTGGGGGATATGTATTACAGCAAAAAATAAAAAATATTGCATTTTTTTCAAAATTGTTGCTCTGTTTTTGTTTATAGCGCAAAAACTAAAAACCTGCAGAGGCGACCAAATACCACCAAAAGAAAGCTCTATTTGTGGGGAAAAAAATGACGCCAATTTTGTTTGGGAGCCACGTCGCACGACCGCGCAATTGTCAGTTAAAGCGACGCAGTGCCGAATCGCAAAAAGTGCTCTGGTCTTTGACCAGCAATATGGTCCGGGGGTTAAGTGGTTAAAGTCTAATGTGAACTCTTCTATTTTCGCTCTCACTGATGATTTATTAAACAGAAGACACGATGTCACCTGCATCCAGGATGTGAGGCTTCGGTGGAAAAGCTGTGAGAAGTGCTTGCTCAGTAACAGTGAAAGTGAATGGTAGACAGAAAGTTTTTTTTTAATCGCTGGGGGGAATACAGAAGCGAGCCGAGAGGAGACATGACACAGCAATAATGTCAGCGACTCGGGTAAAAAAATTCAAGGATACAAGACGTGTTTATGTAATGCGTATTAGAAAGCCTACAGACGGCGAGCAGTGGTAGGGAGTACAGCCGTAGGGTAGAATAGAGCAGGGCTTATGAGAATACAGCACCTCCACCGCCATGACAGCCGTCCATATACATGGAGGTCATTTTCATATGTATAGGTGTACTGTCAGCAAACCTGGAACACATGCGCAGCTGACGAAACGTCACTTCTGTTACCTAATCTGACGGGTTGCCGATTCTGATGAAACACCTGTATTCTTGCGCTAAGGGCAGATGGATTCCAGGAAGTATATGCTACATGAATCATTTGCCCTTACTCAATATGGCCGCGGCCAAAAATCCTAGAGGGGTGTTTTTCAAAATGATTTCTCAGCATGTAGACGTGGATGGATGGATGAGTTTGCTTTGAATATTAAAAATGTATTATTTGGTTTGTTGTTCTCAGACACGGTGTAGATCCACTTTAAAGTGGGGTTCCGGGCATAATAATTTATTTTTGCAAGCTAAAATTAATCACATTAAATAGTCCCTAAAACATATTAATAGCTCCACAATCGTTCCAGAAATCATTGCAAACGCTTGCCTTATATCCTCCAGCTCATGTTGTGGGCGCGTCCATCATACGCGCGGGCGCGTCCATCATACGCGCGGGCGCGTCCATCATACGCGCGGGCGCGTCCATCATACGCGCGGGCGCGTCCATCATACGCGCGGGCGCGTCCATCATACGCGCGGGCGCGTCCATCATACGCGCGGGTGCGTCCATCATACGCGCGGGCGCGTCCATCATACGCGCGGGCGCGTCCATCATACGCGCGGGCGCGTCCATCATACGCGCGGGCGCGTCCATCATACGCGCGGCGCGTCCATCATACGCGCGGGCGCGTCCATCATACGCGCGGGCGCGTCCATCATACGCGCGGGCGCGTCCATCATACGCGCGGGCGCGTCCATCATACGCGCGGGCGCGTCCATCATACGCGCGGGCGCGTCCATCATACGCGCGGGCGCGTCCATCATACGCGCGGGCGCGTCCATCATACGCGCGGGCGCGTCCAGCCCAGTTCCTTTTTCTTCCTGGTTTTCAGGGAGAGGTGCATGCTGGGCGATTTTTAGGCACAGTAATGCCCAGAGACTCCTGGGAAATGAGTGTCATAATTTCCCAGGAGGCAATGGGGTCTTGGGACAGGAACTTGAACCGACTAGGAACTAGGCAGATCACGAAATCTGCCTAGTAACAGCCAGATAGAAGTGAGAAAAAATAAAAAATTTACATTAACCACTTGAGGACTGCCCAATGCCGATATAAGTCGGCAGAATGGCACGGCTGGGCACAGGCGTGTTGCCCTTTAAGTACCCAGCCGTGGGTCGCGCACTCGTGACCTGGTCCGAAGCTCTGTGACCGCACCCGCGGACCCGATTGCTGGTGTCCCGCGATCGGTCACAGGAGCTGAAGAACGGGGAGAGGTGAGTGTAAACAAACCTTCCAGGTTCTTCTCTGTGGCTGGTCACTGATCGTCTGTTCCCTGTCATAGAGAACAACGATCAGTGACATCACACGTCCAGCCGCGCCCCCCTACAGTAAGAATCACAACCTTAGTGCACACTTAACCCCTTAGCCCCCCCTATTGGTTAACCCCTTCACTGCCAGTGTCATTTTCACAGTAACCAGTGCATTTTTATAGCACTTTTCGCTGTGAAAATGACAATGGCCCCAAAAATTTGTCAAAGGTGTCCGATGTGTCCGCCACAATGTCGCAGTCACGAAAAAAAAAATATATATATATATAATAAAAATATAATAAAACTATCCACTATTTTGTAAACACTATAACTTACCAAAAATATGTAGAAGAATATGTATCGGCCTAAACTGAGAAAAAAAAAAAATGTTTTATATATTTTGGGGGATATTTATTATAGCAAAAAAGTAAAAAAATATTGCTTTTTTTTTTCAAAATTGTCGCTCTAATTTTGTTTATAGCGCAAAAACTAAAAACCGCAGAGGTGATCAAATACCACCAAAAGAAAGCTCTATTTGTGGGGAAAAAGGGACGCTAATTTTGTTTGGGAGCCACGTCGCACGACCGCACAATTGTCAGTTAAAGCGATGCAGTGCCGTATCGCAAAAAGGGGCCCGGTCCTTTACCTGCATAATGGTCCGGGTCTTAAGTGGTTAGTGTTTTTAGGGGCGGCTGTACTCAGCTCCTGGGCAGCATGTTGACACTGTAAGAAGGAATGTGCACATGTGCGCGAGGCCCGAGCTGAAAAATCGCCATAAAGATCTTATTTACATAACAAATCTTTTTTTTATTGGCTGAAGACTTTCCACTTCATGCGACTCGTCAATCCCAACTTTTTTTTTATTTATTTTTTAACCACTTGGCACTGCGTCGCTTTAACCGACAATTGCGGGGTCGTGCAACGTGGCTCCCAAACAAAATTGGCGTCCTTTTTTCCCCACAAATAGAGCTTTCTTTTGGTGGTATTTGATCACCTCTGCGGTTTTTATTTTTTGCGCTATAAACAAAAATAGAGCGACAATTTTGAAAAAAAAAAAAAATTATTTTTTACTTTTTGCTATAATAAATATCCCCCAAAAATATAAAAACATTTTTTTTCTCAGTTTAGGCCAATAAGTATTCTACATATTTTTCGTAAAAAAATAACAAAAAAAATCAAAAAAAAAATCGCAATAAGCGTTTATTGATTGGTTTGTGCAAAAGTTATAGCGTTTACAAAATAGGGGGTATTTTTATGGCATTTTTATTAATATTTTTTTTTTTTTTTTTACTAGTAATGGCGACGATCAGCCATTTTTTTTTTCGGTACTGCGACATTATGGCAGACACATCGGACACTTTTGACACATTTTTGGGACCATTGGCATTTTTTTAGCGATCAGTGCTATAAAAATGCATTGGATTACTATAAAAATGCCACTGGCAGGGAAGGGGTTAACACTGGGGGGGGGTGGTTAATTATGTTCCCTGGGTGTGTTCTAACTGTAGGGGGGGTGGCCTCACTAGGGGAAATGACTGATCGCTGTTCATACATTGTATAAACAGAAGATCGGCATTTCTCCCCTGACAGGACCGGGAGCTGTGTGTTTACACACACAGCTCCCGGTCCCCGCTCTGTAACGAGCGATCGCGTGTGCCCGACGGTGATTCCGCCCGCCGGGGCACGGGAGCGAGCGTGCGCCCCTAGTGGCCTGCGAGAGAGCCGACGTAGAGCTACGGGCTCTCGCGCAGGGGAGCCGACCTGCCGCCGTAAACCGACGGCGGCTGGTCGGCAAGTAGTTAAATCGCAGCATTGCCTGGTGACTGCAGGAGTCAAATCACACAAAAAATTGTTCCAGGTATGGAAAGATCTACAAAAGCACAAATATGACGAGCCCTGCTGGGTCCTCCCAGGTTCCTGCTCACCCGGAGGGAGCCAAGGTTACCTCTTTTTACACCAACAAGGTCACAACTATATTTACTTCTGCCTGTCTCAGCTCATCGCACTGCAGTTCCGTCTCGCAGCACGCCGGCTGCTGCACTTTATTGCTGCCAACATCCAAGAAGCATGCATTGCAGAGCAAGCTGTGTGTGCCATGGAATAGTGCCAGTCAGCAGGGCACTATGAGACAACAGCCCCATCTGACTCCACCCAAAGCAGGAACACTATATTGGGGGAGGGGGGGGTACTGAACCCACAAAAATCATCTTCAAGAACCTCTGCTGCTACATACAGCTACCCTGCTGCCATCGTATCATACAGCAACCCCCCACCCCCCTCTCCCTTGACTCCGATACCACAAGTCACCCCCACCGATCAACAACCAGTCTGCCACTGGTGTCATTTTATGCATTTAAATGTTACTGAACCCAGTAATATGAAAATAGTTCTTCCGCCGCCCCACAGCTTAGAATTTTTTTTTCTTTTTACATTACCCACTTCAGCCCCGGACCATTTGGCTGGCCAAAGACCAGAGCGCTTTTTTGCGATTCGGCACTGCGTCACTTTAACTGACAATTGCGCGGTCGTGCGACGTGGCTCCCAAACAAATTGATGTCTTTTTTTCCCCCACAAATAGAACTTTCTTTTGGTGGTATTTGATCACCTCTGCGTTTTTTATTTTTTGCGCTATTAACAAAGATAGAGCGACAACTAACATTTTTTTTACCTTTTGCTATAATAAATATCATCCAAAATATATATATATATATATATATATATATATATATATATATATATATATATATATATATATATATATATATATATATATATATATATATATATATATATATATATATATATATATATATATATATATATATATATATATATAAAACTCAATTTAGGCCAATATGTATTCTACATATTTTTGGTAAAAAAAAAAAATTGCAATAAGCGTTAAGTTTGCCCAAAAGTTATAGCGTCTACAAAATAGGAGATAGTTTTATGGCATTTTTATTATTATTATTTTTTTACTAGTAATAGCGGTGATCTGTGATTTTTATAGTGACTGCGACATTATGGCGGACACATCTGACACTTGACACTATTTTGGGACCATTGGCATTTATACAGCGAAAAGTGTTATAAAAATGCACTGATTACTGTGTAAATGAAACTGGCAGGGAAGGGGTTAACCACTAGGGGGCGAGGAAGGGGTTAAGTGTGTCCTAGGGAGTGATTTTAACTGTGTGAGGGGTGGGCTACCTGTGACACGTCATTGATCACTGCTCCCGATGTCAGGGAACAGACAATCAGTGTCCCGTCACTAGGTAGAACAGGGAGATGCCCGCCGCTGTATCACGGGAGCGCGCTCGCAAAAGCTTTCCACCATGCTCGCTCGCATGAAGGTGGAAAGCTTTTGCGAGGAGGAGCCGAGACAGCCGCCGAGGGACCCCAGAAGACCGGGTTCGGGGACACTCTGTGCAAAACGAGCTGCACAGTGAAGGCAAGTATAACATGTTTGTTATTAAAAAAAAAAAAATTCTGCTTTAGTGTTCCTTTAAGTTAAAAGCCGATTGGCCATTATGCACAGATGTACCAGATTCTGAAAGCTCAAGTTTTAGTAACTCTCCCACATACAGGCAGGACTGTACAGCAGAGCAGTGTAAATTTCAGGACTGAATGGATAGACATACAAATAATTTGTATGTCAAGGTCGCTCCTGTATATGTATGGAGCAGGGCCGTCTTAAAAGGATCATGGGCCCCTGGGCAAAGTAATGCTCTAGGGCCCCTACAATGATGAAAGTGCAGGTAAACAGACATCATGTAGGTAGGAGGCAGACTGCCTCCCCTGTGTATCTATCACTCTCGGTGCCATCATGGGGGGCCCCCAATTGCGGGGCAGCGTGGGCTCAAGGACCAGCTGCTTTGGGGAAAGCGCAGGGGGCCCCCCCAAGCAGCTGGGGCACCTGGGCAGTGCCCAGGTGTGCCCTCTCATTAAGACAGCCCTGGTATGGAGTAGATTGGAGCTCAGCTTCACCTCTTTCCTTCTCTATTAAAAAAAAAAAAAAAAAGATTTTGGCTCTCCTTTTACTTGGCTTGTTGATAATTTCTTTACCATCGTCAGCCGTCTGTCATCCTGATCGGTGTGCGCGGATGTCAGCCAAAATAGTAAAAAAAATGGTTGATTAAGAAGCGTATAAGTTCCTGCACTTTGTACCAAGTCCCTGTGAAAATCAGCAGCAGGATACAAAACAAGACGACATCTGAGGAGGTCAATGAGGGATGAAATCCTCCATGTTTTGGAAATCATTACACTTATTTTGGCCATAGAGACAAAGAAACCCCATTACCAGGCAAAACACAAAAATACAAGAAACGTGTAATCGTGACAAAATGCGCTATGTGATCGCGTGGAATTCTGACACTCGGCGGAGAATCCTGCAAACAGAATACATAGTTCAGATCATAATGATAAGAAGCAGGAAAGCAGTACGACAGACATACTGTGCTCTGATCATCTCCGTGCCAAGCTGTCCAAACTAAAGACAACTCAAAAGAGACATGGCAAAGCTTATTTATCAAGGTTCCTGTAGTAGAAAGTGTCTGTACTGCAGGGGCCATCACATTATAAATCGTATACATCACCAACATCTATGAAAATGTCATCTTTAATTGCCAAGAACAATGACAGCCCTCCTAACACGGGTCAAAACTGGGGATTTTGGTCAAAATGTGACCCTCTGCTTCCTATTTTGTGGTCCTCAGTCCTTTGTGGACCCCAGACCGCAGTATAGATCAATATAGGCACACCTCCTTTCATAAACGTGCAACCAAATAGTTCCGAAAAGCAAATTTTTTGCATTTTCCCCATAAAATGTAGAAGGGTGACAACATATGCCGATGTCCCCGTGACAACTATTCCCCTCATTTCCTGTCCTGCTGTCACAGAAAAAGGAAGTGAGGTGAAATCTCTCCAACAAAAAGCAATAAATAAAAAAATAAGAATAAAAAAAGTGTGACTGAAGTATGGAGCTGGGCTAAAACCACTTACCTACCGGGAACTTTCACCCCCTTCCTGCCCAGGCCAATATTCAGCTTTCAGCGCTGTCGTACTTTGAATGACAACAACGTCATGCAACACTGTACCCATATGACATGTTTATCATTTTTTTTCACACAAATAGAGCTTCCTTTTGGTGGTATATAATTACAGCTGGGTTATTGTTTGCTAAACAAGACCAAAAAAAAACAAAAAAAACACACAAACACCTTTTTCTTTGTTATAAAATTTTGCAAATCTTTTTTTCTCTTCACTGATGTGCGCTGATGAGGCAGCAACCCCCACGGCCCCAGCGCACAGGCGGCAACCCCCACGGCCCCAGCGCACAGGCGGCAACCCCCACGGCCCCAGCGCACAGGCAGCAACCCCCACGGCCCCAGCGCACAGGCAGCAACCCCCACGGCCCCAGCGCACAGGCAGCAACCCCCACGGCCCCAGCGCACAGGCAGCAACCCCCACGGCCCCAGCGCACAGGCAGCAACCCCCACGGCCCCAGCGCACAGGCAGCAACCCCCACGGCCCCAGCGCACAGGCAGCAACCCCCACGGCCCCAGCGCACAGGCAGCACCGTTGGGGGCTGCCCTAATCATCAGGACACCGATCAGCGTAGAGGTCCCCTTTCACACTGGCCAGTTACTGGCTCTCTCCTGTCCTCATGCTGTGACAGCGTGAGGAAAGGAATGCCAACAACCGGCAGGTGTGTTTACATAGTGATCAGCTGTAATTGGACACAGCTGATCACATGGTGAAGGGCCACTGTTATTGGCTCTTTACCCCGATCTTTAATCAGCTGTGTCTGAAGGACACCGCCACAGCCGGGGCGCGTTTCTGAGAGGACGTCAATAGACGCCCTCCCAGAACTGGGCGACCGCGCTGTAACCATCATTCGGCTATACAGTGGAACCTCAGATTGCAAGCAACGCGGTTAATGAGTCTTCTGCAATACGAGCGCTGTATTTGCTAAGGTCCTAACTCGGTTTGCGAGTGTTGTCTCAGAAAACAAATAGAATTCAGGCCAAAGCAGGTGGGGGAGGGGGGATGGCGCCAATCTGCGGCGTTTGGAAACAGCAAGAAAGCCCCGAGGACAGTACGGCTGACCTCGGCAAACCTCTTAAAGCAGGGATATGCAATTAGCGGACCTCCAGCTGTTGCAAAACTACAAGTCCCATCATGCACCCAGAAGGGTGTCATGCTTGTGGCTGTCAGAGTCTTTCTATGCCTCATGGGACTTGTAGTTCTGCAACAGCTGGAAGTCCGCTAATTGCATATCCCTGTCTTAAAGGCTCTTGAACGAAGTCTTTCCGAGGTTTGCCAAGGTCAGCCGAACTGTCCTCGGGCCTTTCCGGCCGTTTCCGAGGCTCTCCAGCGCCCCCCGCCTCTGGCCGCATGCGGTATTGCATGCCATTGAAGTCAATGGGGAAATAATTATTTTCATTTCCATTGACTTCAATGGGGAAACTCGCTTTGATATGCGAGTACTTTGGATTACGAGCATTCTGAAAAGGATTCTGTTTGTAATCCAAGGTTCCAGGTGGTTAAAGAGGAAACTGACTCTGGAAGCTATGACAACACAGGCAGGCAGAGGGCTAAGGACTAGTCATCTGTATTGCCTGTAGTTTTCCTACAGCCGATCTCTCCCTTATTACCAACTTAAAATGCCACATTCTGTGGAGGCAGCCATCTTGGTAGAAGCAGGGCCTTGCTTTCCCACATCAGAGCCTCCGGTGAGGGAAGACAGTTAGCAGCACATTAGTGACCACCAAATCCCGAGAGTGGCAGTCAGAGGCAGCAGTGCCTGAGATCTCTCACAACAGATACAGTATATAGCTATGAGGCTACAGAACTGGAGCACACTCACATACCAGGAAGCGCATGGCTATTTTTCCCTTGTGAAACTCCAGGGACTTACGGGTGCGTTGCTGGAGCTTAAATGGTTAAAGCGTAGTTCCACCCACTTTTGAGAGGTAGTCAACGAAAGACCACCTCTCCAACCCTCGTTTTTGGATATTTAAAGTGCATTTATTGTTTCTTTAGAACCTTTTTTGGAAGTACTAAGTGTACTTACGATCCAGCCAGGCCGCGGCCCAGGATGCCACACGTCCTCTTCCCTGGCAGCGGCAGCCCCCCCCCCCCATTGTTGTCTTACGGGACCTGTGTGTGTGTCCCAAAAGACAAGCTGGCCATTCACTCGTGCGTGCGCAGTCTTAAACCGGCAGTGAAGCCGCAAGGCTCCACTGGCCGTTTCCCTTAGTTGGAATGGCAGGGGGGGGGGGCTGACATTGGGGGATCCCTAGACAGGTGTCATTATTAAAAGTAAGCAGCTACAGCAGGGATCTTCAAACTACGGCCCTTCAGCTGTTGCGGAACTACAAGTCCCATGAGGCATTGTCAAACGCTAGACATTCACAGACATGATAAGAATTGTAGTTCCTGAACAACTGGAGGGCCATACTTTGAGGACCCCTAAGCTGCTGACTTAAAAAAAAAAAATTGGCTGCTGGACAACCACTTTAAAGTACAGTGGAACCTCGTATTACGAGCATAATTCATTCCAGGAGAATGCTCGTAATCCAAAGCACTATCAAAGCGAGTTTCCCCATAGAAGTTAATGGAAAGGAAAATAATTAGTTCCGCATTGACTTCAATGGCATGCAATACCGCATGTGGCCAGAGGTGGGTGGGGGTGCCCCGGAGAGCTTCGGAATACCTTGAATACCTTGTTTGCTAAACAAGACCAAAAAAAAAACACACACAACACCTTTTTCTTAGTTTGTTATAAAATTTAGCAAATCTTTTTTTCTCTTCACTGATGTGCGCTGATGAGGCAGCAACCCCGGTGGCCCGCGCACAGGCAGCAACCCCGGTGGCCCGCGCACAGGCAGCAACCCCGGTGGCCCGCGCACAGGCAGCAACCCCGGTGGCCCGCGCACAGGCAGCAACCCCGGTGGCCCGCGCACAGGCAGCAACCCCGGTGGCCCGCGCACAGGCAGGACACTAGGGCTGCACGATTCTGGTCAAAATGAGAATCGCGATTCTTTTGCTTAGACTAAAAATCACGATTCTCAAAAACTGAAAGCCAGAACACCCCCCCCCCCATATAAATCTGTCGGCATCATTTGCGTTCCACGCTGGTTACGTGGAACCAGTGCCGGTCCCCCCTTAC
Source organism: Rana temporaria (assembly GCF_905171775.1). NCBI lineage: Eukaryota > Metazoa > Chordata > Amphibia > Anura > Ranidae > Rana > Rana temporaria. The sequence continues at coordinate 218,891,131 of NC_053494.1, forward strand.
ACACCAGGCGTTTCCAGCGGGGTCCCCCCTTACACCAGGCGTTCCCAGCGGGGTCCCCCCTTACACCAGGCGTTCCCAGCGGGGCCCCCCTTACACCAGGCGCTCCCAGCGGGGTCCTCCCTTACACCAGGCGTTTCCAGCAGGGCCCCCCTTACACCAGGCATTTCCAGCAGGGCCCCCTTAGTTATTGCACCCCTCCTCCTTCCCTGTGTTAGTTTGTCCCACCTGAATAGTGTGACCTGCAATTACAGAGGGAGAAATTTACCAGAAGACAACAAAACAGTCCCATTCTCCATCCTCCATCCTATCCTTGTGATCAGGAGGGAAGAAGATTCATCATATTATTGATCATCAGGTATGATACCCCAGCAGCATAGACTCAGTACAGAGTGGACAGGACAGAAGGAGCCGGCCGGGTGGCTTCTAATAGGAATTGAGCTGCAGCTCCGCCCACCCCCGCCCCTTCCCACATCATTACACTCACAGACAGACATCAGTGGGGCAGGAGGTGGGCGGTGTTGCAGCTCAATTCCTATTAGCAGCCACCCGGCCGGCTCCTCCCATCCTGTGCACTCTGCACTGAGCAATTCCTATTGCTTGGTCTACAATAAAATGGCGGCGGCAGCGGCGAATAATCGGGGGCCCTGAATAATGACTCTGCGTGGAACCAGCTGTGAAAAAGCAGAATCGTGGGTCATCCCGCGAGGAGATCGTGGGCGGGGAGAATCGAAATCGCGATTCTCTCTGCGATTAATCGTGCAGCTCTACAGGACACCTCGACTGAACTCGGAAACTGAGTATTTCCGAACAGGGCGACAATCGGCTCTGGCGCACGCACCCCCCACCCCCGGCCAAGCTTTGGCTTGAATCCTGCTTGTTTTGCAGTCCGATTTAAAAAAACTACAATGCTCATATTGCGAAACGCTTGTTAACCGTGTTACTCGCAATCCGAGGTTCCACTGTAGTTGAACCATAATAACACTTTCCTGCTCACAAAGCAATCATGAAGCACCTGAGGAAAACCCAACACTGAGAGCAATAAAAAGAGCTGCCATTTTGATGTCAATTTGAAAATGAGAGTTGCCCGGCTGTGTCCGCCATCAACATTTTCTGATTCAGCATGAAGTTCAACCTCCTAATTTGCATATTTGCTCCTGCTGACCGGGAAAGGCAACCGGAGAAGAGAAACGATGATCAGCAAATACCTCGGCATAGGCATTCTTTAATAAGCTTTGTAACAATTTCCTCACATCTGCAAACATAAGAAATGCCCCCCGCGGCCTCGTAGTACAAAGCAAGTGATGGAAGAGCAGATCGGCACCTACCTTGTAATTGCTAGAATTCACCCAGGACGTAGCCAGTGCATCCACCATTTTATCCAGCAGAGTCTGGTCCTGTTCTAGATCCACACATTTCTGTCTATCAGACAGGTATTCTATCAGGTCCGGTCCCACCTGAAGCCGTTTTCCTACATCCTTGTTCTGGATCTGAGTAAACCAGTATTCCATTCCCTGCTCCATGGCTAGGGGGCGACGTAGCACACGCTAGGAGGTAAAAGGCAGTGGTGGAGGAGAGAGGGGGGGGTTATCAGGGGGGGGATCAGTCAGCCGCTACTTCCTCGTGGACGTCGCTTGTGTGAAAAAGCTTGCGGAGGGCTTGGCCGTCAGAGATGCAATCCTGGGAATGACAGCAATTCACCATGTGTCTGCCGAGCAGCTGGTGCGATATTAAAAGTCTAATTTAAATATTCAGCATGAAGGGGAGAGGCACTGTAATGTAAAGCCGCTTGTCCAGAGGTACATAGTTCTGCAGACAGTCCTGAGGAGAGAGAGAGAAAGTCACAGTTATTAATAGGAACTCGCCATTGTTTTCTTTATTAACGTCTTATTACAGTCACAATACAGAGAGGCGCAATATTAAATATTTCTGATATTCTGAATTTTTAATACCCAGAACCTGGAAAACAAATGCAATTGCCACATTATGAAGAGAACAACGTAAATAATCTGTCAGACCGCATTTTACTGAGACCAACGGCACAGAGGAAAACCAAAACTTCTGAATACCAAGCCACATAGAAAAAGACACAAATGTAGCTCTCTATTCATTAATACTTCATTGATTGCAATTTTGTTTTATGCATTTTAACCACTTCAGCCCCGTACCATTTGGCTGCCCAAAGACCAGTGCACTTTTTTTTTTTTTGCGATTCGGCACTGCGTCGCTTTAACCACTTAACCCCCGGACCATATTGCTGATCAAAGACCAGAGCACTTTTTGCGATTCGGCACTGCGTCGCTTTAACTGACAATTGCGCGGTCGTGCAACGTGGCTCCCAAACAAAATTGGCGTCCTTTTTTCCCCACAAATAGAGCTTTCTTTTGGTGCTATTTGATCACCAGTTTTTATTTTTTGCGCTATAAACAAAAATAGAGCGACAATTTTGAAAAAAAATGAATATTTTTTACTTTTTGCTATAATAAATATCCCCCCCAAAAAAAAAAAAATATATAATATATTATATATATATAAAACGTATTTTTTCCTCAGTTTAGACATACATATTTTTCGTAAAAAAAAATCAAAAAAAAAAATCGCAATAAGCGTTTATTGATTGGTTTGCACAAAATAGGGGGTTTTTGTATGGCATTTTTGTTAAAAAAAAAATTTACTAGTAATGGCGGCGATCAGTAAACGACGGCGGCTGGTCGGCAACCAGTTAAAGTGGAGTTCCACCCATAAATATAACATTACATCAGTAGTTTTAAAAAAATGTCATTAGTCCTTTAAGAAAAAACATTTTTTTTTTTAGATGCCTTCAAAGTGTTGTTGCTAGGCAGACTAGTTAATCTTCCCTCTTCCTGCACCTAGGTGCTTAAAGCGGAGGTTCACCCTCAAAAAAATTTCTGACATCACACAGAGTCGCGCCATCCTACCGACAGAATGCCGGTGTTTTTTTTTTTTTCTCAGCACATACCTCTTAATCCCGATTTTCGCCTCACGGCAATCCCGCGGGAGTGGGCGTTCCCAAGCACTGCCTGTGATTGACAGGCTTCCGTCACAGGTTGCCGAAAAACCCTGAACGTCGGTGCGGCTCTATACGGCGCCTGCGCACCGACGTTCGGGTTTTTTCGGCAACCTGTGACGCGCGCAGTATGCGCCGTTCGGAAGCCTGTCAATCACAGGCAGTGCTTGGGAACGCCCACTCCCGCGGGATTGCCGTGAGGTGAAAATCGGGATTAAGAGGTATGTGCTGAGAAAAAAAAAAAAAAAAACACCGGCATTCTGTCGGTAGGATGGCGCGACTCTGTGTGATGTCAGAATTTTTTTTTAAAGGGTGAACCTCTGCTTTAAGCTTCCTAACCTACACTGCACAGACTCCTGGGAATGTAGTGGGTGTAACTTTCCAGGAGTCTGTGCACTCCCCAGTCTCGAAGAATCATGTGACTTGGACAGTACAGGTGCTGAAACCTGATCTGAAACCTATTACACTGCTTGTGCAGCACTGAGCATGTTCGAGATCTGCAAGGCTGAAATCCAGGAAGTCATACAGTCTGGCTTCATGATGCCCACACTTAAGATGGCCCCAGTCAATTTCTATTTTATAAAGTGTCTAAATGCTGCAACAACCTAACAAAACGAACCTTAGTTTACAGACTAACTTTACTAGAATACATTAAGCTTGTGTATTACAGGGGTATTTATATATAAAAAGTGAAATTGTGGCCGGAACTCCGCTTTAACTGGACAATTGCGCGGTAGTGCAACGTGGCTCCCAAACAAACAAAATTGACGTCCTTTTTTTCCCCAAAAAATTTAGATTTCTTTTGGTGGTATTTGATCACCTCTGCGGTTTTTATTTTTTGAGCAACAAAAATTGAGCGACAATTTTGAAAAAAAAAAAAAAAAATGCAATATTTTTTACTTTTTGCTATAATAAATATCCCCCCAAAAAAATATTTTAAAAAAATCCTCCATGCATTGTTCTACATATTTTTTGGTAAAGAAATTGATTGATTGGTTTGGGCAAAAGTTATAGCGTCTATAAAATAGGGGGTTGGTTTTATAGCATTTTTTACTAGTAATGGCGGCGATCAGCGATTTTTATCGTGACTGCGATATTGCTGCGGACAAATCGGAACACATTTTTGGGACCATTTATACAGCATTCCCTGCTATAAAAATGTACTGATTACTGTATAAAAGTGACTGGCAGGGAAGGGGATAACACTAGGGGGCGATCAAGGGCTTAATGTGTGTTTTTTATGGTGACTGCGACCTTATGGCGCACACATCTGACGCTATTTGGGGACCATTGTCATTTATACAGCGATCAGTGCTATAAAAATGCACAGTTTACTGTGTACATAATTGTCAGTTAAAGCGACGCAGTGCCAAATCGCAAAAAGGGGCCCGGTCCTGCATATTGGTCCAGGTCTTAAGTGGTTAATAAACCTCTTTGGGATAAAATTAGAAAATCCTATGAGCAGACTGCAGTTCCTCTTTAAAGTGACCGGTTCACTTTAAGTCGTGGAATTTCTTTTCTTTGGCACACGTTGCCGTAAGCCTCTTACCGGTTTAATCAGCCAAAACAAATCAAGTGATTAGCCTGGAGTAGACGGCTCCATATTTCCATTCAGATCTGTTTTGTAATAAAGACTGTCAGCAGACGACATTGCTCACCCATTACGCAGCTCCGCCGCCGCTGTCAGAACCTGCCCTCCTCTACAACACAGAACAATGGCTCAGCGCCACCGCGCCGGTGTAATAGGCTGAAGATCGGAATTTTCATCACACAAAACCAAAACATCACCTGTACCTGCCCGGTCATGCCGGGTCCACGTGGAACAGCACATGGCCAAAGCAGTTCACAAAATTAAAACTTGCTTAACAGCTGAGAATG